>NC_053438.1:71550386-71868441 GCF_007990345.1 Gossypium hirsutum | reverse complement strand
TTCGTGATCTACCTCTCTTTCCTGGGAATTGAACTTAGTGTGATTTTTCAGTACAATAATTTTACTCTTTCACACGCTTCCGCGCAACACATATGCTTCTGTAACTGTGAGTTGCTGTAAATCAAGTTGCTCTACTGTCTTCTGTAAAAGAGCCATTGTTGTGGCTTTGATTTGGTGCTGATATAAGGTTGTAGCTTGAGAGAGAATCTAAAATATCTGTTTTTTGAAAGCAAAATGAAGATGATGAAATAACAGCAAGTTCCGCAGCTATATATAGAGTCTCGGAGTCCATTAGCTTTGCGCTAAATGAAAAAGAAATAAATTAAACATTTGTCTATTTCCGAGACAGACAATATCTGGTTAGTTCGCAAGATGTGGTGCTACGATCTGCAGCTATCGCTTCTTGTAATAAAACATACACAGATGCTCGACTTATCCCTTGGAAATATAATAGTATTGCCTTTTTTCATTTAGGTTAAAACACCGCGAGATAAGTTGTTTTTCTATTAGGGTGGAAAATTATTAGTTGTGGTCATAAGAAAAAGAACATAACAGAAGAATTATTAGTTGTGGTCTACAACAACTGCTAAAGCAACTTAATTATATTATGAATAGCGAGCATCTAAGATTTATTTATTTTGTGTTTATGTAGACACTAATAAATTTTGTATTTCTACGTACTTTTTTGTTAAAAGAGGAAAATATTTTGATCAATAGAAAAAGAAAACAACAAAAGCACACTTTTTTTAATTTTATTACAAGCAAAATTGAGTGCGATAGGGGGAAAGAGTTGCGACATTTGGCTTAGTCAACGGAATGTTTCGAGTGTCATGTCATAGATTCTGTCGTGCTAAAAGTAAAAATAAGTATTTTTAATTTGTCCAAAACTAGAAAATTGCGGCTTTAAATAAATAAATTCTAATAAGTATATATTATCCTTATTTAAGGAAAAAATCTTTTATATTTATTAATCAAAATAAAATAATCATATATTTTTTTAATTTGATTATTTTGTTTTTATTCTTTGATTAAAAAAAAAAGTCATAACATAGCGTAATAAAATTCGCTCTTATTGGACAAAAGAGGCGTTGTTGTGGCGTTTAATTTGGTACTGATTTAAGGATGCAGTAGCTTGAGAGAGAATTTGAAGCAAAATGAAGATGACGAAACAAGAGCAAGTAAGTATGTATAGAGCTTAGTTGGCAAGATATGGTGCTGCCACTCTGCCATTATCGCTTCTTGTAATAAATGCGCGATGCTATATTTGGAAAATTAATTAATATATTGGACCGACAGCCATTTCTCATGATTTAGGTTAAAATTGCGCGAGGTAAGTTGTTTGTTTATAATGTTGGAAAATGGTTAGTGCCATAGTGGATATGCCAAAAGAAAATAAGTAAAGAAGATGATTATTTTTATATTTTATTGACGAACCGGACAAAAAACAAGAAAAGACTTTCTATTGACTTTTGTTACAAGGATCCGCAAAATTGGCGGCGTGAGGAAAATATATCTAACGTGCGCATTTTGTTCGCGACACTTGGCTTAGTGAACGTGAGTGTCGTTTCATAGATTTCGTCCAAAATTAGAAAATTGCGTGCGGTGTGTAAAAGAACCGATTATCTATATTCGAGTCAATTTTTTAATATTTATTAATTAAATTAATAATCATATATTATTTATGTTCACTTAGGATCCCGCCAAACATTTGACCAATTATTTATGGCCGAGCGATCCATTTTTAGTGCGAAACAATATAATTATTCTTTAACAATATATATTATTGAAAACTTATGTATGAAGATAGCGAGAAAATTTATATGATATGAAATTTAATTTCAGTTTGAAATATATACAACACTTTTTCATTGTTATAATTAAATTAAGAAATTGATAGACGTTTTTGAAAAATATTGAGTACATTTTTTTAAATTATATCATTTTCTATTGTGGCATTAAACATTGATTACTAGTTGTCATTTCTTTAAAACAAATGAAATAAAATCCAGATGGTAAGACTAAAGCATTATGTGGCGAGGGGAATATCTCAGGATTTCCTTGCGATAAGGATACGCACTCTCACCTTCTACCTTTTTACATGCAAACAGATTCCTCAACATCTCATTCCCTTTGACTTTTTAAACTAATTATATTATATTATGAATAGCGTTTCTAAAATATATAATTTCTACGTACTTTTGTCAAAACAGGAAAATATTTTGATTTATTGATTAATAAAAAAGAAATTTGAGTGCGCGAGGGAAAAAAAGTTGTAACATTTGGCTTAGTCAACGTAATGTCTTGAGTGTGGTGTGATAGATCCTGTCGTAACCCAAATCGTACTACTAGTTTTATGTTTAGTAATTAAATTAATTCGTTAATTTGTTTTTATTCATCGATTACAAATATATGATGAATAAAATCACATTTATTTGTAAATCCATAAATTTTATTGATTTGAAAACCAAACACCATAAATAGAGATATAAAAAAAGATTACCAAGTAACCTCAAAAATCAGAATTTGATTTTAATATTTTACAAAAAAAATGAGAAATTAATTCAGATGGTAAATATGTTAATTTAAATATTTATTTTTGAGTTTAAGATGAAATTTTAACAATACAATTTGATTGGAGCAAAATTCTCAATATTTATAAAATATGAATATTAAATTTTGATAAATGAAAGTAAAATAATTAAATAAAAAAATTAATGTACCCTTTACATATAAAGTCATAAAGGTTATAATTTTAGAACCCTTAAATTTAATATTTCGATTTTTATATAAACTTCAAACTTGTCATTATTAAAATGACTTACAAGACGCAGATTACAACATAATTTTTTTATAAAAAATAATCTATTCACTCTTAAACAAAGTATAAATTTCAAACATAAAACTAAAATATGACATATAAAAACCACGTAATAACTTACCACACATAGCCTGACATAATATGCGTGCATTAGATGTAGATAGCATTATATATATATATATGTATCTTGCAATTCATCCATCATCCTCTTATCACTTCAAATGTCTCGCACCGATTGTTAGAGATGCCCTCAATGGAGATCCTTTCACCTCTGCTAATGCTATATGTTTGTTGGTATCTCCACCAACCTTCACCTGAGAAGGTCATTTTGTTTCCATTCTGGGTACACGTGAAAGTCAAGGGCCCAAGACCGGCATCATTGAACATCAGCTCTTGACCACGAAAGAATGGTTCTGTGAATGTAACTTTGAGTTGCTTTTCATCTGCTTCAACAACTGACAAAAGAACCATTGTTGTTGGTTTGATTTGGATACTAAGTTAAGGTTGTAGCTTGAGAGAGAATTTGAATTTTTTTTTTTTGAGTGCAAATGAAGATGATGAAACAAAATGAAGAGCCCTTGCTATTTATAGAGAGAGTCGGAATCGATAAACTTTGCCCTAAAAGAAAAATAATCAATAAAACATTTGTTTATTTCTCAGGCTGAAAATATCAGCTAGTTCGCACGATGTCGTGCGACTACTCTGCTAAACAAATATTTATACATTCAATATCTTGTTAAATGATAAAATAGTTTTTTATGAACAGCAAAAAGACACTTTATTGAATTTTATGACGAGGGTTGCGTGATATTTTAGAGCCTCTCGTCATAGGTGTTGTCCTACTAATTAAAAATGTCGACAACTAGAAACAGAGGATGCATGGCAGTACGTAAAAGAATGATAGGCAGGCGATCCCCCAATCCCAGCATCATTGGGACTTGATTGAATCTTTTCAAAATTGCTTTGCGCCTCCACATCAATTCTAATAATTATGTATCACCCATATCCAACCCCAACTTAATTTATTTATATTTTTTAATTAAACCAGATGAACATAGAATTCTTTAACTTTAATTAATTTCACCTTTTTTATTCATTGATTACAAACATATCGACATAGGTAGAAATTTGTAGTCATAAAATATATAAATGAAGCGCGAGCAGCTTGCTATTCTGCTGCAACGTTGCTTATCATTTAAGAATTAAGACAGTATGTGTTGAAAATTGAAAATTGAAAATTGAAAATATACAAAATTTTATAGAATTAATAACCTAAGTCAAATATATGTGACCTGAAGATTGCACTACTATGATTAAGTTTTGTGATATTCCCGAAATAAATGGGTGTTGGATTGTTGCCCGGCCAATAAATATATGTGTACTCGTCGTTGCCTTAATGGGGTTGTGACCATAGTAGATAGAGCTTAGTTCGCAAGATATGGTGCTACCACTCTCCTGTTATCGCTTTTTGTAATAAACCTACACTGTATTCGGAAATTTAATTAATTAATATATTGGACCGACTGCCATTTATCATCATTTAGGTTAAAATTGTGCCAGGTAAGTTGTTTTTTTTTGTTTTTTTTATAATGTTGGAAAATGGTTAGTGCCGCTAAAAGAGAATAACTGAAGAAATTGTTTCAAGTTATGTTAATTTATTGTTTTTTATTAATTTATTTTGTTGTATGAACTTAGGTATTTCATCTCCCGTTTTGGGATTTTAATGGAGCAAACAAACAAAAAAAAAAAGACTTTTATCTTTTCGGCCGATGTAAAATGTAAGCCAGAGCAGAGAAACATCCATTGACTACAAACATATGATCATAACATAACGGAATATAATTCATTTTTTTAGTAAGACAAAGCAGAAACTAAAATACACATTATGTAACTAACATATAAGAATCGAGGCATAACCTCGCATGCATGCATGCATTAATAGATATAGATGGTATAATATATATATCTGGCTATTCATCTGTAATGCTTACACTTCAAACCCGAACTTTGTTTTAGAGAGCCTCTCAATGTGGAAGGTGCCACCCGCAACAATTTGATTGCGGAATTTTGACCAATCATTACCTGATAACACCATTCTGTTTCTGAATTTAGAATGTAGAGAAACGCAGCAAAATGATAGACCAAACAGATGATTTCCATTGAAAAAGAATACCTCCTAGAGATTGAATTTACTGTATTTACACAATATTTCTTGCTGAACTGCTTCAATAGCTTGTTAACAGAAAACAACTACTTTAACTGCTAACTGCTTAACAAGCTACCAGTTAATTGTTGACTTATTCCTTGACATTCACCCAACCAATGCACCTCTATCATCTTCTACTTTGTAAGGACTCAAGCCTGCTGACAACTTTAAGTTACGTTCTGAATTTGGTAAAACACCCAGCTGAAAGGGGTTTGGTGAGCATATCAGCCACCTGATCTTGAGTTGGAACATGACCAACAACTAACTTTCCTGTAGTCAGCTTTTCATGAACAAAAAATAAATCAAGCTCCACATGCTTGAACTTGGAATGTAGAATTGGATTAGAAGATACGACCACTGTACTTGAATTGTCACACCAAATAGCTGCCTTTCCAGCAAATTGAACTCTTAATTCTCCCAACAAAGTCTCCAGCCAAATGGCTTCTCCTGTAGCATGAGCAAGGCTCCTGTATTCTGCTTCTGCCGAAGAATAAGATACCACATGTTGCTTCTTTGAACCCCAAGATACAGGATTCCCACTAAGGAAAATACAAAAACCCGACGTTAAGCGTCTGTCATCAGGATCATTTCCCCAACTAGCATTTGAATAACCAATAATAGATAGACGAGATGCAACAGTAAAATAAACACCATGATCTATCGTTGCCTGTAAATATCTTAAAATACGTTTAACAACTTTGAAACGATGATCGAGGGGCTTATGCATGAATTGACAAACCCTATTGACAGCAAATGTAATATCAGGCCTGGTAATCAAGATGTATTGAAGAGCCCTTACGATGCTCCTATATTCTGATTCATTGTCAATAGGACTCCCCGTATGAGCAGACAACATACAAGAAGATATCATGGGAGTAGGAGTGCCTTTGGACCTTTCCATATAACTTCGTTGCAGCAAGTCTTGAATATATTTTCGTTGACTGAGAAAGATCCCTGAAGCTGTATGTGTGACTTCGATGCCCAAAAAGTAACTCAACTGTCCCAAATCTTTAAGAGAAAATCTCGAATCTAAGGACTCCACAAAGGTATCAATACTTGACTGATGATTGCCTGTGACTATAATGTCATCGACATAGACCAGAACATATAGAAGAATCTCACCAGACTGTTTAATAAACAAAGAGGCATCAGATTTTGATAACACAAAACCAAAGGCAACAAGATGATCTCTCAACATTTGAAACCAGGCCCGAGGTGCCTGTTTGAGGCCATACAATGCCTTCTTAAGCTTACACACCAATGGTTGACCTCCATTATGACATTCAAAACCTGAGGGCTAAAGCACGTATATTTCTTCATTAAGATCCCCATTAATAAATGCATTATTTATATATAGTTGCCTCAAAGCCTAGCCAAACGTAACCGCAAGAGAAAGAACCACTCAGATTGTTGTAGGCTTAACAACCGGACTAAAGGTTTCATGGAAATCAATACCTGCTTCCTAAAGATACCCTTTAGCAACAAGCTTGCCTTTATACTGAGCCATAGGGCCATCTGCATGCCTCTTGATTTTGAAAACCCATTTACAACCTACTTGTAACACCCTTAACCCTAATTTATCGCCAAAATAGGGTTACGAGTATTACCAAACTTTTTAGATCAAATACGAATATTTCATATCTTTTAACATACATAGTAGAAACTAATCATAATCACTAATATTGTCCCTTATATGAGCCCTTAGGGCCCAAAATACACGTTAGAAATGAATTGGGACTAAATCGAAAACTCAAAAATTTTTTCATAAAATTTCAAAAAAAATTTTAAGTGCAGGGAACACATGCCGTGTGGCCAAGCCGTGTGGCTCACACGGCCAAGAGACATACCCGTGTCTTAGGCCGTGTGGGCATTCGAAGTGGGGCACACAGTCGTGTCCATGCCTGTGTAACTCTTTGACTTGGGTCACACAGCCAAGCCACACGCCCGTGTACTAGGCCGTGTGAGCATACTAACTTGTGAAATTAAAGTGCAAGGGTCACACGGCCAAACCACACCCCTGTGTGCTAGGCCGTGTTAAAATACTTGGGCATTTTGTTTATCAATTTTAAAGATGCAGGGGACGCACGACCAGACCACACACCCATGTGTTAGGTCGTGTGTTACACACAACTAAGACACACGCCCGTGTCTATACTCATGTGGATGAAAATAGGTCATTTCAATGCCACTTTTCTCACCCAATTTTGATTTCAAGTTAAACACTTCAAATTGCACTCTCATAGGCTATAACAAAGCCTCCAATACAATTAACCCTAGCTTTAAACATGTCATATTGTCTCATATATCATAGCATTTAAAATTTACCATATTGATCAAAACACATATGCACATATTTATGCTAATTATTCTATACTATTTCAATCACCAACATACCTATAAACTATCCTTCATTTAACTATACCAAACTCATATCAAGCATGATAAACTACCTTAACGTGTATATAAGTTGATTGTAAGAAAATAAACAAAATGTAATTCATATTATATACACAACCAACTTTGATCAAACCATTCCAACCTTATACATGCCATATAAACCATAATGTACGTTGCAAAAACTACCGAAACAAGTTGGATAGTGTGGCTTGACTTTACGATAATTTACAAGGACATTGAACAACACAAGTAAGCTTAATGAAGCTTAGTAAATTCGTTAAGTTAAAAATAAATCTTACCGAACCTAATATAACAAATCAATAAACAAAATTGTTCATGCAATGTCCTTGTCAATCACAACTTTAATCGATGAACACACTTATTTTAAATCAACACCAATAATAACAATAAGTCTTTGAATTTCAATTACATAAATCACTTACGTAATCTTACTAAATCGGAGAACGACTTACGGATAAGAGTACATTGTTATCAGAAACCCAAATGAGAGCTAAGCAGAAACCTATAAGGGTTGAACGGAAGCTCGTGAGAGCTGAATGGAAACCCATAAAGGTTAAACAGAAGCTCGTGAGAGCGAAACAGAAAGTAAAGACGAAAGTTTGCAACAAGTATTGAACTTTGGTTACTTGGGCAATTTTGTTGTCACTTTCCTCCAATGTTGTCAATTCATTGATTGCTGAATGTACTTATATCCAGCGTTCCATTTAAATCTGAACATTCTATTCAATTTTGTAACTTTAACAATATTTCATTTTCAGAAGTAGAATAAATACATAATACTATTTATCAAATCAACATCAATCTAAATATTTAAGTTTAACCATACGAACTTACCTGGGTTAAATTGTAATATTTGCAGGAGTTCAGGGACTATTCTACTAATTTTCTTTTTTCACGAGTATATACAGGCTCTTAATCTAAAATATAAAATTACTCACTCATTAGCATATATTTCAGTCCCAGTTCACTTCACAATTAACACCCTTCAATTTTTTTAATTTACACAATTACCCTAACTTTTGCAACTTTTTCAATTTAGTCCCTTAACTAATTAGTCTATCAAATGAACTAAATTTTCTCAATTTATAATTGATTTAAATATTCTAGGCTATCATACGACCCTTGATAAACATAAATTTAATACCAAACCGTAATATTTAACCTTTTCAGAATTTGGCCCTAAAATCAATATCTATCAACATTACTATGTAAAATCATCATATAACAAAATTAAAGCTCTAAATCAATGTTATTTCATCAAAAATATCTAGTATTCATCAATGGAAACTTTCAAAATTTCCAATAAAATCAAAAACTAATGAAATAGTTAGTTGGACCTAATTGTAAAAGTCTCAAAAACATAAAAATTTCAAGAAAAAGGTAAGAATTAAATACACATGTAGAAAAATAGAAGACCAGCTTCTTAAGAGATCTTCAATGGTGTTTTTAGGCTGAAAGTTAGAGATGAAATGTCTAGAAATCATTTTAGCCATTTGTTTTATTTTTTTCTTAATTTCACCACATTATCAGTTTGCCCCTAATTCACTTTATTTTGTTTTCTTTTCTCTGCTTATGCTGCCTCAGCCATCTCCTTTTGGCTCATTTACTCTTTAAGTCCTCCCTTATTTACCATTTAAGCTATTTAATCAATATTCTCTTAATTAGCAAGTTTTGCACCTTTTCCAATTTAGTTCTTTTTAATTAATTAACTATCAAAATGTTAAAATTTTCTAGCGAAACTTTAATACTACCTTAATGACACTCCGTAAATATTTATAAAAATGTTTACGGCTCGGTTTATAGAAACGAGGTATTGATACCTCATTTTCGAAACCACTTGATCTAATAAATCCTTATAAAACACAAATTACTAATACAAAAATCTTTCTAAATCACATTTGACTCGTAAATACTAAATAATAAAATTTATGAGCTTACTCATCGGATTTGGTGGTCTTGAACGTAACATACCACTATTATCAATTGTATACTCTAAACTCAGATTATCCTGAACCATTTGTCGTTTCAACACCAATTTCAGATCATCATCTTGTAATTTCCCAAATTCGTTGAAGAAACAGATATTTCGTTCTCAACTCTGCTAATATAAGTATAGTACTTAATTATATTAATTTGGTCTCAATATCAATTTAATTCACAAACATTGAGACCGGACACAAGTTTAGATCGCAAGATATCGTGCTACCACTTCCATTCATATTGGTGACGTACCCTTTGAAAATTGTATTAATTGGAGCGACTGCCATCTATCATCATTTTGGTTTAACCTTAAATTTGTGGGTGGTTAATTGCTTCATAGTGGATAAAGAAAATAACTGAATAAAGTTGGTTTGTGTTTCCGTAACACCAAACATGTTTGGAATTATGAATGTATGTACGTGGGTCATGGCTGTTAACTAGGTTTTTTAATCAATTTGTTAAGTGACAAAAAAGCCACTTTATCGAATTTTATGAGAGGATCAGCAAAGGGGCATAAGGGAAAATGTCAGCATGATGATAGCTGTCTCACGTAATAGGTTTTGTCGTGACCCAATGATTGGCTGACTTTATGTAAGACACTTGAAAAGTGCTTTTGCGGCTATGCATGTGAAATTAATATTATAAAAGGATGAATTTCAAAGTTATCTATTAATTTAATTTGATTTATAAATCACTTATTTGTGTATGCATTACATAAATATAAAATGATCTTATATCAATAATTTGTAAAAATTGTATAGAATCAAAATTTTAGATATAAAATTATACAAAATAAATTTATGTCTAAAATTACAAATTAGACTAAAATTATACATAATTATTTATGTTCACTTAGGATAAGTTTTTGAACTAATTATTTATGGCCACGTATAAAGATTCTTGGACGAAAGTCGAGCGATCCGTTCTTTTAGTGCGAACAATATTATTATTCTTTAACTATATACATTATTGAAAAGATAAACAAAAATGCGAAGTTTGCAAGATTTGTATGATTCAAAAAAATGAAATAAAACATTGTGGCAATATTAAACATTGATTATTACTTGTTATTTCTTTAAAACAAATGAAATAAAATCCAGATGGTAAGACTAAGGAATTATGTGGCGAGGGGAAATATCTCGGGATTTCCTTGCGATAAGGATACCGTGATGTTACTCGTTCGCACTCTCACCTTCTACCTTTTTACATGCAAACGGATTCATTTGGCAGCCGACACCAACCCCAACATCTCCTTCGATCCTTTGACTTTTTGAACTAATTATATTATATTATGAATAGCGTGCATCTATGTATTGTTTATTTTGTGTTTTATATAGACACTAATAAACCATCATATGTTTATTATTCTAAAATATATATTTGTACATTTAATTTCTACGTATGATTTATTGAGTAATAGAAAAGGATACACTTTTTTGAATTCTATTACCAGAAGAATTGAGTGCGCGAGGGAAAAAAAGTTGTAACATAATGTTTTGAGTGTGGTGTGATAGATTCTGTCGTAACCCAAATCACATTTATTTGTAATTCCATAAATTTTATTGATTTGAAAACGAAAAACCATGAATAGGGATATAAAAAAGATTACCAATATATAAAGAAGTAACCTCAAAAATCAGAATTTTATTTTAATATTTTAGAAAAAAAAAATGAGAAATTAATTCAGATAGTAAATATGTTAATTTAAATATTTACTTTCGAGTTTAACATGAAATTTTAACAATACAATTTGATTGGAGCGAAATTCTTAATATTTAGAAAATATAAATATTAAATTTTGATAAATTAAAGTAAAATAATTAAATAAAGTCATAAAGGTTATAATTTTAGAACCCTTAAATTCAACATTTCTATTTTTATATAAACTTCAAACTTGTCATTATTAAAATGACTTACAAGACAGATTACAACATAATTTTTTTTATAAAACATAATCTATTCACCCCTGAACAAAGTACAAATTTCAAACATAAAACTAAAATATGACATATAAAAACCACGTAATAACTTACCACACATAGCCTGACATAATATGCGTGCATTAGATGTAGATATCTTGCAATTCATCTATCATCCTCTGATCACTTCAAATTTCTCGCACTGATTGTTAGAGATGCCCTCAACGGAGATCCTTTCACCTCTGCTAATGCTATATCTTTGTTGGTATTTCAACCAATCTGCACCTGAGAAGGTCATTCTGTTTCCACTCTGGGTACACCTGAAAGTCAATGGCCCAAGACCGGTATCATTGAACATCAGCTCTTGGCCACGAAAGAATGGTTCTGTGAATGTAACTTTGAGTTGCCTTCTATCTGCTTCAACAACTGACAAAAGAACCATTGTTGTTGCTTTGATTTGGATACTAAGTTAAGGTTGTAGCTTGAGAGAGAATTTGAATTTGGTTGGACTTTATCAAGCTCTCTGTTTGTGAAGTTAGTCCCTCCAGGCTTGAGTTTATATAGAGTTAAGAAATCAGGTTTTCTTGCTCGATCAAACAAAGAAAAAAAAACAAATAAATATGATATGTGGAGAGAAAAGGATTAAGTTATTGGAAGAGTCGAATGTTCTTACATAATCTATCACTCCTATATGTTTCCTTAAATCGTCTATCTTAGCTATCGCAAGATAACTTGAAGTGAAACCTCAAAGACTTCACGTCATGCGTGCATGCATGATAAAATATGGTAGCAGATTGCGCTACTACTGCTTCTATTTTGTAGCTAAAAATACATGGGATTTTTGAAACTTGTTCCAGAAGAATGATTATAAATTTATAATATTTGCTCTGTCATACTATATAATATAAGAGCAACATGTCGTTTTCTTCCCAAAAAGAGCAATTAATTGTTTAGGGATCATTATCTTCATGTTTGTACGCGAGAGATACAACAAAATTTACCAATATTTTGTGCTTAAGCCTTGCTTCTACCTATATTCAGAGATTGTACGTTGTAGAACTAAGACCACGGGTTAGAACAAAATTAAAGGATTGTCGCTCTATCGAAAAAGATTAATTTATTAAGGGTGAGTGTGGATGGGCGTGCATTTCCCTGCGGTTAGTGTAAAAATAGCAGTAGCAGTAAGATTAGATACTGTAGCGATACTGTAGCGTGAAAGAAAAAGTAAGCTAGACGCACCGCACCGCACTGCACCCAATCGCCCATCCAAACGCACTCTAAATTAACTTAATGAACCAAAACATTTTTATATGTCTTAAATAAAGAAGATTAATGTACCATTTACATATATTAGCTTAAAGATTAAGATTTTAAAAATGATTGTATATAAAGTTAAAATTTCTTGACATGCCTGCCTCTATTCCATCCATTCTTTTTATGATTAGTGATTGCAAACTGGATTTCAGTAATATGTCTACATCCATCTTCAATTTCCGCAAACAACTTCCTTAGCGACCATGGATGAAGACTTCTTTAAAGCTGCTTGGTGATTTGCTGCTGAAGCAGAGTGGATGATGCTGGGATGGTCTGTTGTTTTCTGTAGTAGAGTTCTGTTGCTGAAATTGTTTGTCTGCTAAGTAGTTTTTGCTAGGCTGTTTTGTTTTATTCGTTTTTTTAAAACTGTGATTGAACTTGTTTGGATTGTTCTCAACAATCTTTTTTGTTTTTCACTGACTTTGCAAAAAAAAAAGGTAAAATTTCTTGACTGGCAGCCGACCCACCCAATCCCAGCATATTTGGACTTGATTGAATCTATTCAAAATTGCTTAATTGCGGTTCTAAATCAGTTCTAATAATTATGTATCACCCAAATCCAAATCCAAATCCAACTCAAATTTTTATTTTATATTTTTTATTAGGAAATAAATTATAAAAAGCATTCCTTTATTCTTGCGATATTGAAAACAAAAACTATAAAATAAGATAAATCGCGAGTAGGGGCTTAAATATTTAGACAATCTTGGAAGGTGAATCCCTTTACATAAGCTTTCCGGCCGTCATATATCTTGTCGTTGATCCATGGTTTATATCGACAATGTTGATAAATCGCGAGGCTGCAAAGGCTTAAATCTTGTGACATTGTTTTACATAATCTTTCCGACATATATTTTCTTAATTGTCTTTGTTAGTTACCGCATGATAATTTGAATTTTCTTTCTAAAAGTCGTCCTTCGTTCGACTGAGTTGATCGCATTTACATTTGGCTTGCATGTGCATGACCATGTATAAAAGCAGGCATGATTGCTTGCTTCTATTTTAATTTCAACACTCCATTTTGCAAAAATTGGAAAGTGAGTCCCTTTATTTTAATTTATTAATGCTTTTTATCCTTGTACTTTACCAAAAACAACATGAGAAATTAAAATTTATTTGACACCAAATTTCATGTCTGATAGATCAACTTTTGGCTAATACATATGAATAGCTTAAGCTTGATTCAAATTTTTGTCATTCATGTTTAAAAGCAATGAGTCTCAACATATATTGGATATATATGGGAACTATATAACCAACTTGAAGCGGATTCAAAATAATAAGACATTTATAAATAGCCCAGTACATACAAGACACAAATAGCAACACAATGACTCATTTTTAATAAAAGTATGGATTTCAAACATTACATTAACATATCATACAAACACGTCACAATACAATATTTAATAATGGACTCATAACTAGTAGATGTAGATTGTATTTTTTTTTCTCGGTCAAAGTAAAATATTGCGAAGGAGAAAACCAACTCCTTTCAAGGAAAACAAGATTACACACCAAGATCAACCACACACTTTGAAAAACACTCGACCCTCCACTCAAACAATATACTGAAACACAATAAACAAAATTCACCACCAAGTCTTTAAAAACGAAAGTCTCGTCATAACTGCTTTTTCCCGAGCATGAGTCATACCATTAAGTTTCCGATTAGTTGCGCCGGTTTCTTATTATTTCAATCTTGTATGGTGCTCGATAACAATGCCGATCATTCCTCTCAATGGATACCGTGTCACCAACTTGAACATGATTCTGTCGAATGAAGCCCTGCCAATGGGAACCAGACAAGACCCTTCCTCTTCTGCTAACCCTGTAATCGAACGTCCAAGGGCAAAGCCTTTCATCTATGACCGTCAGATTACTAGCATTAGGGAAGGGTTCGGTATCATATGCTTCTGTAACTGTGAGTTGCTGTAAATCAAGTTGCTCTACTGTCTTCTGTAAAAGAGCCATTGTTGTGGCTTTGATTTGGTGCTGATATAAGGTTGTAGCTTGAGAGAGAATCTAAAATATCTGTTTTTTGAAAGCAAAATGAAGATGATGAAATAACAGCAAGTTCCGCAGCTATATATAGAGTCTCGGAGTCCATTAGCTTTGCTCTAAATGAAAAAGAAATAAATTAAACATTTGTCTATTTCCGAGACAGACAATATCTGGTTAGCTCGCAAGATGTGGTGCTACGATCTGCAGCTATCGCTTCTTGTAATAAAACATACACAGATGCGCGACTTATCCCTTGGAAATATAATAGTATTGTTTATAAATATATTGGGCACTACAGCCTTTTTTCATTTAGGTTAAAACACCGCGAGATAAGTTGTTCTTCTATTAGGGTGGAAAATTATTAGTTGTGGTCATAAGAAAAAGAACATAACAGAAGAATTATTAGTTGTGGTCTACAACAACTGCTAAAGCAACTTAATTATATTATATTATATTATATTATATTATGAATAGCGAGCATCTAAGATTTATTTATTTTGTGTTTATGTAGACACTAATAAATTTATTATTTCTACGTACTTTTTGTTAAAAGACGAAACTATTTTGATCAATAGAAAAAGAAAACAACAAAAGCACACTTTTTTTTAATTTTATTACAAGCAAAATTGAGTGCGATAGGAAAAAAAGTTGTGACATTTGGCTTAGTCAACGGAATGTTTCGACTGTCGTGTCATAGATTCTGTCGTAACCTAAATCGCTCTAAAAGTAAAAATGACTATTTTTAATTTGTCCAAAACTAGAAAATTGCGGCTTTAAATAAATAAATTCTAATAAGTATATATTATCCTTATTTAAGAAAAAAATCTTTTATATTTATTAATCAAAATAAAATAATCATATATTTTTTTAATTTAATTATTTTGTTTTTTTTCTTTGATTAAAAAAAAAGTCATAAAATAGCGTAATAAAATTCACTCTTATTGGACAAAAGAGGCGTTGTTGTGGAGTTTAATTTGGTACTGATTTAAGGATGCAGTAGCTTGAGAGAGAATTTGAAGCAAAATGAAGATGGCGAAACAAGAGCAAGTATGTATGTATAGAGCTTAGTTGGCAAGATATGGTGCTACCACTCTGCCATTATCGCTTCTCGTAATAAACCATGCACTGATGCGCGTTGCTATATTTGGATAATTAATTAATATATTTATTGACGAACCGGACAAAAAATAAGACAACACTTTCTATTTACTTTTATTACGAGGATCCGCAAAATTGGCAGCGTGAGGAAAATATATCTAACGTGCGCATTTTGTTAGCGACACTTGGCTTAGTCAACGTGAGTTGTCGTAAGCAATATCCTACTAAAACTGGAAATTGCGTGCGGTGTGTAAAAGAACCGATTATCCATATTCGAGTCAATTTTTCTAATATTTATTAATTAAATTAATAATCATATATTTTTTAATTTAATTCGTTAATTTGTTTTTTATTCATTGATTACAAATATATGGTAGTATAAAATCACATTTATTTGTAATTCGATAACTTTTATTGATTTGAAAAAGAAAAACCATGAATAGGGATATAAAAAAAATTACCAAGGTAACCTCAAAAATCAGAATTTGATTTCAACATTTAAAAAAAAATAGAAATTAATTCAGCTGGTAAACATGTTAATTTAAATGTTGGTTTTGGAGTTTAAGATGAAATTTTAACAATACAATCTCAAATTCTCCATATTTATAAAATATAAATCTCATAAATTAAAGTAAAATAACTAAATAAAGAAAATCAATGTATCCTTTATATATAAAGCCATAGACCCTTAAATTCAACATTTCTATTTATATATAAACTTCAAATTTCTCGACATTAAAATGACTTACAAGACACAGATTACAACATAACTTCTTTTATAAAAAATAATCCATTCACTCTTAAACAAAGCACAAATTTCAAACATGAAACTAGAATATGACATATAGGAACAACGTAATAACTTACTTATAATTATAATCCACACATAGCCTAACATAATATGCATGCATTAATAGATGTAGATAGCTTGCAATTCATCTATCATGGGAGCACTTCAACCATCTCGTACGGATCTGTGCTAGAGGTTCTCTCAATGATGATTTTGTAACCGTCTCGAATGGTATAATTTGAACGGAGTTTCCTCCAATATTCACTTGGTAAGATCATTTTGTTTCCGGTCTTGAAATGCTTGAACTTCAATGTCCCAGAACGCGCATCTCTGACTTCCAACTCATCAGGGGCTGTTGATGATTCTGTGAGTGTAACTATGAGGTGCTTATCACCTGCTTCAACAACTGACAATTCAACCATTGTTGTTGCTTTGATTTGGATACTAAGTTAAGGACGTTGTAGCTTGAGAGAGAATTTGAATTTGGTTGGACTTTATCAAGCTCTCTGTTTGTGAATTAGTTAGTCCCTCCAGGCTTGGTTTATATAGAGTTAAGAAATCAGGTTTTCTTGCTCGATCAAGCAAAGAAAAAAAAAAGAGCAATTAATTGTTTAGGGATCATTATCTTCATGTTTGTACGCGAGAGATGCAACAAAATAACACAAGAAAGTTGGTTCAAGTTATGTTTAAGACAGTTCTTTCTGAATTTGTTTTATTGTTATTGAAGACAAGGACTTCTAGTACAGCTGCTAAAGCACTGTTATATTATAAATTGCGAAACATATTTTCTTTTAGTTCAAGGATGTGAGGAAAATTGAGGGTCGTATTTTGCTTGCGACCCTTGGATTAAACAACTTGGTGTTTTTGAGTTTTGGGACGTAGGGTTTGTCCTAACTCTAAATAGGACTAAAAGTTGACTTTACAGCATCTCTGGACTTGATAGCGGCTCTAGATAAATAAAGTACAGTAATTAGACATTATCCATATCTAAGTAATATTTATTAATTAAACCAGATAATCATAATTTTTTTATTCGTTGGTTACAGACTAACTTAATCTATGAAGTATATAAAAAACATTAATGGATTGTCGCTCTATGAAAATAGAATATTTTATTAAATTAACTTAACGTACCCTTTTCCATATAAAAACTTAAATCTTAAATTCAACCCTCTTAAAGATGATGGTATATGAAGTTCAATTTTTTGATGGTTAATATATAGCTTAACAAACCATAATCACTATGCATCATATATACTGTTTTAGTTTAAATATTTTTTTTTATTCTTCGTCATAACATAGCGTAATAAAATTCACTCTTATTGGTCCATTTAAATTAACAATAATGCTTAATATTTAAAATTTTATTTATTTATTTATTTATTATCATATTGCAATCTCTTGTTAAATAATTTGAAGGAAAAAAAAACAAAAATGGATGATAGGGAAATAACATTGAAATATGATATGCGATTATCAATCTCTTTTCTGCAATATGATATGCGATTATCAATCTCTTTTCTCCTTGGGGTTTATATAGAGTTCAATGGATAACCAGCTTTTCTTACTCGACCACACAAAAGAAAATAAATATGATATATCGCGAGCAAAGGCTTCAATCTTCCGACAATCTTTTAAGAGTCTGGATGTTTCACATAATCTTTAAAAAAAAACATATGGCGGTGAACAAAAAGGTTAAATATTTCGACATTGGGATGTTTTCGAGAACTTTTAGGGATTGTGTGCGTTAGTTATTGCAAGAAAACTTGACGTGCAACCTAAAAGTTTTCATGCATGCTGGTTTGGATGATAAGCTTAGGTCAAACATTTGACCAAGTTTTTGAACTAATTATTTCTGGCCACTTATGTAGACTCTTGGACGAAAGTCGAGCGATCCATTTTTTTAGTGCGAAACGATATAATTATTATAACAATATTAAATAATTATATGTATACTTCCGATAAAATATGGTAGAAGATTGCGCTACAACTGCTTCTATTTTGTAGCTAAAAAAACATGGGATTTTTGAAACTTGTTCCAGAAGAATGATTATAAATTTATAATATTTGCTCTGTCATACTATACACTATAAGAGCAACATGTCGTTTTCTTCCCAAAAATAGCAATTAATTGTTTAGGGATCATTATCTTCATGTTTGTACGTGAGAGATACAACAAAATTTACCAATATTTTGTGCTTAAGCCTTGCTTCTACCTATATTCAGAGATTGTACGTTATAGAACTAAGACCACGGGTTAGAACCAAAATTAAAGGATTGTCGCTCTATCCAAACAGATTAATTTATTAAATTAACTTAATGAACCAAAACATTTTTATATGTCTTACCATTTACATTTATTAGCTTAAAGATTAAGATTTTAGAACTCTTAAATTCAACCCTCCTAAAAATGATTGTATATATCTTTAGACAATCTTGGAAGGTGAATCCCTTTACATAGGCTTTCCGGCCGTCATATATCTTGTCGTTGATCCATGGTTTATATCGACAATGTTGATAAATCGCGAGGCTGCAAAGGCTTAAATCTTGTGACATTGTTTTACATAATCTTTCCGACATATATTTTCTTAATTGTCTTTGCTAATTATCACATGATAATTTGAATTTTCTTTCTAAAGGTCGTTCTTCGTTCGACTGAGTGATCGCATTTACATTTGGCTTGCATGTGCATGACCATGTATAAAAGCAGGCATGATTGCTTGCTTCTATTTTAATTTCAACACTCCATATTGCGAAAATTGCAAAGTGAGTCCCTTTATTTTAATTTATTAATGCTTTTTATCCTTGTACTTTGCCAAAACAACATGAGAAATTAAAATTTATTTGACACCAATTTTCATGTCTGGTAGATCAACTTTTGGCTAATACATATGAATAGCTTAAGCTTGATTCAAATTTTTGTTATTCATGTTTAGATCAATAATAAAGCAATGAGTCTCAACATTTATTGGATATATATATGCGTGGTATATAACCAACTTGAAGCGGATTCAAAATAATAAGACGTTTATAAATAGCCATGACTTACAAGACACAAATAGCAACACAATTACTCATTTTAAAACAAAGTATGGATTTCAAACATTACATTAAAATAGCATATAAACACGACACGATACAATATTTAATAATGGACTCATAACTAGTAGATGTAGACTGTATTTTTTTTTTCTTAGTCAAAGTAAAATATTGCAGAAAACCAACCCTTTCAAGGAAAACAAGATTACAACACACACCAAGATCAATCATACACTTTGAAAAACACTCGACCTAAGACAAATAACCTCCACTCAAACAATACTAAAAGACAATAAACAAAATTCACCACCAAATCTTTAAAAACGAAGTTATCGATATAACTGCTTTTGCCCGAGCATGAGTCATACCATTAAGTTCCCGATGAATTGCGCGGGTTTCTTATTATTTCAATCTTGTATGGTGCTTGATAGTCATGCCCATCATTCCTCTCAATGGATACCGTGTCACCAACTCGAACATTGTTGTCTCTAATGAAGTTTTGCCAATGGAAACCAGACAAGACCCTTCCTCTTCTGGTAATCCTGTAACCGAACGTCCAAGGGTAACGCCTTTCATCTATGACCATCAGACTACGAGCATTAGGGAAGGGTTCGGTATCATATGCTGCTGTAACTGTGAGTTCCCGTAAATCAAGTTGCTCTACTGTCTTCTGTAAAAGAGCCATTGTTGTGGCTTTGATTTGGTGCTGATATAAGTTTGTAGGCTGTAGCTTGAGAGAGAATCTAAAATATGATCTGTTTTTTGAAAGCAAAATGAAGATGATGAAATAACAGCAAGTTCCGCAGCTATATATAGAGTCTCGGAGTCCATTAGCTTTGCGCTAAATGAAAAAGAAATAAATTAAACATTTGTCTATTTCCGAGACAGACAATATCTGGTTAGTTCGCAAGATGTGGTGCTACCACTCTGCAGCTATCGCTTCTTGTAATATAACATACACAGATGCGCGACTTAATGACTTATCCTTTGGAAATATAATAGTATTGGACACTACAGCCTTTTTTCATTTAGGTTAAAACACCGCGAGATAAGTTGTTTTTCTATTAGGGTGGAAAATTATTAGTTGTGGTCTACAACAGCTGCTCAAGCAACTTAATTATATATATTATGAATAGCGAGCATCTAAGATTTATTTATTTTGTGTTTATGTAGACACTACGTACTTTTTGTTAAAGAGGAAAATATTTTGATCAATAGAAAAAGAAAACAACAAAAGCACACTTTTTTTAATTTTATTACAATCAAAATTAATATATTGGACTGACAGCCTTAGTGGATATGCCAAAAGAAAATAAGTGAAGAAGATGATTATTTTTATATTTTATTGACGAACCGGATAAAAAACAAGAAAACACTTTCTATTGACTTTTATTACAAGGATCCGCAAAATTGGCGGCGTGAGGAAAATATATCTAACGTGCCCATTTTGTTCGCGACACTTGGCTTAGTGAACATGAGTGCCGTTTCATAGATTTCGTCATGACTTTTAATTTTCTTTTCAAAATTAGAAAATTGCGTGCGGTGTGTAAAAGAACCGATTATCCATATTCGAGTTAATTTTTTAATATTTATTAATTAAATTAATAATCATATATTTTTTTTATTACGAGGGTTGCGTGATATTTTAGAGTTCATGTCATAGGTTTTGTCCTACTAAAAATGTCGACAACTAGAAACAGATGATGCATGGGGTACGTAAAAGAATGATAGGCAGGCGACCCCCGAATCCCAGCGTCTCTCAATATCAATTCTAATAACTGTGAATCACCCATATCCTTATTTATATTTTTTAATTCAACCAGATGAACATAATTATTTATGTTCACTTAGGATCCCGCCAAACATTTGACCAATTATTTATGGCCACGTATATAGAGCGATCCATTTTTAGTGCGAAACAATATAATTATTCTTTACCAATATATATTATTGAAAAGATAAACATAATTAAATAATTATGTAAGAAGAAAAAGAAGAATAAATATGATATCTGTGGAGAGAGAAGGTTTAAATTATTGGAAGAGTCGAATGTTGTTACATAACGTATCGCGCCTATATGTTTTCTTAAATCGTCTATCTTAGCTATCGCAAGATCTCTTGAAGTGCAACCTCAAAGACTTCACGTCATGCATGTATGATAAAATATGGTAGAAGATTGCGCTACTACTACTTCTGTTTTGTAGTTAAAAAAACGTGAGATTTTTTAAACTTGTTCCACAAGAATGATTATAATTTTATAATATTTGCTCTGTGCTGTTTTAGTGCATACTATATAATATAAGAGCAACATGTCGTTTTCTTCCCAAAATTGGTTAAATCTAAGCAATTAATGCAAAGGATGCAACACGTTACCTGAAAGGGTAATATTTTCTTTTGAACACGATCATAAGCAACAAGCTCACAATCCAAAACAAATGATTTTACAGGGGACTTCTTAAATCTACACAAGAAAGTAATTTTAGTCACTAAAACAACATTGCAGAAGCAGTCGCATACAACAAAGTTTTTGGCAAGCATCAAGCAAGCAAAAGAGCTTTAAGGGACAATAACTGTATATGAAATGTGTGCTTATCTCTATTGTCAAGCTCTTATTAGGACTCTTAACATCTAATGTCAATATATAATTTTCACGTAAAACTCCATGCTAGTTATGAAGCTTTCATTAGCTTTTCTCAATATAATTCTACCAAGTCACATTATTTTACAAATGAGAAGTAACAAGACTTGCATTAATGAACACCAACTTAACAATAGCAGATGGAACAAATGCCTATAACTTACACCATAAATTCTGGTTGCTAATACATTTAAAAACAGTCAAACCAGGATAAAAAATGTAGGAAAAAAACTCTCAGAAGAGAAGTTTTGACCAGTATGCTTTGCTTGGTGGAGGGGAGGTGAAGGTAACCTTGAATAAATAAGAACATTGTAAACAGAAAAAAGAAAAGGATTTATGGAAATTTCAAAATTTCTGATATAATATTAAAAATGAGAGAAAATTACAAGGCACGGTGAAGACACTGCCCCTTTCTACTTTTTCTTTTTTTAACAAACAAATACTGTCAAGGTAAATGAAACAAACAGAAATTTGGATATAGTTAGTTAACAAGCTCTTACCGTCGCTTCCCACTTGTACAAGAATTTTATGATAAACTGCCCTTTCACTGCAAGCTACAAAATTCACAGATTCGACGACATACCTATGTTCAGTTGTTAATTCCTCAAATAGATCAGCTAAAACTTATATTTATACTATCTGTCTTCATCCATAAGTTACTTAAAAACCAAATCCAAGCCCAGTTTCTTAAATTTTCTATCAGTGAAGTTAAAAATTGCGACCCATGTGAGATATCATTATCAACTTTAACCCTTTTTATGGTATTAGTATAATAGTTCTATCTTCTTGGTGATTGGAGAGGTCACTAATCATTTCCACGCAGCAAAACCAATCAAGCCTACAAGCCTACAAGCCTATAGGCGTTAGCGGATGGTATAAGCACGGTTACATTCTTAATGCTAACAAATAAATAAACAAAAAACCTCAAATCAAGCGAGAACTCTGATTACTTGCCCTAGCTAAAACCTTTTTTGTTCTTCTTAATCGGACACGTGATATACTTACGCATGTTTTCATCGCTACAATAATATTCCAGCTACAAGAACATGAACATAAAAATAAAGAATTAAAGATAAAAAAAAAAAAGAAGCTCATCTAAAAGAACATAAAAACAATGAAAATAAATAAATAACAAAATAGGCAGAAAGCAGCAATCTAGGGTTTAGATTTCAAAGCAAGAGAGAGAAACTTGTGCTCTTACCCGCTTGATGAACTGGTTTTTAAGATCGTTAGTTAGCACAACAATCGCCTACGAGGTCTCCTTATTCTGACTCTGACCCTGCTTATGGTCGTGCCTCAGAAAACCGCAAAAAATATTTTATTTTGAACAACAACTACGTCGTTTTGCTCTGCTAAAATTTTTTTATTTTGTCGCTAAAAATTTTTAGTTAACTGATTTTATAAAACATTTATTATTACTATTTTTTATAAATTGAATTTTTATTAAAAAAACCTAATTACTCTCAAAATGAATATCACATATTTTAATAAGAAAACAAATTATTAAATGGTTGTAATTAATTATTAAGTTAGAATTATCCAGTGTAAGCAATCAACCTCTCACTTATCAAATTTTTATTAAAGGTTGAGACTTTAATCATGATTTTATATTATTCTTTTCTGATTTAATCTCTATTTTATTAGAGATATTTTTTCCCAACTAAAATATAACTATTTTGCTAGATGTTCGATGTGGAATAATTTTAATTTTTGCATTTTATTTTTATTTGTTATAATTTGGTCCTATCCAAAATAGATAGTTACATATCCATATCAATCTGTTACTTTTTTTATTTATTTATCAATTTTTTTAAATCTAATATGTAAATATATCAAGTGGTTTAGATTAAATATTTTTTAATATAAAAGCATTAATTGATTGTATAAAATTTCATCATTTAACAAATCTCAAGTAACCCTTAAATCCTAAACCATTTAATATATATAAAGTTTATCTATTATCTCTTAAATAATTTAAACTATAATCATAATTTTAATATATTAAAATTAATATTATCTCTTTTACAATTATATAAGAACTTATTTAATATATAAATTAAAAAATATTAATTAATCTAAACCCTAAACTTCTGACTCTTATCCCTTAAACCCTAAATCACAAAACATAAACCATAAATCGTAAACCCCTAACCCCTAACCCATAACCCCTAAACCCATAATCCATAAACTTTAAAATAGTAACTCTTAAACCTTAAATCCTAAACTATATACCCTAAATCATAAACCATAAACTATAATGATAATTAATTCAATATTTTAAAATTAATACTATCTCTTTTACGATTATATAAGAAATTATTTAATATATAAATTAAAAAACAATAGTCATGTGCCCAAAAAACTTTAAAATTATTTTAAATAATAGTATTTTCATTTTTTTTTATTTTTAACAAATATTTTTTGCAGCGTTTTTCAAAAAACACCGCTAAAGGTCGACCTATAGCGGCGTTTTTCAAAAAGCGCCGCTAATGCTCGACCTATAGCGGCGTTTTTAAAAAAACGCCGCTAATGCCACTAAAGCTCAACATAAAGCGACGACGTTGTCCTTATATTTTTTACGGTGTTTTTCAAAAAGTGCCGCTGAAAGTCGACCTATAGTGGCGCTTCTTGAAAAACACCGCTAATGATCGATCTATAGCGGCGTTTGTCAAGAAGCACCACTAATGCTCGATCTATAGCGGAGTTTTTTATCCGAACGCTGCTAAAAATGCCGCTAAAAGCTTGTTTTGCTGTAGTGTTCAATCACCAACATACTTGTAAACTATCATTCATTTAACCATACCAAACTCATATCAAGCATGATAAACCACCTTCATGTGTATATAAGTTGATTGTAAGAAAATAAACAAAATGTAATTCATATTATATACACAACCAACTTTGATCAAACCATTTCAACCCTATACATTCCATTTAAACCATAATGTACGTTGCAAAAACTACCGGAACAAGTAGGATAGTGTGGCTTGATGTGTTGATCCGATCTCCCGACCTCACGATAATCTACAAGGACATTGAACAACACAAGTAAGCTTAATGAAGCTTAGTAAGTTCGTTAAGTTAAACATAAATCTTACCGAACCTAATATAACAAATCAATAAGCAAAATTATTCATGCAATCTTCCTGTCAATCACAACTTTAATCGATGAACACACTTATTTTAAATCAATACCAATAATAACAATAAGTCTTTCAATTTCAATTACATAAATCACTTACCTAATCTTACCAAATAATAGAACGGCTTATGGATAAGAATACATTGTTATCAGAAACCCAAAGGATGAACAGAAGCTCATGAGAGCAAAACAGAAACCTATAAAGGTGGAATAGAAACTCGTGAGAGCTGAACAGAAACCCATAAGGGTTAGACAGAAGCTCTATAAAGCTGAACGAAAACCCATAAGGGTTAAACAGAAGCTCGTGAGAGCTAAACAGAAAGTAAACACGAAAGTTCGCGACAAATGTTAAACTTCGGTTTACTTGGGTTATTTTGTTGTCCCTTCCTTCCAATGCCGTCAATTCATCGATTACTAAATGTACTCATATCTCGCGTTCCATTTAAATCTGAACATTTTATTCATTTTTGTAACTTTAACAATATTTCATTTTCAGTAGTAGAATAAATACATAATACTATTTATCAAATCAACATCAATATAAATATTTAAGTTTAACCATATGAACTTATCTAGGTTAAATTGTAATATTTGCAGGAGTTCAGGGACTATTCTACTAATTTTCCTTTTTCACTAGTATCTACGGGCTCTTAATCTAAAATATAAAATTACCCATTCATTAGCATATATTTCATTCCCAATTCACTTCACAATTAATACCGCTTAATTTTTTTAATTTACACAATTACCCCAACTTTTACAAATTTTGCAATTTAGTCCCTTAACTAATTAGTCTATCAAATGAACTAATTTTTCTCAGTTGATAATTTATTTAAATATTCTAGGCTATCATAGTGCCATTGATAAACATAAATTTAATACCAAATCGTAATATTTAACCTTTTAACAATTTGGTCCTAAAATCAATATTTATCAAAATTACTATGTAAAATCATCATACAACAAAATTAAAGCTCTAAATCCATGTTATTTCATCAAAAATATCTAGTATTCATCAATAGTAACTTTCAAATTTTCCAATAAAATCAAAAACTAATGAAATAGTTAGTTAGACCTAATTGTAAAAATATCAAAAACATAAAAATTTTAAGAAAAATGTAAGAATTAAACTCACATGTAGCAAAATAGAAAACCGGCTTCTTAAGAGCTCTTCAATGGTGTTTTTAGGCTGAAATTTAGAGATTAGATGTCTAGAGATCATTTTAGCCATTTGTTTGATTTTTTTCTTAATTTCACCAAATGACCCTTTTGCCCCTAATTCACATTATTTTGTTTTCTTTTCTCTACTTATGCCGCCTCAGCCATCTCCTTTTGGCTCATTTACTCTTTAAGTCCTCCCTTATTTACCATTTAAGCTATTTAATCACTATTTCTCTTAATTAGCAAGTTTTGCACCTTTTCTAATTTAGTCCTTTTTAATTAATTAACTATCAAAACGTTAAAAATTTCCAAAGAAACTTTAATACTACCTTAATGATACTCCATAAATATTTATAAAAATATTTAAGGCTCAGTTTATAAAAACGAGGTCTTGATATCTCATTTTCTAAACCACTTGACCTAATAAATCCTTATAAAACACAAATTACTAATGCAAAAATCTTTCTAAATCACATTTGACTTGTAAATACTAAATAATAAAATTTACGAGCTTACTCGTCGGATTTGGTAGTCTCGAACGTAACATACCACTATAATCAATGCTATACTCTGGACTTAGATTGTGTTGAACCATTTTCCGTTTCAACACCAATTTCAGATCATCGTCTTGTAATTTCCGAATTCGTTGAAGAAACAGAAATTTTGTTCTCAACTTTGCTAATACAAGTATCGTACTTAATTATATTAATTTGGTCTCAACATCAATTTAATTCACAAACATTGAGGCCCGACACAAGTTTAGATCGCAAGATATCGTGCTACAGCTTCCTTTCATATTGGTGACGTACCCTTTGAAAATTGTATTAAATGGAGCGACTGCCATTTATCATCATTTTGGTCTAACTTTAAATTTGTGGGTGGTTAATTGCTTTATAGTGGATAAAGAAAATAACTGAATAAAGTTGGTTTGTGCTTCCACAACACCAAACATGTTTGGAATTATGAACGTATGTACGTGGGTTATGGCTGTTAACTAGTTTTTTAATCAATTTGATTTATTATTAATCTATTTGTTAAGTGACAAAAAAGCCACTTTATCGAAATTTATGAGAGGATCAGCAAAGGGGCATAAGGGAAAATGTCAGCATGATGTTAGCTGTATCACGTAATAGGTTTTGTCGTGACGCAAGTGCTTTTGCGGCTATGCATGTGAAATTAATATTGGCGAATATGCAAATTTTGACTTGGGATAATTATATATATGAAAATTTGACCGTGATTCAATTATAAATAAATACATCAAATTACTTTTATATATCAATTATTTGTGTATGCATTACATAAATGTAAATGATCCTATATCAATAATTTGTAAAAATTGTATGGAATCAACTTTTCATATATAAAATTATACAAAATTAAATTTATGTCTGAAATTACAAATTAGACTAAAATTCATATATAATTGTGAGATTTATCTCTATTATGAATAATGAAACGTGTAATCGTTGGATACTGAAACAATTGCATTTACCTTTCGCATGCATCACCATATACACACACGATTAGGGGTGAATAAAATTTGATTCGATTAGAAAAAATTTAAAAAAAATCTAATTCTAAATTATTTGAGTCAACTCGAATAAGTAATTTAAAAGTTTGAGTCGAACTAAATTTTACAATTCAAATAACTCGAATACCCTTTTGTTCTTCCAATCTTTTCAGTTTTTTATTGAATATGATTTTGTTTAAAAAAAACTTTAAATTAGCGCGATGTTAATTGTTTTATAATGTTGTGAAACGATTGTTGAAGATTTCGATTTCAGATAGTGATTTTTCTAGATTTTTAATGATCCATTTTAGTTTTTCTATTTTTAATTCTTGCTTATGATTTTTATCACTTTTTTTTTATTTTTAATTGTCTAACTTTTTTTTCCTTAAAATTTTAATTATTTTAAATAAAGTTAAATTAAATTAGAGATGATATTGTATATGATTTAGTGTATAACAAAATTTGTATGTCTTTAAAAATTAATGATGATGGAGCACTATTCTATTGGTGTTTAAAAACCATATATTTTAAGATTATCTTTTTTATTAAATCAGATGAACAAAAAATTCTTTAACACTTTTTTTATTCATTGGTTACAAACATATGAACATAAGGTAATAATAGTAAGAAATTTGGAGTCATAAATTATTGTGATGAAGCGTGAGCTGCTTGCTATTCTGTTGGGTTGAGTTGGTAAATCGGTTGTCAGGTTAGAAAATCAAAGCATTAATCCTTTACTTCTGTAATCTTGCGATAATGAAAAAAACCCTATAAAATATGATAAATCGCGAGCAGGAGTCTTGAAAGGTGAATGTACATTTACATAAGTTTTCGGGCAAATATATTATCTTGATCGCCTTTGTCAGTTATCGCACGCAAGATGAATTGAAGTACAACCTCAAAGTTGTCATGCATGCATGATAATTGATAAACTAGGTCAAATGCTTGTGACGTCATCTGATATTATTCAAGATTGAACTACTATTACTAAGTTTTTTGAGCATCAAATTTGTTGCTCAGAAAGAAAATGGTTGATTGGGAAAACAACACCACCAGAAATAAGTGGGTGTTGGATTCTAGCAAACATGTTTCAAATGTTGATATTCGAGTCTTAACATCAAATTTTAACAATACAATCGGATTGGAGTAAAATTCTCAATATCCTTTATATATATAAAGCCATAAAAATTATGATTTTATAATTCTTAAATTCAACATATTCCTAAAAAATTTCAAATTTCTCGTCATTAATATGACTTACAAGACAGATTACAACATTACTCTTTTATACATATAAAAAAAAATCTATTCATTCTTAAACAAAGCACAAATTTCAAACATGAAACTAGAATATGACATATAGGAACCACGTAATAACTTACTTATAATTATATCCAAACATAACCTTGACATAATATGCATGCACTAATAGATGTAGATAGCTTGCAATTCATCTATCATGGTTTCCACACTTCAACTATCTTGTACTCGTTGTTAGAGATGCTCTCAATGGTGATGTTGTAACCGTCTCCAATGGTACTATAGGTTGAACGGAGTTTCCTCAAATGTTCGCCTTTTAAGATCATTTTGTTTCCGGTCTTGATACGCTTGAACTTCAATGGCACAGGCTCAGGCACAGGACCCGCATATCTGACATTCAAGTCCTCAGGGGCCTTAGATGATTCTGTGAATATAACTATAAGTTGCTTCTCATCTGCTTGATCAACTAACAAAAGAACCATTGTTGTGGCTTTGATTTAGATACTAACTTAAGGTTTTAGCTTGAGAGAGAATTTGATTTTTTTTTCTTTGAGTGTAAAATGAAGATGATGAAACGAAATGAAGAAGAACCCTTGCTATATATAGAGTCTAAACCGATAAACTTTACACTAAATGAGAAATAATCAATAAAACACTTGTTTATATCTGCGGCAGACAATATCAGCTTAGTTCGCACGATGTCGTGCTACTACTCTGCTAAAAAAATATTTACATTCAATGTCTTGTTAAATGGTCAAGTATTTTTTTATGAACAAATTAAACGCACTTTATTGACTTTTATTACGAGAGTTGCAGCACTTGCTGTGCGACAGCGTAATATTTTAGAGACTCGCGTCATAGATAAAAATGTCGGCAAGTAGAAACAGATCATGCATGGCGGTACCTAAAAGAATGTTTAGCAGCCGATCCCCCAATCCCAGCATCTTTGGTACTTATTGAATCGTTTCAAAATTGCTTTGCCGCTCTATAATATCAACATATCAACATAAGGTAATAATATTTAGTCATAAAACATTGTAATGAAGCGCGAGCAGATTACTATTCTGCTGCAACGTTGCTTATCATTTAAGAATTAAGACAGCTGAATTCATAGTTCAGTTGTTACGAGAGTCGCGATTAAAGACAATCTTGCTATAAAATATGGTATATCACGAGCAGAGTTTTAAATCTTTCGACCCACTTTGAAAGTTGAATGCTTTTATATATAACCTTTCGGCCACTGATATTTTCTAATTCCATGATTGTTGTTCTAATAATATCATCTTCCTTCACAATGCAACCTTATAGAATTGATAAACTAGGTCATATACATGTGAACTCATCTATTATTATTGAAGATTGCACTACTATTATTAAGTTTTGTGAACTTCGATTCTGTTGTTGAAAAACAAATGGGTGTTGGATTGCAATGATTGAAAGTTGAATGATGATAGTATTTTGATCTTTAATTGGATGGAACCGAGATATAATAACTTGTTGATAAAAAATTAAATATTTTAATTTCAATTTTTCAAAAATTTATCATACTAGTAAGCGTTATGTAAGAACCTGAATAAAAGAAAAGATACATATGAGATAGGTTGTTAAAACTAGCACACCATAACCAAACTATTACTTGGAGAATATATGTACAAAATAGTTCCAAAAGGACACGTCTAAAGCTCAAGGGTTTCATAAACGCTAGGGGTTCATTTCAGGTCACCCTCATGGTGTACTCGTCGTCGCCTTCTTCCTTGTAAAGTGTGACCAAAGTATTAACCCTAGGCTTAACAAAACTACTCCACTCAGAACCGATCGTCTCCTTCATTCTTGCAGTTGAAGTTCCACGATCTTCTCTGACCGGCAGAACACTTGAACCGCCGGGGAGTGCACCGCCATTGTGACGAAACCTCAACTTCCAGTCATGGTTTCTTGCAAGAACGACACCGTCTGTGCAACCTCAAAGTCTACATGCATGCATGCTAAACTAGGTCAAACATCAGTGACGTCATCTAAAATGGGAGTTTTCTGAAACCTGTTCCCAAAGAATGATTATAATATAATAATGAATAAACTAGGGTTTTATGAAGCCAACTTTAGTCGTTCGATGGTGACGTCTATCTTTGTTAACAATCTTCCTGAATCTATTGATCGCGCGTCAATGGTTGTTCGATATTTGCAGCAGGTTTGGGAAGGTTGTGGATACCTTCATCCCGGGTAAGAGATCGTCAATAGGTTTTTTTTTCTGGTTCTCGCTGCGTTGCATTTGTTAACACTCTTTATTTCTAATAAGTATTTGTTGCCGAGCAAAAAAAAGAAATATGTTGCTTTCTTCCAAAATCTAAACTTTTTATTATTAAGTAGGTGACTGAATAAAATCGCTTAGGGATCATTATCTTAATGTTAGCACGCGAGATGGAGACAATTTTCTCTCTAGACGCTGTCGTTCGATTGACTGAAGCGATTGCATATGCCTTGCACATGCATCGCCATATATACACACACCACTGCTTGCTGTGAGAGAGAAATTAAGAGTTTGAGATTGAAGAACTAAAAACATGTTGTACAATTAATACCATAATCTGTTACTTTATTTTGTGGGCCTGTTATACGATGATAATAATTTTTATATATTTGTATTTTATATTTTATTATATAATAACCCGACTCGAGTTTCAAGCCGATATAATAAAAAGGGATATGGACTTCAGACGATTTGGGAGATCTTCCTCATCTTTCGGGTTCTAGACCTTCTCATTTTTCCATTTCTCTTCTCATCTCTTTCATTTCTGTTCATAAATTGTATCATCAAAAACTGTAATTGTTTAGTTGATGATTCAGTGAGTTGCAATCAAATAAGTGAAATAATATAAATCGAAACATTCCTTTATCATTATAATCTTGCAATAAAGAACAGCTCTTATAACAAGCTTAAAAAAGTATCATGAACAATAAAATAAAACAAAAAAATAAACAAGAAACAAAGAAACAAGTAAAAATTTTGATTATTTCGATTATCCTAATGGTGGATCAAACAAGCCCATGCTTATGTGTTTGGACTCTAAGTTGAAAGTTCCCCTGCCCCGGAAGCTTTTTGTAGTTTGGGCTGTAACATGTTGGTACCCTAAAATGTGCATTGCATTTTGAATGATATACAGATTGGGCTGATGTATAATTTGTAATTCCAGTCAAACCCATAAATTTGGCCCTCAATTTTCTTATGGCCACCATTTAAAGCTAACACTAACCTCATCCAATCAGATTCCCAGCCATTCATCCCCTTACTTCACCTTATCCATCATCATCTATTTCCCCATACAAAAGTAAACCCCCATTTTTGTTCTCTTCAACTTTATTGCATACCAAAAAAACTTACAACAATGGCAACAGCCTCAGTTACCTACACTCCACCCATGTTGACTGCTGCCACCACTAACCCCAAGAAGAAGACCAACACCAATGTGAATTACATAACAGGCTTGAATTCTTTTGGTGGGTTGAAAGCTCATAACAAAGTGGTCTCACTAGGCCAACGTGTATGCACCGAGCAATCATTTGCAAACGTTGTTAGCTCACTCAAAGCTCCGACAAAGGGCAAGACAGGTAAAAGCGGCGGCGGTGCACTGTCTTCAACCTGTAATGCTGTTGGTGAGATATTCAGGATTGCAGCAATCATGAATGGCCTTGTTCTTGTTGGTGTTGCTGTCGGATTTGTGCTGCTTCGAATCGAAGCTTCTGTGGAAGAGGCTGAGTAAGAGAATTTTAAGACATAACTTGTTTTCATTTCCCCAAAATTTGTAATTTTACTTTATGTGGAACTTTGGTTGTTTTATATGTGTTGTAAGCTCATTGGCTTGTAAGAAAACTTAGCATTGATATCTAATAACATCCAAAATGGAAAGCTACTGTGAGGGAAATCAATATTTATAGTATATGCATAACATTATTCAGCAATGTTCTAATATTAGCCATTCTTGTCCAATTTCTTTGTTATTGATTACAAGACCTAGGGATCATCAGCTCTTGAAGGTATCAATAGTTATAGGGACATCACTGGTTCTAATTTCGAGTTGCTCGTATTCGGTCGATTGTGCCCTTGGGGTACATTTTCCAGCAAATTTCAGGCAGGTGAACCCTGTGAATATTAAGATAGCAGAGAGTATCCAACTGAATTGCATGTTAGCCAATGCTCTAGCCCTAAAATCGGCTTCTTGCGAGTAACATGTCACCGCTCCATGCATGCTGTCACTCCTCATTTTGGCCTGCATTATACATCCTCGAGGAATGAACTTTGGACACCATAGCATGAACCCCATGTTAATGAACCAACAACCTTGGAATATAACGGAAACTGAAAGAACAAGAGCTGCGGACAAGCTACTCGGTAGGAACGTTACTGTTAAAGATGCTAGAAGGGAGATTAGCACTATGAGCTGCAATAGCCAGTGGTAATGGCCTTCGAGTCCAACATGATCAGCTGAGTGAAAGTGGAGTAAGAACACCTCTTGACCAAAAACAGAAGCCACAAAGATTCCCGAAACAACCGATAGAATCTCGGAAGACCGACTTAATTCAGCAGAAAGAGTGAAACCTGCAAATATAGCAAGATGGAGAAATATGCTAGCATGCTCGAAACCGTCGAGTTCGAAAGGGAATCGAAGGAAAGGCAAGTCTAAAACTTGCATGAAAATTGCTAACAGGGAAAAAGTTAAGATAAAAATCAGCTCCAAGTGTTTGAATCTAGAAAAAGGGCCATTGAATGGGTACCAAAACCTTACTGTAAATTTGGTAGACCCTTTGAGACAATAGGCTTTGATATTGTTGATGGTGTGCCATAGGCCAAGAAGGGTCAGTGCCAGACCTGGCACCAAATGTCCTACAAATGTACCCATGGTAGCTTCTGTTTTTCAGGCATGGAGTTTTTTGGCCAAACCGAGAACTTAAATAACAGAAGTGATTGTCGATACATCGTGTCAACAATCCATACGGAATTGCTTGGTGCTCAATGCATGTATTTGCACAAAACCAACAATGATATGAAAAGACAGCCATTTAGTTGAAACATTACAAAAGATGATATATCAGATAAGATATGGTTTTAACTGTATAAAGTATATACTAAAGTAGATTTGAGTGAAGAAGACACTAACTGCTGCTTCACTTCAAGATGTCTGAATTTGATAAACCGTGGAATCCGATGATCAGACGGCCACAAATTCACCTTTGTTGTACCTGTAAAAACCACCAAAGAAACCAGTTCTTCTTTTCATCTAAAGGTAAAAAAAGCATGGCCTTTCAAGTTGATGAGGGCCATAACTTTTCTCCCAATCACTTACTAGTGGAAAATTATAATAACCCATTACTGCAAAAAAGAAGTTCCACTCAGCCCAAACAAATGCATTTCTTAACGGAACATCACTAACCAACAAGTAAGGACAAGACAAAAGTTGATTAAGATTCCAAGTATAATCCATGACATTGTAGCGACATGCAAGAGATGAGTTTGTATTGGTCCAGCAGCTCCATTAAAAGGTTACAAGCAATCATATGACCTGCAATAATGAAACCTTACTACCATCGTGAACTTTTATCATGCATGTTCCTTGTAGAACTCATGCAGATTTATGTCAAATAATATGATTTTCTCTCAAGTCTCCATTGCATATTGGGCAATAATGCAATATGCAACAGAAGCAAATCAGCCAATGACATAACAAAGTCAATTACCAATTTGTGCATGAGAAAGTGACTTGTACCCAATTCTCCGAGGCCTTTAAGAGCCAATATAATCATGACACCATGCGCAAGGGACCAAGGGAAGGAGTCCAACTGACTAGTTATGACCTAGAATAATAAGCTCATGCACTTGATCTTATTTCACCGTCAAGAAACGAATGAAGGTTACTATCACCGAGTTTAATTCAAAATTAAATAGTTGAGCAAGTTTTCAAAATATGGAAAAAGAAGTTCCAACATTTTACAATGAATGTATTTAGTTGAGCATTTTTTGTTGCCTGCTTCCATCAGGGCCAATCCATGCTACTTTTCTTGTAATAAAAACATAAAATCTCAAGTTTCAAACAATAGATTACAGATTTAGCTTTGTCAACTTCACTAAGCATGGTCAGATCTAAGCCTAAAAGATAGACGTATCCGGTGGCGGTCCATAAACAGTGTGCCATGAGAAAGGAATGACCCAACCACCACTTCCATTACCTGAAATGGAAAACAAAAATTGTAAGTACTTGAAATTCTCAATGAAATTGCTAACAGACCAAAAAAGGATGACAATTAATAATATAGTCATAGTTAAAAGCTCTTTTAACTCATAGATAAATTTGTCTTTCTTATGAAACAAGTTTGGACATTAGTTATGAAGCAAACACCACAAAAATAATAAAAATTTGAAGAAAATTGATACAGTATTAGCAATAGAATAACATATTCCTCCACCATTAAACTCATCCCAAACTACCGAGGAAACGATGTTGGGGTACGTGTTCATTAGCATCTGCAAAACTTCAATAAGGCATAAAATTATGTTTTATTTCTAAAGTTTAAATCTTCAAGGCAACCATATTAAAAACCGTAAAACTAAGTCCAATATTCAAGATATATACGTCATTGGTATAAAAAGACATCACAGAGTAGCTGTAGCAAGCAATATTGATATCTTAAATATAAAGGAGCCTTACCAGGAAAAGCATTAGGATTTAGACCTAAAAGTCTGCATGCTGCCTCAGCCAAATGAAAAGCATCCTGTATATTATCCCCTTCCGAACAGTAGCATAGTAAACACGTAACCTTCAAGCCTTTGGCCTATATAGAAATTACAAAGTAAATCACAGAAATACAAGGTTCATCAAATAGCTCCAGAAAAATGCAAAGCTAAAAAATACGGGTACCTTCAAACAAGAAAAAAGTGCTGCAAATGGCAAACTAGGGTAATAATCTTCATCTTCCAGCTCATCTTCAAAAGGTAAATTACTTTCCAGCATAGTATTTCCTTCAGCTAACGTGCTAAGATACTTCCAACATCTTTGAGCAGGATTATATTCTTGCAGCCTTTTCCATCCAAGTTGTTCACAGTTATCATCTCTTCCATCAGGGTTTATGCTGGATAGGTAATAAATCTGTGGACCACTGAAAAAACACCCACAAGATCAGCATTTCTCGTGAACAACAGGCATTTCCAGTTACCAAGGCGATCTCCCAGAAAAGTAACACAATGTTCTATATTTCCAAAGATACACAAGTAAACTGATCGGTTGCCCCAAAACAGGAAATAGAAGAACCTCGTAGTATATTAATATACTAAATGTAGACAATTTCAGATTGAAATACCTTGACATGTCAATTTTCTGCCACTTTCCAAAATCCAAGCTGGAAAGCAGAACAACATGCTTCTTTCCACTTGCAGCAGCAAAATTTGCCAAGTTTTTGGCAAATTCAACCATTCGTCCCTATTTGGATGGCCATTTCAAATATCAAATAATTCTATCTGTATTCAAGTATCGCTATAGCATTGAAAATGATGAAAAATAGGAAAAAAGATGATTGGGGAAACAAACTCACATCGAAACAAGGTAAAAAGATACTGTTAGTTCATTAGTGAATTTCAAATGGCATGGTAATCCCTCACTCATGATAATCAGAAATGACATAGGACTCCATGTAAAAGTAGTCATTCAATGTTTCCTGAAGGCAATTAAAAGTAGTAAAAACCTCTAGCATTCAAAATAGGACAGCAATTCAGGCACTTAACTATCTATATTCTGAAATATTTATTATTCGGGTTCCTTGTGTTGGAGTGACTAATTATTTAGTTATATACATCTGCTTTCTAACAATGGTCACATAACAAAAAGATCAAAGAGCAGTGTACAAGTATAAAGCTATAACTGGGATCAAGTCGAAAGTTGTCAGAAAACACTAGATTAAGTCCGTCATGTTCTGAGTAAATCCTATTACATGCAACACGTTCTCAAAATGGGAGAAACCCGAAGTTTGAATTCAATGCCTTTAATCCATCTAGTTCAGTTTACGCAATAAAACTGACTCGGAAAATCATCATTCATCGAGATCCGGAATTAGTGGGTCAGAATAGCAAGCACCTTAGTTCCAAAGCATCAAATTATACTTTAAACACAAAAAGTGTTTATTGCATATTATCCGGCACTTAGTTGCACTAACAAAATGTTATTGAATCAATATAGCTATAATTGAAGCAATACCTTAACGACGGGAGACCGCTGTTGGAGGAGAGCAACTCGACTAAAAGCTGACTCGTAAGCTGCAAGATCAAGAAACAATGTATTCAAGCTCCAATATATTTAGCCCAAGCTTCATAAAAACAAAGAATATGAAAAAAAAAAAAAGAAGGAAAAATGGGAGTAAATAGAGCACCTTCAAGAGGAAGAGCAAGGTCACCACAAGGAATAGGGCCATAAGCATCATTTCCAACACAAGGAAGCACAAAGGGATCATCTAAGTACCCAATTCTCTCTGCTTTCATTGATGATACTAATAAATCCACCGCTAGTTGCCCCACATTCCCAATCGACAAAGCAGGCTAAAACAAAACAAAAAAAAAATTAAAATTTTATTGAAAAACAAAATTAAAAGGAACCCTAAGGGACGGAATTGAAAGGGGAAAAAAGGAATAGAAGAGAACGGACCAGAAGCAAAGTAGAGCATTCTTGGTGTGGTTGTTTGCCTTGTTCAACAACGAATTCCATTATTTATTTATTTTTTGAAAATTGAGGATTTTTGTATTGATGTATGAAGTTCCGCTCCTTCAAAAAAGCTCTCTTTTTCTTTTTGATGCAAAGATTTGATCTTTGCCTGTGCTACTACTCTTCCCGCTGGTCGTAGTTGCTGCTTTTTGAGCTTGAAGAACAAGATAGCTTTTTGGTCCTGAAGGGGCCAATAGATGGGCGGCCGAGGTTCTTTTTGAGCCACTGAATTTGGGATATTCCCAGGTTTGCAAAGTTGGGCTTTCATTAGAGGATTAAATGGGCCAAATGCTAGCCCAGATGCAAATAATGCTATGGGCGGCAAATCCCTATCCTGTCTTGCTGAGAGCTATCTTTACATAGTACATAGTACATCAAATTTTGCCTTATAGTAAGATGTATACTTTTAATTTATTCATTTATAGTATATGTACTTTTCAAATCGGTCAACTTTGGTCTTTGCTATTTTCGAATCAATTATATTTTTTTTAATTTTTAAATTTCAAAATTTCAACTTTATACCTCAAACGATACAATTAAATTCGTTTGGTTAAATTTTGTTATCAGCCTCGTATCATGGATAAAGTTGTATATTTAGCTCATGTGCTCCAATTTGATCACTCTTAGCCCTTATACTTTTTTTAATTTTAAAATTTTAATATTGATACAAATGACTGTCATTAGATCCATCAACTGATTTTTTTTATAATAATATGTTAAAACAACAAATTGATGTGGCATTACAGTGTAATAATATGTCTACTGCTTAAAATTTTAAAAAATAACATACCTTAATGAATTTAATATTTGATCAAAACTGAAATTAAAAAAAATACATGAACTATAACAAAGTATTTATTAAAATACAAAAACTAGATTCACATACAAAAGATAGCAAAAATTAACCATATAATTAACACTTATTTTTAGGATTTATCTTAAAAGTTATTCTTTTGGTCTTTAAAAAGAAATCAAAGGAAACAGTCTCCCTTTCTTTACTTTTGCTCTTAATCTCATTAAAATATAGGATAAAATTAGCAAAGTTTTGTAGGGATTAGGGTTCTAGATACATCATGGTGTATGACCTAATCATTAAGGCCACATTCTAAAGATTAGATAACCAAACCAAGAAAAAACCCAACACACTAACATTTCATTCAGACTGAACAATGTTTCCACTTAAACCCTAAAAGCTTAGCTCACTATATATAAAAATATATCTGCTAGACTGCAACTTGGGCCACGCTCTTTAATTCATGTTTCATGAAGATAACAATATTATTGATGATTTGGTCAATATATCACCTTCCCTTGTTATCTTGTTCAACCTGCTTAATCCAATGGGTGTTAACAGGTTGTTGACACGTAAACAGATACAATGCATAGTCCCTTTGATTAAAGTCAAATCCCCTTATCACTTCCCAAGCATTAACCACCATACAAGAAAAGAAAACACTACACTTGCTCATAATTATCCAAAGCTAGCAGACCAGATAATGCATGGATAACAGCACCTTCATTTTTGTTAAACATTTTAAGAGAGAATGTTATTGATTTGATACTGATAATGTTAGCTTGGGATAACTTGTCTGTCTCATCATGTTATCTGCAGAGAGCATACCAAGCCATGTGTACAGCACTAACTGTGGCTGGTGGAAACTGTTCATCTTTGATATTATTAACATGGTCCAATTAGCATGCAGAAGATAGCCATGTGTACAGCACTAATAGATACTTGGATTATTCCATTTTGTCCTTTTTTTTTGTTATATGTTCTAGAAATTCTAGAGCTGATCTCATCAACCTCTGATATAATAGAAGAAAGACAGTGATCTGTGATGGAGGATGAGTGTTGGGCCCCTTGTTTTCATTTGCTAAATAAAAATATCAATGGAGGTGTGTTTGATAATGGGGTTTTGACAAAAAATATTTTGAAACAATAATAAGGGTTCAACAACACTGAGACATTATTGGGGATGGGACCTTTTTTCTGTCACTTCAGTTGAGTTTCAAAGAGTGGAAAAAAGATTGTAGGGCTAGCTTTGTGTTGTTTGATGTTGATTTGTCTCTTTCATGTAACCATTATTTCCTTTTTTTGGACATAGAAACCATTATTATTACATGTCCATTTGCAAAATGTATTTTATTACCTAGCTTTCTTTATATAGTAGTATTTCCATACAAATGCAATGTATTAAAATTAGTTGACAATTATTTGTATTTAAAAATTGAAATATCTCCTTTAAAAAAGAATAAATATTTTTAAAGTTCCAAAAATAAATATAATGAATGAAAATTAGAATCTAGATTAATTTCGAAAAAGATTGAACATAATTAAGAGTTCTAACCCATAAAGAGTTTACAAGTAATTGAAAATCAAGATCTAGTAGGAATACAAAACAAAGGCTTAAGAGACCAGAAATAGGAGATAAGTACTTGAATTAAATCTTGTTATATACTTATAATAAAATTAACCCGACTTAAAATCCGATTTGGGTTCCGACCCTATATAATAAACGATGATCAGAATTACTTCTGGATCAGAATTATTTTCTCTTTATCTTTACATCTATTGATCCAATGTATCAATAAATCTATATAATTAAAATAAGTGGGAGCAAGGGAAGACTCACGAGCAAACCATCGGGACAAAAGGAAATAATTGTGATGGGTTGACCTCCAAATAAATTTGTACCATTTTTCATTGTTAAGAAAATTGGAAAAATCAGTAAGTATTCAAACTATGCAAGACACCTTGTGTTAAAAAAAAAGTTAAATTCAAACCCTAAAAGCAATATTCCAACTTTTACAATATTACTTTTATTTTAAAAATGAAATGGAAAATGAGTGACAATGGGCGAAAAGTTTAGTGGGTAATGATGGGTTGGGGTGGTACTAGAGTGTTCAAAGAAAGCATAATTTGCAATGATTGATGAACACACATCTTCCTAGATTTTAAGCTATCAATCCCGAAACAACATGATTGCCAACATGTGGCTTGCATTCGCCCATAGCCATAAACCCATTGTGGAATGTTTCATTTTAAGGTTTGAAAAATATTTTATCCAAGCGCATGCATTCCTACTTGATTACGCATCATCACTATTTCAACCACAAATAAACAATGCCTTGAGGAAGGTCAGTTTAGTAGTTAAGTTTTTTGGATTTGTCAGCTCAGTTTGAAAGAATTTCAGGGTTCTCATTGTTGGTATGAGATTAATTTTGTTCAGGTAAAATTCACTTCTTCTAAATATAAAATTTTAAGGTTTTAATATAGAAGCATTATAATTACTTGGATAAACAGTTAGTTTTTCCATAAAATCTTTTCACTTGTAAATCTTAATTCGAATTAAAAAGATTTAATTTTTCAATTGGTTCAATCCAATTTATTATAAAAAGTCAATAATTTGAACTTAACAATTAGAATTAATTTCAACATAAAACAATTCGAAAATGTAATCTGAAATAACTTGGACCAAAGTGACAAAATATCCAAGATGATCCAAATGCTTTATAGTCTAACTTATTTTCATTCATTATCTCAATAATACTATTGCATATAAAATTGTTATTGACAACTTTTATTTCTACGGTTTCATATTTTCACATAACTTATTGAAATCTCTTTGTTTTCATCATTTCCATATACAGGTACCTCGATCTCTTCTGGAGTTTTAGTAATTAGTTATGTCTTGGGTCTATTCAGGAGCACCCGCCTCCATTATATGACCATTTTGATTTATTATTTTCTTTGACGATAATTTTTATCTTTGGAACCAATCACTCTACCATGCTTCAGGCATGCATTACTTTAATAGGTTGTCCTACTAGGACTTCAACGCATCAGTTCGTATATAAAATTTGATTATTCTTATTAAGTCAGCAAATGCATCTGGCAATTAAGTTGTAATAAAGTGAGTTATCTTTTTGAACTTCTTGTTCAAATTATTCTTTTCAATGATCTAGATAATGATAATTCATTCAAAGTAATTTATTTATTCAGCTATTATTTCTCTCCTCCTAATGTTAGGAAAATTATCAAATCGAAATACAAATCATGTCATAATTGAATCTCCAAATTCATACGGAACATCTAATAATACAAGGAGATTCATAATTAATATATATTTCTAATTTTTTTTTCAATACACATTTTGCGCATTGTGGCGGAGCAACTTAAACATATGTCGCACATTCAAAAATTCTAAGATGAGTTGTATTTGGCTCCTGACTAAAAGCCAATTATAATTTGGGAGTACTTATCCTAACTTATTAATATGATGCGTACAAGTTATGATTCATGTATAATATGATATCTTTATACATATACAAAAGTTTTATTATCAAAAGTAATGGTTTAACTACTAACTAGAGACATTTAATCATTAATTTTGCTAAACTATTTTATACACGTATAAGCAGTAGGTTTTGCAATAGTTATTCGCACTAACAATCTACCATACAATAATCATTTAAAGTCTAAGAAATAAACTCACCAACATTAGCAAGAATTGCCCCAATTGCATAAGCTAAAAGTTTTGTTCTTAAACAAATCATCAAACAAGTAATCTCACAAACTATAGGTTGTGTAACACTCCACATCCGACTCAATCGTTAAATTTGAGATGTAAGATATCAAATTTGTTTCCAGAGTAACTACAACTTTATTTGCATATCAAATAAACAATTTACACAAGCCATTAGGTTCAATACTTAATTATAATATGTTAATTAATCAAATTTAGGTTATAAACGAGCTTACGAAAACCTTTATGAAAAATTGATATATGACCATCTCTTTTACGATTATTATATAGTCACTTACTATATTCACATAAAAAATTACGTCTTTATATATTGCTACATTTGTTTCGGGGGAATGGAGAAAATCTAATACAATGGGCTTTATAGTTTTTCATTTAATAGCTCGTTGTTTAATAGCACGTTTGAAGCATGGAATGTTAAAAAAGTTCTCTAACAAGTTCTCATTACTAATATATATTATTCTAATATAATTTTATCTGAGTACTCATCTTAAATGCTGTAAAGTTATCCTCGATCAAATTTTTAAAATATTGTAACTTCAGGTGCATCCAATCATAACAAGATTTAGATAGAATTATCATAATCTAATGGTCATATCTTTCCACAGTTTAAGTGGATCTTTCATATTCAAATATTCTGCTTTCAACTCTTCATGGGGATGAAGATGAAGGAAGACGATAGAGATACTCACAGTTAATTTAACAGATACTGATGTCTTTAAGCATAAGTATCATGCATTCAATAACCAAATATTCTTTATACTTTTCAAAATCAAAACAAGTAGATATTCATTGCAAGAGTGATTTATACCAAATATAATCAATCTTTTTCTCATTCACAATTTTATTATGAGATCCATTACAGTGAATATATTTTAAAACTTAATAATTTATTTGATACTTCAAATATTGTTATATTAACTCTTTTGGACCTTTCAACTAATTTTGTACTACCAAATAAACAAACAAGATAAATATTTTCTATTGTTATGTTGTCAGCAAGACATATTTGTTTTTCAAAAAATATTAATACAGTAATATTTGAGCATACAACATGTATGTGACCAATGATCTTTCATATTATATTGATAACATAAGTCATCTATACCCTTTGAAGAGTTATCTTGAGAACTCTCATTATTCTCTTATTTATTACTATGTTTCCACTTCTAGTGGTTATTATTATGCCAATTATCATGTGCATGATTGTATCCTTTGAAATAATTTTTTTTATGTATGCATTCACTTCGGGGAATGCAAGCAGATCTAGTAGGATGGATTTCTAAACGTACCAATATATTCTTTATTTAAAGGGAACCAATATCACAAATATATGTGAATGTTTTAAGTGCTTCATTGATAAGGACCTACTTCAAACTATTTCAATTGATTGACATCTCTATAATTCAATAACTTCACAAAATTGGTTATGATAATATAAATTCATATAAATATCGTCTTACAATACATTCATATAAATATCGTTATGATAATATAAATTCTTTAACATCAGAAAAATAAACCAATATAAGATCAGCCAAAAAGGATCGTAATTGTTTTATTCATTAATAAAGCATACAAAAAATCACTTAGTAATTTCAATATATACTACAATTGAAAAAAATGATCAGAATATAAAAGTTTCTTACCAAATCTGAATTTTACCCATGCTTATACAACAATAAATCAAAGAGATCAAAGAATCATTTAATATCCTTAACAATATAGAAATCAAATCAGTGAATCAAATCAGTCATGAATTAAAATAAAAATAAATAGACATAAAATAAAATAAAAACTTCGGAGAATAAATCTAATCTTCGTTCTGATAATATTCAAAAGTCACCTTGGGCACAGATTCGAATCCATCCCTAATACGAAACGGTTAAAAAAATAGGGACGGAACAAAATAACAATAAAAAATATTTATATTATAAAATTTATCCTAAAATACATTAAATTTATCTCGATATTCATAATAAATATCCGATTTTAAAATAAGAAAATTCGCCTCTATCAAATCAGGTGGGATCCAGCTCCATCTGATCTGAACTTTTTTGCCATCAACATGCATGCATCTTTAATTAATTTTGCACATATATAATATAGTTAGACAAATCCTCAAGCATCAACTTCCACGTGCCACCATTTTTCTTATTACTATTCAACACCATAATTGGACACATTACACTGCATACTAAATAATTTTCTCTACGTATCTTGCTTATGCAATAAAATCCCCTCCAACATAACTTCTAGACCTAAATATTTGTTCATCATACGGGAACATCAACTCCGTATAAAAAAAAATTTCCAAAAGTGATATTCTATATATAGTATATAGAATTCATGAATGACCCATGCCAACCTCTTCCATTTTCTTAATTGATAATTGCTGATTTTTATTTTGGTCCGACCAATACTTCATGCTTATGTGATCTTATCATATATTAAAAATTATTTAAATTACGTGTTTGACGATTAACAGACAGGTTTAAAAATAATATTGGTAAACTAAAGAATTAATTTGATATTACTTTTTCTAGGGTTCATCGACACTTGTCTTAATCTTGTTTACTATTCTCTTACTCAAAGTAAACTTAAGCACTTTCATGTTTTAATTTAATTAATTAATGTTTGTTTGAAATAATAATTTAATTTCTTACATTTTTATAATCTAAAGTAAAATAAAAGCAGCTTTTTGTGATGACACTTGCCATGTTTACGATACATTTTCAAATTTCACTTTCCACTGTCATATGGAAACAAAAAAAATCTAACATAAAAAAATATTTATGCTTAATATTTAATATTTGTTATTAAAGAAAGGGTTTACATTTTATAGTTCTTGCAACAGGAGACAAGTGTTCCGACATGATTCAAGTTATGTACAGGTTTCACTTGAAGAATAAAACATTATATAGTCCCCACAGTAGGTTTAGGACACATTTAAAATATGATTAATATAAACATTTTAATGGACACGTATTGAATCAATATGCATCATCTCTTCTCCGATTTTCTTCATATTAAATTACTAAATTATTAATCAGAATAGAAGTTTTATATATATATATGATTCATTATAAATTTACTATTTATTCAAAAAATAAGATTAATGTATATAACTATTTATTATAATTATCTCGCCAAACAATAACCTCAAACACCAAAGACTTTGCTAAGAGCAATGCCAAAGTCAAAGCTCCATGAATGTACAAATGCATAGCACTTTGACAAAAATAGATGTTACGCTTTTTCTTGCATGGCTCATACGTGGATCTCACCGCGATGCTCACATACATTGTACACGTGTTAAGATCCTAGATTAAGAAAATCACACTTGCATATAAAATATTCTTCTCTAACCTTTACAACTCTCCATACACTGCCATGTGAACCGTTACTCAATCAACGCCTTTAAATTAATAATGTATGATAGGTTATGCTGACCAGCTACATTACAATTTTTTTTATTATGAAATACCTTTTTATATTCTTGAATAATATATATTGTTGGCAAAGTATTTTTCCTTTTGCCTTTTTGGTTTACATTCAATAATTAGAAGATAAGGGCAAAGAATGATGTATATATATATATACTTTTCACATATCATCTGATTAATTCACAACGACGTCGTACCCATCGATTAATAATATAATTATTTATTAACCTCAGAACTTAGTTTAAAACTTAATTACGTAATCATCACTTTTGTATAATGCTCAAAGCAATCATTTTAATATAATCGTTATTAAAATAATTTAAAGGAATTATGAAAATTTTAAAAATTATAAAAAAAAGGATATTTTAGAGCTTGGTTGGTTTCAAGGCATTAAGAAAACGTTGGTCCAAATTAATAGATGAAGTGTAGAAATTGTAGACCCAATATAGCAACCTTGTATCCTGTACAAGTATATGTTTTGAAGGGGGATAACGTGGTGAGAAGAAACATACCCAATCCAACATGTTCCTGTTTCGTGGCGGCTAGCGCCGTTCATGAAGGTCGTAATTTTTATCTACCAACCATGCAGGTGGCAGCAATTCAAAAACCGTTGACAAATATTTTAGCTGCTCCAAAACGATTTTGTATGTGAAATTCCAATAGGGGTTTGGGTTTTTTGGGGCAATGGACTTTAATTTCGACAACCAAAACCTTGTCTTTTCGGTTCACCAAACTCAACTGCCACGACGTTTTTCTTCATTTTATTTTTTTTCATGTGAAATTAATTTGAAAATGATGTTTTTAATTGGATCACAATTTTTATATTTAATGTACAAAATATATGTAATATGATCCATACATTGATAGTGAATTACAAAATGATACTTGTTGAAAAAATTATAATAATATATTATAAAAAAATATAAAAATATTTATTATATAATAATTCGATCCGGAATCCAACCCCATAAAAGTAATTTTTTTTACCCAAAAAAAGACCCCATCGAGGGGGAGGGTACAAAAGGACCTAGGAGGGAATCATTCCGATCTCTCTGCTTCTTCACCATCTTCCCACCTTTCCATTTTCTCTTCCCATCTCTTCATTTATGTTAATAAATTGTATCAACACTTTTAAAATTATTTGTTACTTTATTAATGATATATTTCAAGGGAAAAATATTTGAAACATTGTCAATGAAATTTTTAGACTCTAAAAGTAAGGTCGAGGTTGATAAGTATTCTATTAGGGTATAGTAAAATATAAAAAAAAACACACACACATGTACATGGTAATTTTTTTAAGGTTGCTTGTGGAATAAAAAAAGTGCACTACTAGTGTATCAAATACTAACCTATTTTTAATACGATTCGTTGATTACATATGAATGTATGTATTTTCAACACATCAGACACAAACTCTTATTATATATATGTACATAATAATTGAGGTAAAACTCTTATTAGAAGTCAGATTGTATTTTGCGCTTTCTACTAAAAAAATGAACAAATTAGTCCTTGTATGTTAGACTAAAGAGTAAATTGGCCCTTCTGTTAAAAATTTCCTCAAATTTTATACTATTAAAAACTGATCATTGTATATCAGCATAAGGTACACGTGACACATCATATGTAATTGTTTGATTATTTCATTAGTCACGCCAGTTTTAACAACAGAAATGGGTGAAACTTTTAACAGAAAGAACTAATTTACTCTTTAATCTAACATATAAAGATTTTTTTTTATAAAAGGGATAAAAGTTGATGGTAGTTTTATGATATTTGAATATGTAATAATATTTAGGTGTGTGTTCATTAATTATGAAATTGAAATTCTAGACCCCATTCCACCAAAATTAGAGTATAACATTTAGGGTTGATTCCATGTAGCCATCTAGCTATCTATAAATAAGGGTTAATTGTTGAACCAATGAATAAATGTTACTTAAATTATAATACAGTCCAAAAAACTTTAGAATAAGAATACAACTCTTCTTCTTTCTCTCATTTCTTGTAATGCTAGCTTAAGCTTTAATACAAGATTTTAATAGTATAAAAGATTGCTCAAGAATAAAGTTAGCCATGTGACACTAGAATAACCAAACTTAAAAAGGTGGCCGAAAGAAAATATTTGCCTACCATTAATTATTTTCTTTATATTCAACTAATATAATGAATATTCCTAATTTGCTTCATTTTGAAGTACTTCCCAATGCTTTTATTCAAATTTCATGATTTAGCAATGTTGAAGCTTTGAGATTTTGAAATCTAAACTAAATTCAAGTAAAAATTTCTGGGTTTTCTTTCAATTTTATTATCTGTAATTATTTTTCTAGATTAGTCATTAAAAAACAATTATGTTTTAAATTTTGGGTTCTTTTCTAAGTACAAACAAGATCACCAACTTTGTCATGTATTCTTTTTTTCCAAATTATTAATATATTTTAATGTTTTGTCGTTATTTAAGTCACTAGGCTATTAAATTTTGTTTATTTTTATTTTTATTTTTATGTTCAGCTACCAAACTTCAAGTAACCATTTTGTAACTTTTTAAATTGAATAATTAAAATGTAAATTTATTAATAATTTAACCGAAAAGTGAATTTTCAATATTTCCCCTCGAAAATATAATAATTTCACACTTGCACGTTTGTAAAGACTTTTATTATGAATAAAACGATGATTTCAACCAAATATTAATTGAAGTAGCTAGCAAGAAAAGTTCAAAGCCAAAACGAGAACACTTCTTTCTTTTTACGGTAACTAAGGTTCACAAATCACAACCCTATTATATATATAGCATGTTGTTGCATTGGTCAATATCTTCCTAATTATGGAACATACGGTCAAACTTTTTGTCTCATACCATCGTTTTTATCTTACCTATGTTCACAATTAACATCTTCATAAAATGTTTACTATGAATCCATCTTCCATTTATCTATTCCGAGAATAATCACAATAAAGATCATTATTATCAATAATAAATATATAAAAAATATTTAGTATATTATTCGAGATCGAATTAAATTAATCCGTTCATTAATAAATAAATTATTTTAATGTTTGTATTACAAAAATATTTCAACATAAGAGAAATTTTCATAATCAAACTTTATTATGAGTTTCCTAGTTACCGTTACCCATTCGTAATGATTACGTCTCATCAAAACACGTGTCAAAAACCCAGAGCCTCACATCACCCACCACTATTCATCCCTTCCTCCATATATACCCCTTATATCCAACACCCTCGTTTAGTCTTTTCCTCGCAAACAAAAAATCAGATAGTAACGCTCCAAAATTTTCCATCTCAAATTACCTCTTCATTTTCTCAAAAAGCCATCCACATTTTTTTCTCTCTTCACATTAGTACAGAAAAGTCTATATCTTTATACAGTTTTGGTGCTCATTGTTAATGGGAAACGATAAGGGTGGTACGATGGTTATGGAGCAAAGCAATAACCTCCATAGCCGACCAAAACTAGGAACTCTCTTCAAATCTGAACCTTCTTTGTTTCCTACCGGTGCCGAAGACGACGAAGTCCCCAATCGCAAAAGCAGCGCATCAATGGCGAGCCCGAGGTGTTCCAACAGTACGACGACGAGCGGTGAGGGTTCGCCGTATATCATGTCACCCTGGATACAAGCTTCTCCTTATGTCAAATCACCATGGGTTATTAACCCATCTATGCTCCAAGCTGATTATGGCCAAGATGGGCTTATTGCTTCCATTGTAAGAGAAGAAGGTCATATTTACTCATTGACTGCGGCTGGGGATTTGGTTTATACGGGTTCCGATAGCAAGAACATCCGTGTATGGAAAGATTTGAAGGAATTTTCAGGTTTTAAAACTAAAAGTGGATTGGTTAAAGCCATTATTGTATTGGGTGGTAAGGTATTCACCGGTCACCAAGACGGTAAAATCCGTGTGTGGAAAGTCTCATCGACGACGAGTCCTAGCGTACACAAAAGATTAGGCAGTTTGCCGACGTTCAAAGATATAATAAAAAGCTCTGTTAAACCGAAGAACTATGTTGAAGTTCGGAGGAACCGAAATGTTCTTCGGATCAAACACTTCGATGCCGTTTCTTGCATGAGTGTGAACGAAGAGGTCGGGTTGTTATATTCAGGGTCTTGGGATAAAACCCTGAAAGTTTGGCGATTAGCCGATTCGAAATGCTTGGAATCCATCGACGCTCATGACGATGCCATTAATTCCGTGGTGGCCGGATTTGATAGCTTGGTGTTTACGGGATCAGCTGACGGTACGGTCAAGGTATGGAAAAGGGAATTACAAGGGAAAGGAACTAAGCATTTCCTGGTCCAAGTGTTGTTAAAACAAGAAAACGCGGTTACATCATTGGCCGTGAGCCGAGAATCGGCGGTGTTGTACTGTGGGTCGTCGGACGGGATCGTTAACTTCTGGGAACGCGACAAGCATCTTTCCCATGGTGGGATTTTACGGGGACATAAAATGGCGGTCCTCTGCTTAGCCACGGCGGGGAATTTGGTTTTCAGCGGGTCAGCCGATGGGAGCATATGTGTATGGAGACGAGAAAAAGGTGGTATCCATAAGTGTCTCTCGGTCTTAACCGGTCATACCGGTCCAGTCAAATGCTTAGCCGTCGAGGAAGATGATCGGACGTCGAGGAAAACCGACCGGAAATGGATCGTTTACAGTGGTAGCCTCGATAAATCCGTCAAGGTGTGGCGCGTGTCTGAAAACGCGCCAGATATGAAAGAGATTAAGCAAGTGAGTTGATTCCCCTACATTCTTTTTTCCAATGTCAAAGTCAAAAAGGTCAGAGAAAAAGCGAAGGAAGATTAGCACGCGCAGACACGGAAGCGCGGTAGGCGCGTCGTTGTTTGGTGGTCCAATCCCTTAACGATGAAGGCAACTATTTGGTAGGTGTGGTCGGTGCCACGTGTAAAAATGGAGTTTTTTAACCACATGTCAGAGTGCCAGGTCAGTGAAAAGTTAAAATTTCGAAGTTTGTTCCATTGTTTAATTTTTGTAATTTAATGTTGTATTAAAAAAGGAACATGGTTAGCCTCCAAGAAATGTCTTTTTTGAAACATGAAATGTAACTTGTAACTCAAGGTTGACAAAATTTATTGAGCAAGTTGACTTTTTTCTGCTCTTTTTTTGGGAATTTTAATGTAACCGGGACCAAGGGGGTTCCATTGGTGTGAACATATTTACTGTTTCATTTCTGTAATTTTTTAATTTAATTAAAGCTGTTTTTACTTTGTAAAATACTAAGGTGAAGACATATGTTTGTTGTCTTAGTTCCAACTCCATCCCAAGTATACGATTGCATGATCTCATGCTTAATATACTATCTACAATCACGTGACATTATTTCACTTAATGCTGATTCTTCGTTCTAAGATACCTTATAGACTTAGTTTTTCGATTGACAAACATACATTTTGTTTAACAAACTTATTTATCAATGTCTTAATCACAAAACAACACGCAACACTTTGAGATAAAAGAAGACCTCGACCTCGACTAGAAAGCTCAAATAATCCAAAAGCACTCAAACATTCCTGCCTGACTAACGGCTTCATTCTACCTATCTCTACCCATAGAACTATTGAAGTCTTTAATTAGAACTTTCAATGGTGATTCTTTTTTCTGAGATACCTTACCGATTGACGAGCAGACATTTTGTCTAACAGATCCTTGCAATCTGTCCACATCAAGCACACTCCTATAATTAAATTTGAGAAGTCTTAATAAACATTATAGCGCCATCCTACCTAAACCAATTTTATAACAAGCTAGTTATTTATCCATGTCTCAATCACAAAACAACATGAGACACTTTGAAATAAAGGAAGACCTCGCATATAAAAATTGAGACTTCGAAGATAAAATTACATTTTAACTCTCACAAAAATATATAACTTAATTTCGTCTCAAAAAGTTTTCTAACCAATCCTTTTATCATGTGTAACGGTTAATATTTAATTCTATTAATATTATGATGTGTCCTAGCTAAAAATATGATTTAATGTTGCGTAAAATCATATAATTTTCCAAACTTTAAGTCCACATCAAACCATAGCTAATAACATATGCATATGTATCACACCATAGGCATATTATTTTCCAAGCTTTTAATCCACATTAAAACCATGGATGGACCTCGACTGGCTACTCAACCATATGATTAATTACCACGACGCAGTGCATTATTCTATTTTCAAATGAAAAACTGGAATTGGGCTGCTCACCATCACATTCAAACTATGAACCAACCATTTACCAGCTCGACAAATGATACCCTATAATTCGGCTAGGTTAACGTATTTGTAGATAGTATCCGAATATTTTTAGATTGAGTTATTTATTTATGGATCCACGATCTTTCTGTTAATTTTGTTTTTTTCTTAGTGGTTCAACTCTCTTTTTTTTTTCAAATTGGTGTTTTTAACCACAAGTTGATGGGTTTCATAGGACAAATTATCTACTCCGTTTTTCAATCCCAAGTTATCTTGAAATTTTTGCATCCGGTCGAGTCAAATTTGGGTTTAATTTATTTCAACTTTGGGTGAATTCAAGTTTAGATTATTTCAAGTTTAAAATTATGCTGGCCTAAGTGCTTCAACCAACCCAAATAATAACCCACCTTAATAAATAACTTTTAAAGAAGGAACAAACCACATTCAAAAGCAACTATGACGTGTGATACGATAATTACTCACATCATCCCTTAATCATATGGTCAGGGGTTCAATTTTCCCTCACCGAACACATTTCATGATGCCAATCGTTTACCAATTTAGAAAACATTTGTGATGATTAAAAAAAAGTATATTCAATTCAAATCAACATACATTCAAAAGCAAAAGTCATTTAACTTAACAATGAGCCATATCTCCACATAAAAAAAAACAATAAATATTACACAACCATAACTATAAACAAACCTTGTTCTTTTACATACAACACTCAAAGCTCCATCAAATATAGTACACACTGGAACTTCTTCTCATATGTTTTCTTTTCTGTTCTCTTCAATCAACACGGTACAAACCTGTCCATAAGCATACAAAGTGTAGCTTCCGACATTATAGTTTCTTTACCAGCTTCTTTTTCTTCTTCAACATGTCTTTCCTTAACAAGCTGCTCATCCTTTTTAGCCTTCAACATGAACCACCTTTTAGCTTGAACTCTCTCTTTGAGCTTTTCAATTTCATCCATCCACACCCCTACTATTGCCGACATGTTTTTTTTCCCTTACTAAAACTTGAAGCTAAATAAAACCCTTTTTTCTTTTGAATGTGTTGTGTTTACATGCTTTTGCTCTGCACGAAGGTGTTTATATAATAGAGTTGTGGTTTCGAAGAAACCAGTTTAGTATCTATTAGTGACGTTAAGGCTGTCAAATTTGACTCTTCGGCAGCAAAAATTAAAAGAAAAAGAAAAAGAAAAATCTGTGTGTGGTTGGCCCCTAGATACTGTTAAATTGGGAGAAAAGGATATAGTTTTGCATATTCTTCAATGGTGGTATGTTTTCTTTAGGGTTAATATATAATTTAGTACATGAATTTCACTTTGATGTTTGATTTGTACTTGAAGTTTTTCTGTCCTAATTTGACACTGGTGATTGACTTTAATGTTCAATTTGATATCGAGACTAAATGATATCATGTGGCTCAATTAATAATTGACATGTTTGCTCTAGTAAATGTATGTATAGGTACAATACCAATCTTGGGATTAATTTTCTTTTTGAGGGGTGGGGGGTTAAATAAAAATTTCAAAAAAATTGAGGACTTAATGAGAAAATTTAAAAATTTTGGTAGGTCTAAGTAAAAATTTTAAAGGTTTGCATAGCTCCATTATTATTTCCGTCTATTTAGGTACTTAATTGGGATAAAAACACAAACACTCAAAAATCAAATTGAATATTGAAGTCAGATTCAAGTAGGACAAAAAAGTTCAAGTACCAAATTGAAGAAACACAGGTGTTAAATTGAATATTAAAACCAAATTCAGGTATCAAATTGAGACAAAAGAAAAACTTAAGTATCAAATTGAATATTAAAATCAAATTTAGGTACCAAATATTAATTAACCCTTTTGTTTATTGATAGAGGGGAACTGTTGTTTTGTTTCTGTAGAAAAGTTAAAAATATCTTCGGCTACTTCACGTGGCCTGGGAGCTAAGCAACAAAATAGTTCTCAAGGTTGGAAAGTTCCGATAGAACACCAGCAGGCCAATGAGCATGTGGTTCTCTGTGGACTTGTATTCCATTGGTCCCTAGATTTTAGTTTTCCACTGGCTTCGTAGATTTGAGATTTTCTTCTAAATGTTTCATGAAGCACTATTAGATAAGGTCAAACACATTTCATCCAATTTTATTATTAAAAATTAGTGTAGTTGACGAAATATCACACAATTACTCGTGTATTTATTGTATAAGGATCAATTTTTAATAGTAAAAATACAAGGATTAAATAAAATTTTTAAGATGTCAAACTATAGATTTTATGGTGTATTAATTTATAATTTTATTATTTTTGAAGGGACTAAATAAATTTTTTATTTTTAGAAGAGTCAAAGTGTAATTTTATCCTATATTAATTTAAAACTATAATTTTTTTTATATTTTTGAGAGTCACGGTATGCTTACTCCAGTGAAAATGAATGAAATTTTTAATAAAAAGATTATTTTGTTCTTTAATCTAACATATATGGACTAATATGTTTTATTTTTTTAATAGAAAAGATAAAATACAATTTGATTTATAATATTTAAAAATATAAAGCAAAGGATTACATAAATTATGAATTTGAAAATAATTACAATCAGGTCCATAAGAAAACTGTATTGTGACACATTTTTCAACTTAAAAAAAGTTAATGTAGTCTGTATTTACACAAAAAAACATATCATTTTCACAACTCACATAAACACCCACAGTGGAATAAAGGAAACTAAGGGCAAAAGCAATCGACAAGCATGGAAATAGAGCCCTCAGAGCATGGCACCATGGTTGATTTACCAGGCATGACTTGGGTAACAAAACCTTGTATCAACCCATTTGAGCTTCTTTCTTGTGACTGAACCACCCGGTCGGACTCCACACTGGCAGGGCTCGAACCACTAGAAAAAATGCATTGACCCTTTTCGCGTAGCTTCGTGAGCTCCCTCCGCCACTTATCCACAACGCCAGACATGGTTAATAATCTTGTTTGAAAGTGCTCTTCAGATATTTAGGCTTCCTTTGGTTGGATTTTATAGGAATGCAAAAAATATATAGATTTTTTTATTGTTAGCCCACGGCGCACACCTTCTTCAGTGGAATATATATATATTCACTGTATTAACTTATCTGTGTGCTTTAAGATATGGATAAACTTAATGCTTCGCATTGAACTATGTTCCCTCCCCCTCCCTCTTTTTTGAGATTGTGGAAGATAAAAGTTTTTAGTGCGAGTTTCGATAATATAAAGTTTTAAACGGACAATTTAAATTTTTAATTTTAAGGAAACGAAGATTGATGTCACCCTTATCTTAATTCATAAATAAAAATAAATTTAATACCAAATTTATATATCAAAATAGAGTAAGTAAAAATATACAATCAACCCAATTACTCCTTGGGGCTTGCAGTTCATAGATTTCATAAAAATGCAACTTCGCATATTAAGTGCTAATATTTATGTAGTAATCAATAAGAAATAGGTAACAAAAATGGATTCTAAAGTCATAGATTCTTCTACCCAAAACCGAGTTTATTTTAGTAGGTTTTTGCCAAATCTCAGAGCTGAAACTACATGATTCCATAGTGGTAAGAAACTTGAACTATTTATTTTATTCAAGTGCAAAGGCAGCATCTTGAATTGAAACTACAGCATAGGGATGTCACATCCCCTGTTCGGACCATAAAGCGTCATCCCACACAAAATGCTATATCAAAATTGAAACTTTTTCTTACGTTATATAATTTACACAAACATTGGTAATCATACTACACTGTTATTTCTTCTTCTTCTTTTTCTTTTAATCAAGGGCCGAGGCATTCAACCAGCATGGAAATAGAATCCTCAGAGCACAGCACTACAGGAGATTTGATTTTGACTTGCGTAACTCTGTTAACAAAAGCTCGAGCTAACTCAGTTGAGCTCTTCTTTTCAGACTCAGCAGCAGTAGAGGTTGAACCAGTAGAGAAAAGGGTTTGACAAGCTCATCGCTCCATATATCCACAAGCGCAGACATAGCTAACTCAAAAGCAGACAATAAAAAGAAAGGTAAAGCAATTGAAGGATTTTAAATTTTTCTGATATTTTGGGATGTGAAGGGGTATATATATATGGAAGTTAACGGGTGGGTTTTCCGGCGGCACACGTTGTTTGTGTTAGTGGTTCTGTGTATGAGCTTTGAGATAAGAGACAAGCAGACGTTCAGGTCGGTTAAGGTTATCTTCATTTCTTGGGGTCTTTACAATGACTTCAAAACCGCTGCCTACTTTTCCTTGCATTATAAACCAAGCATATATATATATAAAGTGTTTAGATGCAAGAAAAAGTTCCCAAATCATCACTAAGAAAATACCAAATATGGCTGCCTAGCTTGTTCAGTTCACAACAGCCCATTGTCTGGCCCTGCTTTGGTTAATTATGTTTAGTGAGCTTCAAAATTTGGAAGAACATATCAGCAAGTGCAAAGAAATTATGTTAATTAAATGTCCATGTCATAGTCGGAATCACACAATCAACTAAGTCCTTGGTTTCAATCAAAAGTACCGTAGATTTTAATACGTCATATATTTTACAACAAGGAATGGATACTTGAAATCCATAAACAGAAAATCGGACATAAAGAACAAAAATCCGATCATGTTACACACTTATTTCAAGGGCTAAAGCATTCAACAAGCATGGAAATGGAACCCTCGGAGCACAGCACAACAGGAGACTTGACTTGCGTCACTCTGCCAACAAAAGCTCCAGCTGACTCAGTTGAACTCTTCTTTAGTGATCGAACCACTTGACCAGACTCAGCAGTAGTAGGGGTTGATCCAGTAGAGAAAAGGGTTTGACCCTTCTCTCGCAGCTTAACAAACTCATCGCTCCATATATCCACAAGCGCAGACATAGCTAACTCAAAATCAGACAACAAAAGGGGCAAGCAATTGGAAGATTTTCTTTTCTGATAATTTGGGATGTGAAGTGGCTAACTGTCACTAAGGGGTATATATATGGAAGTTGATGGGTGGTTTTCCGGTCGGTTGTCAGCGGCGGCACACGTTCTTTGTAGTAATGGTTGTATATATCATTGTGCTCTGAGATAAGTTACAAGGATCATTTTTTATTATATTTTGTCTTTCCAAACACGACAATGAGACCTTCAAGTCAGTTTAAGTTACATTTTCCTTACTTTACAAAACCGCTGCATAAGTAACATGTTTCAAAAACCGCTATGTAAAGATAAGGATCATTTATTTATTATTTTCTTAAACTTGCTTTCTCCTTTTTATTAAATTAATTCTTATAATTAAATTAATTATATCTATTATAATTTTTTTCTATATGTGCGGTTAAAAACTAGCATAATTAATAAAATAATTAGGTAGTAACACATGATTTGTCATATGATTAACTTTTAACGGTAAAAATAAATAGAAATTTTAACAAAAAAAATTAGTTTACTCTTTATAGAAATTAACAAAAAATATAATTCGACTCTTAGCATAAATATATATATTTTATATATATATCATGTTTCAAATGTTAGAGAAACTATCAAATAATATGATGGACAAAGCAGCAAATAACATAACCAAGAAAGGGACACTAAGAAGGAAAGCTGAAGCAAGAAAAAAAGGCATCAAATTTCAAGGTCCACTTCCTCCATTGTTGCAAGTACAAGACTGGAATAGCCGCGATATAGACGATTACTTCACTAATCTTTACCATTATTCGAATATTCCAGATATTTTTCTCTTTTGTTCCAAAACAAACCATGACAATAAGGAACAGAACACACCACAATGATGTTTGCTGGTCTGGTCTCTGTTATTATCTGATTCTTCCATCTTCACTGCTATTAACATTGATTATGAAGCTAAGGTCAGCAAGTGGCAGACGGATAACCTAATGCCGCTTCCACCCTAACAGTCAATGATTTTCAACTTAATCCTCTATTAGCACAAAAGGAATCATCAAGAAATTGTAGCTAATTCACAAATTAATATTATCATATAACTTTTGTACCTAAACTTTACATTTCTTTCTAATCTGGTACCTAGATTTCATATTTCTTTTTAATTTAGTACTTAATCTTTTTTTGTTCAATTTGATACCTGAACTTAATTTTTTTCCTAATTTGGTACAAATTACTCCAATATATCGATAGTGTTAATTTTTTATGAGTAGCAAAAACGATCAATGTATGATCGACATGTGACAAATTGCAAGGTACTTCTTTAGTTTAGTTTATTTATTTCATTTTATTAATTTAAAATAATGAATGTCTTTTATTTTGCATTTTTAAAACCCTTGTTTTCTTATTCAATATTAATTCATTGAATCATTTTTAAACATGAATTTCCTCTAATATCAATGATATTTTTGTAGCATAACGCGAATTTTTTAACGCCATTAGTGTTTTGGGGTAATCTGTATATCATTTAACAAATTTGAGTACTAAATTGAGCTTAAAAAAAGCTTAAGTACTAAATTAGGGAAAATGTCAAGCTCAATTGCCAAATTTGACCCCAAAAAGTAAGTACCAAATTAAAAAAAAATTGTCGAGTTTAAATACCAAATATTATATTAAACCTATCATATAATATCTAAATCAATGATTTTTATCCTTATCTTTTCAAAATCATTAATTAAGAAAAGAATATATTCCAGGTAATCAATCACATGGTGCCACATCAGTATGAGGACAGATGCCAAATCATAGAAATTAGTGACACTCAAGTTGAAGATATAAGCATGCAAATGGATAATATCAATTCTTTTAGTATAAATTAAGGAGCATATAATATCATGTCATCTGAAAGAATATTGGAGATGTTGGTCTATTTGGATTGGAATTTGTTCTCTCATATGTCATCCTTCTATCCACCCCATCATGTTAATAGATTTTTGTTTTGTTTTTTTCAAATCAGTTCGAATTTAAGATATATATATGTCAAATTTTACTATAATTTATCTATATTTATAAATAATTAATTTAAATTTATTTTAAAATTTAAACTCAAACATTATTTATAAATGCATGTGGTACAAATTGTATACAATATAAAATGGTCCATTTTTAAAACGATTCTATATTTTTTTGACCTCGTATTTTTTTCAAACTTTGAGCAACCCTTTAAATTTGAACAATAACCCTTACAACAATCACAAGTCTCACAATTATGATTCTATTCCTTCTAGCTAGCATTATAAATATTTTATCTCGTTCTATTTGTATCCTTAAAAATGAAAAATGTATAGATTTATAAGATATAGTTGACCACTTAGGATGAAAACATTCTTAGCTTAGCTAGGCTTGTTGAATGTGTTGGTGTTGGTGTTGGTGTTGGAGTTGGATGCTTTACTTATCTGAGAGAAACTAAAATCATCTTTTAAAGATGCTAAGATTCTTGTTTTGCTCATTGGATCCCTTCACATAAATCCTCCTTACCAAACACTTTTAGCCTTTGTCATCACCTATAAAAAATGGAAATTACATTGAAACTAAGTAGGGTTGGAGTTAAATTATAAAAAATTTTAGATTAAAATTATAATTTTATTGTATATTAATTTACGATTTCATTATTTTTGAAAGGATTAAATATGAATTTTTAAATTTTTGAAGGGGATCTATAATTAAATGTTGTTTGGTGTATTAAACAAGATTTAAATATAAAATATAATTAAACTATTTGATAAATATAATTTTTAAAATTTTGAATCTAAAGTAGTAAAAAATTAGTATAATGTTAAAGGAAAATAAAAACAATTGAGAGATTATCATTTTCCAAAATTCTCAATCTTTGGTTTTTTTTATTAGAGATTATCAAACATAATCATTTGAAAATATTAATTTTTCAATTGCTTATCAAATAAGGTTTTAGTCCCTTTATTTTAATTTATCAAATCTTATTCTTGAAAATTGAGAAATTAATCCAATTATTGGTAAACCCATCATCAACTTTAACAATTGATTTTGTTAATCTGTTGCATATAAATTACCAAACTGCTATTTTTCTAATTTTTTTAAATATAAATTGTTGAAATTTAACAATAAATTTTAAAGCTATTCCTCAATTAGACTAACTTTTTCAATTTCAAAAGAGATAAATATCAAAATTATACATGAATTTTGACTTAATGTGCAATTTGATACATGAACTTTCATTTTGATTCGATTATACACATTTAAAGAAATGAATACATATATTTATTTTCATATTAAATTAATATAATTGTTTGTGTATACAATATATTAATGTATTCGACAATGTTGTTAGTGATTTGTGAAATTTAAATCAAATCAAAATTTAATGTATAAAATCGTACAAAATCAAAGTTCATGTATAACTTACATATTGGATCAAAGTTCATGTATAAGTTTGATATTTATCGTACAAAATGGACTAACTTTTAAATTTTAGATATGAAATTCAAAATTATATGGAGAATAGTAGAGTAAAAGTACCACATAATCTTCTGTATCATACCTTGGATTACATTTTAGCCATTTTATTGAAAATATGGGTAAATTAACCCTTGTACATTAGATGAGTAAGCAAAATAGCCCCTTCATTAAAATTTAGTATTTATATATAAGGTACGATAAGCCCTCAGCCTTTACACATTTATTCAATTTGATCCCTACTCTTTTATTGGAAATAAATTGGAAGTAAAAAATTTAAAAAAAAAATCAACTAAACCCTTATAAAATTTAAAAAATATTTAAAAATCATAAAAAAATTATAAAAAAAATATTTTTAAAAAATTAAAAAATAACAATACCAACCAATCAAAATCTAATGGTTATAAAATCGTTAAAAAAATTTAACCCTTACTCTTTTATTGGATCAGTGTTGCTATTTTTAATAAAAAAAATTTAAATTTTAAATTTTAAAAAGGTTTAATTGATTTTTTAAAATTTGTTAAAGGCTAAATTTCCAATTTACTTCCAATAAAAAAGTAAGGTTCAAGTTGAATAAATGTATAAAAGTTGAGGGCTAAATTTGTTATTATACCTTATATATAAACGAAAACGTTAATAGTAGTTATTATGATGAAGTTGGTTAGTACAGACATGATGACATGAACAATATGAGAGCCGTTTTCAACGTTATAAAGTGAAAATTCGTATTCTTCAATGGAGCATAAACATAAATACCTTGTGTCTCTCTTCTAAAACATCAGGATTCTTCTATGTACATGATCACTTACCACCATTGGACCATCACCACCATTTTTAAAGCATAATTCCTCTTTCAGCTTCATCTTCAAGCCATAAACTACATCTCCCTAATTATAAATCACCATCCACATTGTTTCTTTACCCACACACACACAAGCCATGAAATACAATGAGATATCCCATTTCAGCCACCCTCAACACACACTAACATTCGACTACACCGAAACCCCATTCAAGTGCGACGGGTGCAAAGAAGTCGGCATCGGCTCACATTACCGATGTTCCTTTTGCGATTTCGATCTCCACACACACTGCGCCATACCTTCTCTTTCAATCCACCACCCTTTTTACACCAAATGTTCCTTCCAATTCTTCTCGAGACCACCCGGTAACACACCTCGTTATTGCAACGCTTGTGAAAAAGACGTTACCGGGTTCGTTTACCATTGTAAGTCATGCGGGTTCGATCTTCACCCATGTTGCGCGAAGCTACCGATGGTATTAGACGACGGAGAAACGAATTTGTATTTGTATAGGAAAGTGAGGGCACCATGTCATAAATGTGGACGTAAAGGGAGGAGTTGGAGTTATAGGTCCAGTTGTAAGAAATATAATTTGCATGTTGCATGTGTTAGGGAAATGTTAGTGGAAAATTGGCATGAATTGTATTTTGGATATGGAAAGGGTATTAAGAAACTGGAAAATAGAATCCCAAGTTTGAAAAACACATTGCAAACACCACATAAGAGAAGGAAAGGAAAAGTAAAGAAATGTTGTGAAATGGCTGGTCTGGCTTTACAATTTGTGATATCAGCTGTGCTTGGGGATCCCACAAGTCTTATTGCTGGAGTTATTGGAACATTGATGTCGTGAGGTTGATTGTAAATTATGGGGGTTTCTAACTGTTTGTTGTCTTGCCTGGTTTAGTTCAAGTTCATGTAGGTGTTTGTGTAAGAAAAAAGAACATGACGAGAGTAGAATGTTTAGCTTATGGGTACCTGAAGCTCATGCTTTTACCTGTCATCTGTTTGTGAATAAATTCTCTGCATGGTAACTCACTTTCATGAAAATATCATTTTCTTTAGAATTTGTTTCAACTTTCAACTTATTTTATTTAAATGGTTCGAACAAAATTCACCTATTAAATTAGGCCTACCCCTTGCAATTATGTATGATGATACTAAAAATATATGTCGAGGTTCAAATCTAAATACTCAAAAACTCAAATCCTCGTGAAATAATAAACCTATAAAAGTAGTACAATGCAAAAGCTTAGCTTATGGTTGAGAAGGAAACATATATGAGATTTGGAGAACATGTCGAGAAAAGGTATAGCAATGCAAATAGGCCAACAAAAAAGATAAGAATTATAGTTGTCTAAATGGCTTTTTAATTATGCAAAAGAAGAGAGAAAAGGACGAAAGAAAAAAGAGTGCAATAATTGAGACAGTTTTACAAACATGGGTCCCCAAAATTATTTATATAAAAAAATGTAAAATGATGAAGCTAAGGACTACAATACAAAACACCACAAAATGAGAAAAACAAACAAATCAAATCTCAATCATCATCTAACCATATATATAATGTATGACCTGGATGCTTCCCGGTGGGAAACCATCTCTCAGTCATTTTATGGCAGAGGTCTGAAAAACGTGTACGTTTCTACCCGACCCGAAATACTATTAATCAATATCGTGAAATGAAATGGGTTAATTTCATTTGATATCCTTTAATTATGATTTAAATTTTAAATTGATTCTTAAACTTTAAAACATTTTGATTAAATTTCCAAAGTCTTAGTATCATATCAATTGTATCTTTTTGTCAATATAATTGTCAACTTAGAGGTTGAATATTAGCTAACATATGATTTAAGAGTATACGCGTATTATAATTTAAAGATAATGTGTTTAAGAAAAAAGCTAAATGCTTGCATAAGAAGCTCAAATAAAAGTTTTTCATGCACTTCACTCTATTTTGTATTATAAAACTAGGTAAATTTTGATATGCTTAGAATAAAGTATATGGTAATTAAATCAGATATTACTTAAAAAGAAAAAAGAAAAATTTTAATATACGACATTTGAAAAGCCCGTATTTGAACATTTTCGATAAGGTTTAGCCCTTATTTGACTATTTTAAAAGATTTTGCCTCAATTTAAGCATTTAACTAAAAAAGTACTTTTAAATGTTAAGTTGTGACATCAGAACAATCCATACAAGAAGTACACATATTTAAAATTTAATCCACGTGTTTTAAGTATCTCTCGTATCAAATATAAGCTTGCATTTATGGTCCAAGCCAATGACTAGGATGACAAAAGACCAAATCAATACGAAACTCATACTTTGAGTCTCAACAAAAACATTTGGTAAAAGTACTAGTAGCCATATTGCATTTTGCCCCTACTACTCAAGAAATGGGCAAATTAGTCTCTTTACATTAGATCAAAGAGCAAATTAGTCATTCTAATTAAAAATTACATCCATTTGTACTGTTAAAAATTGGCATAGCTGACGGAATAACCAGACAGCACAATATGGCGTGCCACGTGTACCTCATACTAACGTAAAATGACCAATTTGTAGTAGCAGAAATAGATGGAATTTTTAACAAAATGATCAGTTTGCTATTTGGTCTAAGGTACAAGGACTAATTTCCCATTTTTTGAGTAGAGACGGTAAAATGCAATATGACTCCAAGTACAAGGGCCTCCATGGTGCTTTTACCAAAACATTTTGAAATTTAAAACCAAATTAGAATTTAGATCATAGTTTAGGATGTCCAGTGCAATTATCCCATAGATTAAAACATAACACACTTTGCCATTGCACGTCTTCGTCTATATAAAGCTCAACGCCATCTTTCCTCCACACCAGCCCAGCAATAGCTCAGCTTCCCCTTTCGTCTCTCAAATCATCATTCAAAGCTCCATATCTGCGTTTTTTTACCCTTTTCTCAGAGAAAAAATTATTACAACAATGGGTATTTGTTCATCTTCTCAATACACGATAAAGGCCGACAATCGCCTGACCTGGCCGCCGCCCAGCACCACCAAAATAATATACCCAGTTGGAAACCTTCAACAACTAAGTCAACCCATCAAAGCCAGCGTTGTTCTGTCCCAGAACCCGAGTTGTTTCCTTTGCAACTCGGAGCTCATGTATGTGAACTCGTGCCTGCCTCAGGTACCCGGTGACGAACAACTTCAGCTGGACCAAATCTATTTTCTAATGCCACTGTCGATGTCTCAAGCACCACTTCCACTTGAAGAATTATGTTCGCTCGCCATTAAAGCTGGTGCTGCATTATCTCGTTTGAATGAGGCTTATTCTCACAAAGAAGTGTGCATATCTGGTTTATTGCAGCTGCAACTCATTAAAAATGTTGTGAAACAACATCCCATTGGAATCATAAAAATTTAAGATTATTATGGTAAATAACCTCCTTGTCTGAAATCATTGATTTTACTTTCTACTTAAAAAATAATCTTTGTTTTAAAAAATAATCTTTGTTTGTCGGATTAAAAAGCAAATTGTTCATTTTTATTAAAAAACCTATACCTCATGTTAACCTATAGAGATTAATTTCTGACAATAAAAATAATGAAATTTTTATCAAATATAAAAGGATTGATTTGCATTTTTATCAAATATAAAAGGATTAATTTGCATATTATGTTAAAAAAGACACCATAAGAAAAAAAAAAGCCCAACATATGGCTTATGTACAGTTCAAAGTTCCTTGAAAGATAAAAGACCCGTTGAAATCCAGAATTCAATTTTCCAGGAAAATCTATGTATAGAAAAAGTACCAGAAAATATGAACAGGCAAATCCCATTAAGCAAAATATTAGTCTCCAGTTAGATCTGTACATTATCTAAAAATAAAACAGGAAAAGAAAAAAAAAATCAATTCCTATGAAGAACATCAGCTGGCATACTTATATCGAAGAATACACCGCCATAAGTCTCCTTTTTAGGTCGTCTCTGGGACGGGCAACCACTGTCTTCCGAACTCCCAAAACCAAAAGGACGATCCCGTTTGCCTGAACCACAATGTGTCAACAACAAATGTATATCAAGTTTTAGTAGGTGCATGTGTAAATGAGAGTGCATTTGGTTTACTTACCTGTTAGCGCCAGAATCGGATGGAACACATTTCTCAGTATTGAGCTTTAGTAATCTTCAAACTATATGTGTATGTGCGAGTGAAAGTGCATGTTGGTCTCCAAAATGTAAAGTCTGCTTACCGCTAGTGCCAGAATCAGATGCAACACATTTCTCGGTAGTACTCGGTTTACTGTTCCAACAAACGGCAAGCTCGGATGCTTTCTCGATGCCCTTAGATTTGTACGGAGCTATGTTATGTGTATTACATTGGAGAGATCCCAATAGATCGTTCTCGATGCATTCATACCTGCAAGTCATTGTCTCAGCACACGATTTCAAAAAACTATCTTAAAACATCGATTAATATAAACATGGCTATGTATACTTACATTTTCTTGCAAAGGGTATCAGTGATAACGGTGAGATTGATAATTTGCATTCTCATCTCCGTTACTTTATCATCACTGTATTGATCAAAGGGCTCTTCTAAAATCTTAGAGAGTTTCTCGACATTTGCCTCGAGTTGCTGCTGTTGATCCTCGAATAAATGCTGTTTTATTTCCCTTTCCTTATTTGTCATCTCGTCAATGAATATTTCTTCTCCGAACATGTAGAATGCAAACGGGTATGAATATGAAAGAACCCGTCTCGATCTGAAAAGCCTATTGAGTCCGTTAGTTACCCAACTGAAATCTCTAAGAATTGACTCCCTTTCTTCTGAAATTGATATCTTCTCCAAAATAGTCTCCTTGAGTTTACTCTCGAGCTTAAAAGAATCTGTATGAGCTTTATAACGGTTGAGATAGTGCATGTATCGATAAAGATCTCGCTTCGCTCGTTCAGTCTTTTTCGCTTGATCTTCTTTGTAGCGACCACAGCTATGACCTGCAATTGTTGACCAAGTGTGATCCCGCCCCGTAGCTCCCCCACATAGCCAACTGCATTGTGCAAGTTCAAAAGCTTTTAACAAGACCGTTTATTCTCGAAAAGTAAAATAAAAGCAAAACTCACCAAAATGCTTGCCCGCAAATACAGCTCACAAGATTACAACCCCCATTCTTCTCCACGGGTTTGTGACACTGCGGACATGGCTTTGTATGAACAGTGATCCAATTTACTGTTTCCGACTCATCTCGACATTTCTTGGTCCAAAGCTCCCACATCATACATGAACATGGCGAATGTGCTTCGGATAAGCAACTAAAACAAAACTGCAGACCACAAGAACACTCTACCTCACAAAATTCATCATCCTCAACACGTATTGCATTTCCACAATGTGGAGTACTAGGACACCATTTAACCATCCTATTATCTTCTATGTAGGACTCAAGAAGAAATCGATCAAATTTCTCGGCTAAATCGGGATGCCTTTTACTGACTAGATTTCTCACAACAGATTCATCACAAACAGCATTGCATTTGTGCGCCATGCACCTAATTCGCCTACTTTGTCCTTCATTTATTTTCACAACGAAATGTTCCGTCCAACCTGGTAAACAAAGAGCTTAAATATCAATTTGAAACACAAAGACATACAAGCAGGGGGCGAAGGGAAGGGGGGAGACAGAGGCCCTTGTCCCCTCCAAAATGGAAAATTGCTACTTTAGTCACCCAAAATTTATAAAATCTCAAGTTAATATATGGTAAAATTATAGTTTGCACCCCCCCCCCAAATGCTAGAATTTCAATGCAGGGGGCGAAGGGAAGGGGGGAGACAGAGGCCCTTGTCCCCTCCAAAATGGAAAATTGCTACTTTAGTCACCCAAAATTTATAAAATCTCAAGTTAATATATGGTAAAATTATAGTTTGCACCCCCCAAATGCTAGAATTTCAATTTAGTCCATTTGAAAACTATCAAGATATAAGCCAATATAAAAGTGAAATTGCATTTTAGCTCTCATTAAAATACATAACTTAATCTTAGCCCCTTACAAAAATTTCTAGCTTCGCCCCTGCAGACAAGCTGATACAAATTCAATAACATTATGCACACAACAACAAAACCGATATGCATCTCCATGTTAATTCTAAAGGGTCATTTTGACAATCTCTCAGCCTTGTTGACACTTAACATGCTGATGCTATATCGTGATGTTACAGAAACATGATTCAATAACAACGTCACAATTAAAGAGGATGCTTACAGTCATTGCAAAACCCATGCCCGCATTCCATTTTCGTCATCTTATCAACCGGTAACTCCTCAATGCATATCTCACACATGGATGTAGATGACAACGACAATAGAGACGTTCCTGTATGCTCACCCTCAACAACAGAAACACCTGCCGAGGCGAACAAGTACGATTTTCCATTCTCCACGAGCACAGCAAGCAATTTCTCAACATCCCATCGGTAATGGATTAGTAAAGTTCGAGCATGGTGTTCCCTTATAGATAACATGTCCATTACTCTCCTTAAATCCTCCCTCTAGCCAGTAGCCATAACCAAAAACAATAAGCAATTCAGCCCTCAAACAACAAAAAATACACCCCAAAAATAAAACAAAATTTTACCTGTGCAGCTAAAAGTGATTCTTTTGTAATAACCTGTATAAATGCCAAATTGGTTCTTCGAAATTTAGTACATAAGAGTCCAAAAAGAAGATAGAAAAATACAAAACAACATAGAAACTGGGCATCCTGTCATGTTTTTCACATTAAAATTACAGCTTGATTTTTTCCCCATTAAAATACAACGAACACAATGCAGTTTAACACACAAAATAAGAAAAAGAAATCACTAATTTGATGATCAACAACATTTCTCTATTCACTGAAAACCCAGAAAGCAAACAATAAAAAAAACACCCTTTTCACTGAAAATTGAAACAAAAATCAAAACGATATTTCGAACAAGAAATTGAAAATTTTCAAAGAATCCCAGAAAAAAAAAGGGAAATAAAAACAAAAATTGACCTTTGTAGTGGGACTCTTGGAAGTGACCCACTGAGAATCGGACTCGTCATTCTCGAAACCGTCAAGGGAATCTCGATCGGACGAATAGTAATAATCCTCGTCGCTGCTCGAAAAATCCTCCATCGTCCGATCAAACCAAAACAATTCAAATTTATACAATAATTATGATTGTTCTTGTTATAATATCTCTAAAAACAGAAACTTTTTAAAAGCGAATTTAACAAAACGTTCATAAACAAATATTTATAAAGAAGAATTTATTGAAGCTTTTAATCGATGAGTGGGGAAAAAACCCTCGTTTCCGGCTAAAGTTTCCTTTTTTTTTGTTTTGCCGGCAAAAAATAGTAGAGAAGAAGAAAAGACTTGCTTTCCTTTGTAAGTGACAAGCTATTATTATACAACCAATAAAATTGTGTTTTTTATTTTTATTTTTATTTCGTGTGAAAATATTTTATCAAATAAATAAATAAGAATTTTTGTTTATATAGAACTTCCTTATTTTACGCTGAAGTGTTGAGATATTTTCAAATAACCCAACAACGCCCAATATTTAAAAATATTATCTCTGCTTTAACTTTTCACTGAGAAGCATTTTTTGGATAATTTTTTTTAAAAAATATCAAATATTTTATTTTTTTCAAAAACTGTTGGGATTTAAAAAGCGTTTTTTTTTCAAAATTATGGGTGAAGTTAGAAAATTTTGTTAGGAGGTTAAAATTAAATTATAATTTTATTATTTTAATAATTTATATATTTATAATTTTTAAATGATTAAATCAAGTTTTTATCATTTTTAGAGGAAGTCAAAGTATAATTTTATTTTTATTAATTCTAAATGAAAAAAATTCACATTTTAAGGGGACTGAGACCCCTGCCAACCCTTTAACTACGCCCTTGCCAAAAGTGCTCTTTAAAAGTATGGTTAAACTAAGTCTAAATATAAAATTTATCCACAAATTATATATTTTTAACACTTAGGTACTTAAAAGTTTCTTTTATTAATAATGGTGTTTAAATTATTAATTTCATTCAAAAACACAATCCTAACTAATAAGAATTTAACCAATAAAAATGTGACAAGTGGCCATTTTTATTCGACATTATACAATAAAATTTATAATTTAAATATTTTTTTTAAATATTACATTTCTAAATGTGAAATATAATATAATTTGGAGATAATTTTATAATTAAATATATTTTTTATTTGAATTAAAAAGTGATGTACTAATAAGATATAATTTTATCTTCTGTTAACAAATCAGATAATAATATATTTTTTTCAATAGATATCTCATTTTCATATTTCTTTTTATTGGAAGAATTAGTCAAATTTGTAAGTACACAATTATTTTTTTCAAATTCAAATATTATTGAAGAATTTCGAAAATTGATAATTTTAAAATTACCTCAAAAAATATAATACATCTCAGCAAAATTGTTAACGTAACCTATAAACTATTTGGACCGTAAATCCAAATATTATAAGGTTGATATTAATTATGCAAATAAAAAAGGTTTTCGTGCATCAAATCGTAGGTTGATACCATTTGGGAGAATTATATCTCACGAACTCTTAAATTTGAGACATTTAAAGTTTCGAAATATAGTTGAGAAGACATTTGTTGTTCTAAAAAAATATTTCTTATATTAACAACATCACATCAGTTTAACATAAAAAAATAAAGTTGAATTGTACTAGTATGTTGCATATTTCATAACTTCAATTATGGGTCGAATTGAGATGATTCATACCTCGTAGAGTATATAAAAGAACGAGACTTTGATAATCTCAATGATGTAGATACAAATTCAAATGATGATGAACTCGATCAATGACTAACAAATGATGATAAGGAGGATACGTTAAATATTAAAAAGAGAATAACTCAACAAATATGCGCTAGAACAATTAGATAAAATTCATATGATTTATTTTTCTTGCTATTTTTAGACTAACATAATACATATGATGAATTGATTTTAATTTTTGTTTCTTGCTTCATACTAATAATTTGTTATAGTAATCAATATTTTTAAATATAGATATATAAATTATGTAACTGTGCAATTATAATTTGTACTACAAAATATGATATAGGGAATTACGATCTAATTACACTGTGTCAGTCAAACACGTATAGAGAATTATAATTCTTTATAATTATAAGAGAGTGTAATTATTACACTTTCATTCAATTACTTTATATTGTCCAAACAGACCCATAATGTTTATAATATTGTTTTCGCGGCTACCAAGCATATCTAACTTTCATAGCAAATCTTAAATAGATAAAATATAGTTTTGGTCGAATTTTGCTATTAGTATTTGTAGTCTTTGTAAGTTGTAGGTTTAATCATTACACTTTAATTTTGTCAATGTTTAGTCATCGTATTTTTCGATTTGGCTTATTTTAGTTCCTTGTACTTTTTGAGTTTTAAATTTCAATCCTGATACAAACTTTAGTATTTAAATACAAAATTTTTGAGTTTTAAATTATATTATTAGCCTTGTATTGTATGTAAAGTTGTAGATTTAATCCATATTCTTTAATTGAATTCTTTATAGTCCCTATACTATTTGAATTTCAAATTTTCAATTTTAATGCAAATAAAATTTGTTAAATCCATTAACAAGCTTTTTTAAAAAAGAAAAAACGTGGAAATAACAAATTAAAATTACATTACACATAAGATATATAATATGCTTGTCGCACCAAATTTTGGAAATAGATAGTTGAACATAATAAATTTAACAGTTATTGTTTGGTCGGGACCAAAAATATAAAATTTGAAAAGTATAGTGACTAAAAATAACCAAAATAAAAGTATAGATGCTAAATCCACATCTTACACATAGTATAGAGATTAATAGCATAATTTAACCTATAAGTTTGAAAACTCATTATTCGAAGAAGGAATTTTATAGTGAGTCAAAATTGAATTGTGAAATTTTGATGGTCCAAACAAAAATTTTACCATTTTATTAATTATAACATTACAAACTTTAAAGTCCTAGAAGTATATTTTTTTAAAGCGAATTGGATGTCAAATCGTTTAGGTCACCAGTTCGTCGATTCGATCAGTCTAACCAATTCAATTAAAAATTACTAAGTTCAAAAAATAAAAATAAAAACACGGTTCAACCAATTCAAACGATTTTTTAGTTGATTCTGTTGAATATTGGCAATATCCCACATTAGGAAAAGATAGAAATGGAGGGGGTTTGGTTTGTTATATATAGAACCCCTCCCCCTTTGGTTGTATCATCCCAAAATCTTCTCTTTTGTAATATTTCTAGAAGAAATATTGATTTGGTAGTGTCCGAGGACATAAGCTAAATTGGCCGAACCTCGTTAAATCTCTGGTATTTTATTTCTTATTTGTTTGCTTATATTTAATAGCTTTATGTTGGTTATATTTATTTAGTTATTATTGCTATAAATATCTAAGTGAGTTCTGTCTAGTTGTTGGGTTTTAAGCGGGACCATTTGTGACCCCTCCAATTTAACTGGGAATTTTCTTAGTATAATTGTTGGCATAATAATTATCTAAATATTTCTAATAATATTGTTATTAATATTATCGTCGCTTCCGCAACAATTGGTATCCGAGCCAAGGTTTTGTAGTATGCTCTGTGTTTGCAGCTTAGTCTGATCTTACACATCAGAACATTTCCTAAAGCTTGTGGGTATTCTGCATTTGGTGGCTATTAAGTAGAAGCTATGGCAAAAATGACAGAAGAAAAACCATCCATATCAACAACTTCCACTTCGTACATTTTGCCGAGGATTGGAACTGCAAATACGAGATTTGTAGTGGAAATTTTTGATGGAACAGGTCATTTCGGCATGTGGCAAAGTGAGCTTCTAGATGCCCTCTTTCAACAGGGTCTAGATATTGCCATTGAGGAAGAAAAACCAGAAGGGGTTGATGATAAAGAATGGAAGACCATCAACCGATTGGCATGTGGTACAATTCGATCATGTCTTTCCAGAGAGCAGAAGTATACATTCAGTAAAGAGACTTCTGCAAGTAAATTGTGGAAAGCATTGGAGGAGAAATTCTTGAAGAAGAACAGTCAAAATAAGTTGCATATGAAGAAAAGACTGTTTCGTTTCAATTATGTTCCTGGTACCACGATGAACGAGCACATTACCAATTTTAATCAGCTGGTGGCTGATTTATTGAATTTGGATGTGACTTTTGAAGACGAAGACTTGGCGTTAATGTTGTTGGGATCGCTTCCTGAGGAGTTTGAGTACCTTGAAACTACTCTACTTCATGGAAAATCGGAAGTAACTTTCAATGAAGTAACTGCTGCATTGTATAGCTATGAACTACGCTGAAAGGATAAGTTGAAAGGTTCAGGTGAAGCAGCAGTGGAAGCATTGGTAACAAGAGGTCGTCAGCAAAGTCAGTCTAAGGGGAAGAGAAGAAAGTCCAAAGGTCGAGCTGTTGCCAAAGATGAATGTTCTTTTTGCAAAGAAAAAGGACATTGGAAGAAAGATTGTCCAAAATTGAAGAAAAAAGGGAAGACTCCGCAAGATGCAAATGTTGCAGAATGCAATAGTGAAGCAGAGTCAGACTTTTCTCTTAGTATGACATCTTCAACATTATATGCAGATGAGTGGATCATGGATTCTGGTTGTTCCTATCATATGTGTCCCATTCGGGAATGGTTCTTTGAATTTCAAAAACTAGATGAAGGGGTTGTTTACATGGGTGATGATAACACATGTAAAATAGTCGGGATAGGTTCAATTAAACTGAGGAGTCATGATGGATCTACTAGAATTTTGCGGGATGTACGATATGTCCCAAAGTTGAAGAAGAATCTCATCTCTTTGGGGTCGTTAGAATCTAAAGGCCTAGTTGTGACAATACGAGATAGAGTTCTTAAAGCAACTTCAGGAGCATTGGTGATGCTGAAAGGCATAAGAAAGAACAATCTGTATTACTACCAAGGTAGTACAGTGGTCGGGACAACAGCAGCAGCAATTACGAGTACCAAGAAGGACGCTGAGGCAACACAGCTGTGGCATATGCGTTTGGGCCATGCTGGTGAAAAATCCTTGCAAACTCTAGCCAAGCAAGGATTATTGAAAGGTACAAAGACTTGCAAACTTGAATTTTGCGAGCATTGTGTTCTGGGAAAACAACGAAGGGTGAAATTTGGCACTGAGATTCACAATACTAAAGGTATTCTGGATTATGTGCATTCTGATGTATGGGGACCGTCCAAGACTCCATCACTTGGAGGAAGACGTTATTTTGTCACCTTTATTGATGATTTTTCCAGACGAGTTTGGGTGTTTCCTATGAAGAACAAAGATGAGGTGCTTGAAGTTTTCCTTAAGTGGAAAACTAAAGTTGAAAATCAGGCAGGAAGGAAGATTAAGGTTCTCTGATCAGACAACGATGGAGAATATAAAAGCGATCCTTTCCTGAAGATATGCCAAGATTGTGGCATAGTAAGGCACTTCACCGTAGGTGGAACACCGCAACAGAATGGGGTGGCAGAGCGTATGAATCGAACGCTTGTGGAGAAAGTTCGATGTATGTTATCTAATGCTGTATTAGATAGAAAGTTTTGGACTGAGGCTGTGACGTACGCTCAACATCTCATCAATCATTTGCCATCATCTGCTATAAATGGCAAGACTCCTTTGGAGAAATGGTATGGAAAACCTGCTACTGATTATGACACCTTGCGCATTTTTGGTTCTATTGCATATTATCATGTGAAAGAATCAAAGTTAGATCCAAGAGCAAAGAAGGCTCTATTCATGGGCTTCAATGCTGGTGTTAAGGGATATTGTTTGTGGTGTCTAGAGGCAAAGAAGACGATAATCAGTAGGGATGTTACCTTTCATGAATCTGCCATGTTGAATAAGGTAAATCCAGAAGGAGTGAGTAGTACTTCGCAGCAGGTGGAGTGTACTCCGCAGCAGGTGGAGTTTGAGCAGAGTGTGGTAATTCCAGCAAAAGGTACCACTAGTGATTCTTCATTGGCAGATGCAGAGTCAGACGAGGAAGAGGTTTCTACCCAATAACCTCAACAGCAATCAGAGCCAATTGCAGTCAGAAGGCAGAGACGAGAAATTCAGAAACCTGCTCGTTTCACTGACATGGTAGCTTATGCACTTCCAGTTGTTGATAATATTCCATCCACTTACACCGAAGCCATTCAGAGTTTAGAGAATAATAGATGGTTAGGTGCAATGGAAGAGGAAATGCAATCTCTAGAGAAAAACAAGACGTGGAAGCTGGCACAACTACCAAAAGGGAAGAAGGCGATTGGTTGCAAATTTGAAGACACTATTGAAGTTTGTGTTATGAGAAGATGTTCGAAGATGTGGAATATCGCCAAGGTGGAGATTTGTTGAATATTGGCAATATCCCACATTAGGAAAAGATAGAAATGGAGGGGGTTTGGTTTGTTATATATAGAACCCCTCCCCCTTTGGTTGTATCATCCCAAAATCTTCTCTTTTGTAATATTTCTAGAAGAAATATTGATTTGGTAGTGTCCGAGGACGTAAGCTAAATTGGCCGAACCTCGTTAAATCTCTGGTATTTTATTTCTTATTTGTTTGCTTATATTTAATAGCTTTATGTTGGTTATATTTATTTAGTTATTATTGCTATAAATATCTAAGTGAGTTTTGTCTAGTTGTTGGGTTTTAAGCGGGACCATTTGTGACCCCTCCAATTTAACTGGGAATTTTCTTAGTATAATTGTTGGCATAATAATTATCTAAATATTTCTGATAATATTGTTATTAATATTATCGTCGCTTCCGCAACAGATTCAACCGTTTTTTATCAACTCTTAATTTAATCGTTTTAAAATTACTCTCCAATTCAGTACCCCAATCAATTCTCGATCTATCAAACTAATTCATTCCGATTCAAACAACCTTTTCTAAAAGACCAACATCACCAAATAAAATTACCAAAGCCACTGCCTTTCCCTTTTAGCTAAATCGCACCACAACAATATGTTTGGGTTGCATGTTTCAGCATAGTCAAGACTTCACTCAACATCCTTAATGGTCATCTTGTATTTTTACTACAATTTACCTCACCAACATTAGATTTGTGATTTAATCACTTAAATTTTTATGAAATTTATTTTAGATATGTATATAGAGGGGAAATGACTGTTTCATATGATTATGAATTACCAACTACTCCCTACTCATTGAAACATGAAATAATGACCAAAAAAAAATTTCCCCAGAAATATCTGAGTTGTATATAATATTTTTATTATGATAAAATGGGAAAGTGTTTAATACAAAGTTGAAGAGTTACAAATACATTTTATTTAAAAAAATTTGGGTATTTATTCCCATATATGTAAACCCAAAATAAGATTACAAAGCATCCTAAATCAGTATGTAATTTAATGCAAGCAAAGCACAGCAGGGAATTTTTTGTACATAAAAAAAAACATAGTAAATTTAGACAGCTCAAAGTGTTGAATATCCTAATATCCCATCCCCATATAAATACTAACCTTCCCCTTTCTCTATTCATATTGCCATTGCCATGGGGAAGAAAAGCTTAGGCCGTCAAAAGGTTGAGATGGTGAAAATGAAGAACAATAGCAATCTTCAAGTGACTTTCTCGAAACGTCGTTCCGGTCTTTTTAAAAAGGCTAGTGAACTTTGCACCCTTTGCGGTGTTGAAATCGGCATCATCGTCTTCTCTCCGGGCAACAAAGTCTTCTCTTTCGGCCACCCTGAAATCGGGAACGTCATCGATCGGTATGTCAACGGTAACCCTCCTGATAATTCGGGTACGTTGCATCTCATCGAGGCTCACCGTAATGCTAATGTTCGTGAACTCAACATGCAGCTCACCGAGGTTCGGATTTGACTAATATATTAGTTTTTCGTTTGTTTGTTTATCGTTGATGAAATGATAGTAGTCGATGTTGTCTTGCATTCAGTTGGTGAATCAGATCGAAATCGAGAAACGGCGGGGCGAAGAGCTTAACCAAATGAGAAGAGCAAGCCAAAGCCAGTACTGGTGGGAATCACCGATCGAGGAACAGAACCCTCAACAACTCCAGCAGTTGAAATCTGCATTAGAAGAGTTGAAAAAGAATGTGGCAAAGCAAGTGGAGAAGCTTCTTATTCAGACAACGAATTCGCAGCCGTTTTTCGTCGGGAGTTCAAGTGCCGGGATGTTCCCCAACAACGTCGAGTTCGACCCGAACACGATGTCTCAAGGATACAACAATGTTCCCAACATGATACCTCCAGGATTCAACCCTAATCCTGAACTATACAATCCTTGTCCTCCTGGATTCGGACATGAGTTTTTTTAAATTAATTAATTAAGTTATTTACTTTCTTTATCAAATAAACAAAGAATTACAGTCCACCGACACAGTGTGTATGGTTTTTTTATGTATGTAAATTTTGTTTTATGCTTTAATATCAATTTCAACCATTTTTCTCGTTATAATTCTTGGATCACCATTGGAAAATAGAACCCAGTTTTTTTAATGTCGGAATTACAGACAAGATGGTCACCATGTTATAGTAACTGGCATTTTTTTAATTTTCCTTATATGTTTTCTTTATTTGTTGTCATTTGACAATCTAAATGTAAATTCAACCATGAATTTTGAATCCAAATATGGTATGAAATGATAATGCCAAGAAAGGTTGGTGGGAGGGATCGTTTTGAGACATACTCTAAACTGTCTCCATACGATGTGCATAAATCCATAATGATAAACTTGCCTTACATGCTATATTGATTTAATCACGTGGTTGAGGTTCATTTACAAATGTTGAATTTCGTGGATATGATTTTTTTGGGTTAATATAACATTTAGTCCTTGCTTATTTTGATACCTATATTTGTTTTATCCGTTTTAATATTTGAACTTGACAATTATGTTAATTTTAACCCTTGAACTTGACAAATGTAAAAAAAAAAAGTTTAATGACATGGCATTAAACTGCCCTGCCATCAAATTATGATGGAATCCAAAGTCAAATACTAAAGCAGACAAAAAAACATATATAGATACTTAAGTAAACTTGATTGTCAAGTTCAGAGATTGTTTTCACTAAAAATATAAAATTAAAATATAAGGGATTGTTTTCTTCGGCAGTGAAGAGAGCTTCCCTTTTATTGCTCTGAAAGCTATCCCTTTTTGTTTCTTTGATGGTGAAGATAGTGAACAGAGTCTTATCAGTTTGGAAAATGTCTTACAAAAAAATATTTTGGTACGACATTTTCCTTAAAAAAACATTGATTTTACTCTCTTTTTGGCGAATAATTTTCTTTAGTAACTCATTTTCCACCGAACAAATACCGTAAAACAAAGAAAATGTTTTACGAAAAATATTTTAAATGCAAACAAACCTACCCTAAAAGCTATATTAACTTATATTTTTTAAAGTTTCTTGCATCAATCACCAATTCATTTTGTAACTTCCAAGTGTTAGGAGAAATTAATCATTTAAAACATAACTTAAGATTAATGTAAATTGCAATCACTAATTTAATTTCAGTGATATCTTTTAAAGGAACTGAATTTACTTTCAAAGATCAAACGTCTACATAAAGAATAAAGATTTTGGTAACCTACAAAATCATGGATTAATCATACCAAGTAATTTTTAATTAGTATAATAAAGATAGTTTAGGACAATAATTAACTTGATTTGTAACATACGTTGGAAACAACTCTATGAACACCTCTCATGTTTTCTGATTTTCCACATCCATCCTTCAGAAAAACAAATAACTGCATTCTGTTAGGATTTATTAGAGCATATTAAGGCCATAAGGCCATAAAAGACCAAAAGTCATGCTGGTTTAAGGCCCAAAATATCCCCTCACAATCTCTGTTGGAAAAGAAAAGAACAAAAATCTGAAACAATCTTACTTTTGTTTTGTTTTGTCTTGTCTTCTAGAAGTTACTAATTAGCATATCACCTGCACGTGTAATTGATTAAATATGTTTTAACCCTTTTCCCTAATCATACACATTATTTTGGGAGAAATCGTTTATACGTTGATAAATCTTTAGATAGATCGTTTTTTATCAAAGTTTTTTTCGACTCAACTAACTCTAATAGTAGCGTTAAAAGTTTTAGAACTAAACCGTGAACTAATTTTTTATTTAAAAATTTTAAAAAATAAATAAAATAAAAAAATCTAATTTTTTTTTTAGAAAATCAAGCACAAATAAATAACAATAATAACATAAACGTTAATTATACACCCCAATTAAGGTAGGTTAAGTTTTTTTTTTAATTTTTAATCATTTTTAAATATTTGGATAGATTGGACCGGTCGGTTTAAGTATTTCAGTTAAACTAGTTGAGTTTTTTTTTCCTTAACTTAGGACTATTAATTTAAACTAAAAACATAAAAGCTTGATTGAATCGATTTATGATATATCAATCGATTCTCAATCTGATTCGATTAGACAACATTAAATAATATAATTTCTCATGTTTTATTAAACCCTCAACCTTTTCAAACATTCTCCAAGACTCAGTTAATCTAATATCAAATTATGAAAGAGATTCGTGGACTTTAAATCAAATAAGTGAAGAAGAAGACGAGAGTCCTGGTCAGAGAGATGAGCGTGAACCAAAAGAAATGAAGTGAAGAAGGCTATATTATCGTGGGACCTCGTATTTGCATGTAGGGGGACTCTCTGTTTGTAACTCAGGCAGCCGCAGTTATGTTGCGTTACATTCATCATCATCATCATCCACTGTTCTTCAGCTAGCTCCATGCAATGTTTCCGACCTGTTAACCACTTTCAGTTCGGTACTTTAGTCATTGCCCCCACACCCCCCACGTCTCCAACCCTTCCCACTTTCCCACTCTCTATTGGATCATCCTAATGAGTTTTTGTATTGTTTTATATAAAGGGGAAACGACAAAAGAGTAGCATAGGGTTGCTCTTCTTTGCTGTCTGGCATCTTGTTTATTGTATGTATCTACTTGTCGTTTGCATTATCCATTCCTTTGTATTTGTAATCAATTCCTCAGAGCCTATCCATTCCCCATGTATGGTGAAATTTTAGGGGTAAATTCTACTATTAGTTTATATTTTATTTTAGTGTTTTTTTTCCTTTTTTCGAATTTTTGAAACTTCTCTTATTTTTGCATATTGTTAAAAAAAATAATTTAATGGAATAAATAGTTGTAGTTTCTATAAATTTACAATTTTAAAATATTCAAAAAAGTCCTCATATCTTTTTTGTTTTGAATAATTTTAATTTTTTTTTCTTTTTGTGTTCTTTTTAATTCTTTTCTTTATTTTCTATTATCTTCTTCGTATATTTTAACGTAGTTTTTTTATATTTTTCATTTATTAAAATTAGTCTCTATACTTTTATTTTTTTGAATAATTTAATTTTTTTCTTTTTATTTCTTTATTTTCCTTTTCTTCTTCCCGTTTAATTTTAACAAATGGAAAATATAAAAAAAATAATTAAAAGTGATGGAGAATGGAAGAAAACAGAGGAAAAAGCAGAAGAGAATAAAAAAAGTCAAAATATCATAAAAGTAAAAAATTAAAGTGCTCAAAACAAAAAAAAAATATGGGGACCAATTATATAATTTAACCTAAGTTTTTTGTTCGAAATGATTATTTAACATGACACATCAGCTTATCGTTACATCGTTAACGATAATTAATGGCTCAGATGTTAGAACATGTTAACATAAATGACTAAAATGTAACATTTCAAACAAAAGTGACTAAAATGTAATCTGGGGTAAACAAAAGTGACTATTTTGCTAGTTTACCCTTCACAAAAAAGTCCGTTAATGGGATAAATAGTTTTCGTTTATGTAAGAATAAAATTTCAAAATGTTCAAAAAGCATAAAAATAAAAAATGACTAAATTGGAGAACATGAACTAAATTTATAACTTTTTAAATTTTGAAATTTCAATACTACTCAAAAAGTTGATGTTAAATTCATTAAGGTTTTTTTTTTTCAAAAGTCTTATGTGGCAGCAAATAAATTATCCGATGTATAAGTATAATGCATATGTCACCTTAATATTTTCATATATTATTCAAAAAAAATCAAATAATAAACTTAATCGTCCAGATTGACATCAAAGGTTTGCAATTCAGAGGGATTGACAAGTGGAGATTCAACATTTACCATGAACAATGAATATGGCTACTGATACTATACAGAAAGCAATAAGGTGTTATCAAGTAGGTTTTTATTTTTTCTCACAGCTGCCTTTGACGATGCAAAATATAATATTGAAAGATAAGTGTTGAGTAACAAGTCTATTGTTATCGGTTGAGCGTTATAGTTCACTAACTAAAAAAGATTATAGAAATTAAAAATGATTAAATTGGAAAATATACAATAAATGTATAATTTTATGCATAGTAAACTATTAATAATAAAATTTAACCAAATAAATTGAGTCGGGTGAAATTTTAAAACTCAAAAATAAGATTAAAAATATAAATAATAGCAGAAAAAATATTGAATTTTTGGCTTGAGCTGGTTCTGGTTTCATTTTTCTTTATGATGGTTATGTGCACATTAATTATATCCACTAATCACATTAGACTTTTTTGTTTATCGTTTTAAAGCAGGAAAGTTTCAGTATTAATTAGTTAATAAAAACTTTCTTTTTGAGTAAGCAAAAAATTGAAAAAACAATGTTAGCTTAGCTGTTCCACAGAAATCATTAAAAAATTTTGGGAAATTTTCATCTAAGGTAACTAAATTATTAATAAGTTTACGTTTTGGTCACTCAACTTCAAAAAATTACAAAATAGTTATTAAATTATTCGAAATTTTCATTTAAGTTACAAAGTTTAAAATCGTTGTTATATACCCTTTTCCATTTGCGTCACCTACAAAAATTGAAAGCTTTCTTGTCCCTTTTTTTTTAACAGTTTAGTTTGTTAGATCAACTTAAATTTAAAGTATGTTATTCTTCTACTTGTTAATGGATATTGATTACTTGCTTGAAGCATGCTAGCTGGGCCTTTTTAAAGAAAAAACTTAACAACCGAATGACTTAAGTTCAATGATCATTTTGTAACATTTTGAAATTGTGTAAACAAAAAGTAAACTTATAATAATTTAGTGACCTTAGATTGAATTTACCCACAAAGTTTTCCCTTGTTATCATAAAAAGAACACTAAAATGGACACTTTAAAAAACTGAAAAATCTCAGTGGAGGGGTTTAATCCCAAAGGCGTGATGCTGAGCTTGACCTCACCTGGTTCTTGGCTGGCTCCACATCCTTGTCCCCTTCCCTTGTCTGCAGTAACCCCCCAGCTAATATTACAGCCTGGTTTCTCGTTTTCTTTTTGCTTACGTTTTGCTCTTAAAATCTCTTTATTTTGAATCCCTCCCCCATAGGTCCAAAAAATTCCTCATCCCAAAGAAGAAGGAAAAAAAAAAAACCCAAACTTTTAAATGGATCCCTGCCATTTTGTAAGGATCCTGGTGGGTAATTTAGCCCTAAAATTCCCATCAACAGAGTCATCTTCTTCATGTTATTGCAAGATTAAACTCAAGAACTTCCCACACCAAGTAGCTACAATCCCACAACAAGACATAGAAACCAACAGCTGTTCTTCTCAGAAACCGTTGGCTGCTTGTTTTAGTCTTAGCAAGTCTCAGATCGATAACATCGTCTCGAAATGGGGTTCGTCGTATAAAGTTTCCATCGAGGTTTACGCCGGTGGCAGCGGAAGCGGCAGTACGTGTGGGTTGTCGTCCGGGAAATTACTAGGGAAGGTCTCGGTGCCGTTGGATCTACGCGGAGCTGAATCAAGGCCGTGTGTGGCTCACAATGGATGGGTTACTATAGGCAAAAATGGGTCATCTTTACAGTTGTGTTTAACGGTTAGAACCGAACGAGACCCAAGATTCGTGTTCCAGTTCGGTGGTGAACCTGAATGTAGTCCACAGGTTTTTCAAGTTCAAGGAAGTGTTAAACAAGCTGTTTTTACTTGCAAGTTTGGTTTTAGAAACACAAGCGACCGAAACCTAGGATCAAGGTAAGCTTTTTTTATTATATAAAGTTCAAAGGATCTTCTTTTACATTATAAAGTTTTGATTTTTGGTTATGTTATTGCGCAGATCCTCTTTGTCTGAATCAAAAGCTCCAAGGAAATGGCTACGTTCATTAAAAACAGATAAAGACCAGCCTTCTAAAGAACGAAAAGGGTGGTCAATTACAATCCATAACCTTACTGGTTCACCGGTAGCAATGGCATCAATGGTGACACCCTTCGTACCATCTCCTGGTTCAGACAGGGTTACAAAATCCAACCCCGGTGCATGGTTAATTCTCCGACCAGGTTGTGGAACATGGAAACCTTGGGGTCGTCTCGAAGCTTGGCGTGAACCTAGTTTCACCGACGCCATTGGATACAGGTTCGACCTCTTCCACGACGATATCACTACCGCCGCAAGTGTAACATCCACCGTCGCCAGCTCCACCATCAACACCAAACTTGGCGGGAAATTCACCGTGGATATGACAAGTTTATCAACCCCATTAATAAGTCCACAAAGCAGTGGTCATTTCGGGTCAGGATCACGTTCCGGGTCAAGACCAGGATCTGGATCAGGATCAGATTTCGGGTTTTCGCCGCAAAATCAATTCAGGGGAGGGTTCGTGATGTCATCAACGGTGGAAGGAACGGGGAAATGTAGTAAACCGGAAGTGGAAGTAGGGGTGCATCACGTGACATGCACGGAGGATGCAGCAGCTTTCGTGGCATTAGCAGCGGCTATGGATCTAAGTATGGATGCTTGTCGGTCTTTTAATCAAAAGCTAAGGAAGGAACTGAGGCAACAGCAAACTCAGAACTTTGTCGTTTAATCTAGTGGTGGTGGTGGGAATTTTCTTGTCGTTTCTAGGTTTTGGTTTTAGTGGTTAAAGTAAAACTGATCTGAGGTGTTCTTTTTGGGGGATGATTCATTCCGCAGATAAACTAACAGCAAATCCCTTGAGCTGGATTTTTTTAATTATTATTTGTACAGTGCGGACATGGCATTCATACTTTTTCCCTTTTTTTAAATTTTATTAAATTCCTTGTGATTACTCAAATTTATTCAACTTTTTCTACTTCATCTTTCTTGTTTATTATAGATAATACCTTATTATCCTTTTCTTTTTAGCTTAGTTTTAATGTTGAGTTTAGTACATAAATATTTTTTTGATACAGTAAAGTATTTGAGTTTAGCTTAAAATTCTAATTTTACCATGCATTACTTATGGTTTCATCATTTTATAAATAACTAAATATTTTTTTTTATTTTGAGGGTCAGAATATAATTTTACCATACGGGAGCTGAAATGTAATTTTCCATTGGGGGAGGGGCCTGCTTGCCTCCTTTGCATTCGCCTCTATTGGTATATGAGTTTTTCCAATTTGAAACTTGAGTTTTCTTTATCACAATTTAGTATTTGAGTCTGGCTTCAATGTTTGATTTGATACCTAAATTAAATTATAGGTATTTAATTGGAACAAAAAAAAAGCTCAGGTGCCCAATTGAATATTGAAGCCAAATTTAAGTGTTTAACTGTTAAAAAAAGTATCAAATTGGAAAAATCATATCAAGTTGAACATTGAAATTAAATTTAGAGATCAAATATTATATATGGTTAATATATGACTTATTGTGACTGGGAATCCTATGTTGGACATGTGGAAGTGTTGGATTGAAGAAAATCCGCATGTCAAGTTGCAAGGATTAATGTAGAAGCAGATTTAGTCCTCCAAAGACTTAATTTTTTTCATAATGCAACATTTATTACTTGGGTAATATTTGTTGAACTTTTTTTCTGCTACTATAAGCAAAATCAATTAAATGTTCATCAACTTCAATGGAGTTTTCATATTAGTGGGTGCAGATATGATTATAAGATGAGGCTAATAATAGGACTAGCTTTTATTGGATAGTGAAAGGCCAAGGACTATTTTGATCAAACCGAAAAAGAAAGCATATGAATACTTAACTTCTTGGATATTTCAGAAGCATTTTTTTGGCATATTTTAGCTTTTAGAGTGTACCAAATCTTAAAAAGTAGCTAAATTTTTGGCATATTAGAATCTAAAAATTTATTGGAGATATGCATCAAAGTCCCTATAACTTGTGTCCTTACTCCCTTGTAAATCTCATTGATTATGCTAAAAGTTTTTATCTGTGACCAGTAGGACGGCCAAGGGAGGAATAAAAAGGGTTCAAATACGGGTTTGATTGTTGATGGCGGTACACTCCGAGGCCGAGAGTCATAGGTGCTTTCACTTATGGTTTTCTCGTGTTGAAAGAATGAGGAACCCCATAAGGTATGGGGAAAGGCTAATATAGCTCTCCAAGTCCCGTGAGACATGTGTAGGGCGTGTGAGGACCATGTATCTATAGCCATACAACATTTGACAGGGTGAGATGGTGACCAGATTACCCCTAAAACTGATGGGTGAAGTCTCCATGTGTGATATGGTGAGGTCTTCCAAATGAGGAGAAAACACACAGCATCTCTTTCATCCCTTTATGAAGGCTTTAAGTTGGCAGCTGATACTGGTGGGTTCACTTATGCTATTTGTGTGCATTTAATCTTTGAAAAAAAGCCCGCTACTTGGTTACTTTTACGTCATTCACATAGCCTTTTGGCCATTTCTTGGTACCATGACCATCAAGAATCTTTCAGCCGTTACCTTCTTTCGCAGCTACAGTGAAAGAGCAAACTAATCCTTTAACATGAGTCAATTAATCTCTTTTAAATTAGATTAAAGAGTAAACTAATCCTTTTATTAAAACTTTCATTCATTTTAGTATTATACATTGGTCTCTATATGTCAACATAAGATACATATAGCACGTCACATGTCATTGTCTTGTTATTCCGTTAGCCGGGTTTTTAACAGTACAATTAGATGAAATTTTTAACGTACAAGAACTAACTCTTAATACAAAAGCCTCCATGATACTTTTTACCTATTTCTACTCTATATATCAGTTCATTTGAAAATTTTATGAGCCTTGTTTTCTGGTGTATATGATACACCTTTTGAAATTGAATCCTGCACCTAATACTGCCTTTAACAACTAGACATACTGCAATTATTGGACCTGTAATAAGATTTTTGGTAAAAGATTAGACCATGCCTCTCGCATTACGTTGATCATGCACATGGACAATATGGATGGTGTTGAAGTATAATTCACATCAACTAGAAAAGAACCTTGAAAGCTGAATACAAATTCAACTATTTTCTACACTAGTTTACTTTTCTAGCCATCCATATACGCTTTACTTCTCAGCAAAAGGGTGTAGGGCTGTTAATGTGACTAAATAGAGAATGTCATGTAAGCAGGTTGGCATTTGGTAACCTGCAATTAGTGAGGTTAAATCTGCTGCCAAGCATGTATCTCGGCCTGGATTTGTGGCCTCAATTAGTAGCAGAAAAGGGATCATGTGGATAAATGGTGTGAAAAGTTTTCTCTCTGTCATCATTAAAATTCTCATACATTGCCCTACTAAACAGCCTGTCTTTAACAATTTGAGGCTGTGTTTTTTCTTTCAAGATTTCTTGTAACATGACAGGGATCTCAGGCTTTGGATACTGTCTGATTCTTATTTCCCCTCAAATGAAATAGAAATTAATAGCGATTTAATTATTAGTGATTTCATCTTTATACCTTCAACATTTATGTATTGTGTAATTTGATCTCTATTTACAGTTTTATTTTTCAGCTAACAAAAACAATTTAACCTCCAATGTCACAAAGAAGCAATAATGCAAGCAATAAATCAAATTACAAAATATATAAATATTTAGGGCTAATTTTTTATAAAAATCAAGACTAAACTGATGTAAATTATAAATATTGAGAGTTAAAGTTGTTATTATATTAATTTTAAAAATATCACCCTTAGCCTGTTGATGACCAACAACAACAAAATCGAATAGTTGAATAATTATTTTTGTAACTTTTATAATTTAATGACCAAAATAAAATTTACTAATAGTTGGATGACTACTAATGTATTCCTAAATTTTTATTAATGAATATAAAAATGAGATCACAGATAGCAGTAAACAAAGAAAAAAAAATATGAAATTATCTTATAAAATAATTTACAGGCCTTCTTCATCAAGTTAGGATGGCCGAGTGGTCTAAGGCGCCAGACTCAAATTCTGGTCTTCGTGAGAAGGCGTGGGTTCAAATCCCAATTCTGACAGCTTTTGCGTTTTTGCAGCAAGTCTAACTTACTAAGCCACTACACTAATTTTTGACTGCATGTTTTTTTGCCACTGCACCACCACCTTGACATCTAATTACAACCTGCATTGTTCTCACCACTCATGCTGTCATGCACTAAGCCATGTCTTTTAGCCACTACACCACACTCATGCATTAAGCCATGCCAAACAAATGGAAGATGAAAGATTTAAAAGAAAAATAATATTCACATAAAAGAACTTGCCACAAATTATACAGATTGCATCCACTAACAACATAATATAATAGTCTACACATTTTGATTTTTAAAGAAGAAACCGTATTCTCTAAACATAGTTTGATATTTAAATAAAGTAGAAACAAAGCTCTCTAAAAAAACATTACCAGCTTTAAAGCAGTTCACAAAAACTGAACAAACCATTTATATAACCAGAACTTTTATTCAGCTACACTATCTTCATTTTCCGCCCCCTCCGTTGTAGTATCTGGCAATGTACTCAAATCTATTTCAGTACCTTTCTCTTCTTGTGAAACCGAATTGTCGGAAGTATCAATGGGGTCGTTATGATTTCCATCCACAGTCTCATTAGAGGAAGAAGTGTCTTCGTTTTCATCTTTTCCATTTGATTCATTGTCACCTTGTTTCTCATTATCAGTAGTCTCCTTAGTCGTGGAAGATTCAAAACCTTTACCTTCGGTTGTTACATTTACTACGTTCTCGATCTTGCTTGCATCTACTACGGTCTCATTGGCTTTTTCTTTATATATTTCTTCAATAACCCTACCACCTCCTGTTGTATCTAAAGCAGAAGTCCCGTTTTGCAGTGAACCTGGAATTTCTTTTGCAGCCTTGTTGTTGGTTTCTTTACTCTCTTCCGTAGAGTTATTGCTTGCTTGGACAATGAGCTCGGTTGTGTCTGTTGTGTTTTGAGGAGAGATATGCTCAGAGTTTGATGATCCAGTGTCGTGATCATTTTCTTTACTGTCCGTCATGTTCAAGGAACTACCAGTTTCGGAATGTTTACCTTCATCGGCCTTCAAATCTGACTTGTTTTCATCACCAGTAGACGAGCTACCACCTTCAGATTGTTTACCTTCGGACTTGTTTTCATCACCATCGGTTTTCTCAGTAGCATTGGCTTTGCTCTCCTGCTCCAAAACATTCGTTGTTAAGTTGTCATTAGGATTTTCCATTTCTAATTTGTCAGTTTCTGAGGTAGTAATTTGTGTGTCATGGGACACGGCACTGGAAGCATCATCTCCCTTGTATTGCTCCTCTCTTGCCTCGTGTGTATCCCTATCCCCTCCATCGGCATTCTGATCATTTGCTAACTCCTCATTTTCTTCATGACTCTCTTTTTCCTCGTTCTCTTTATCATCACCCTCGGCTTCTCTCTCTTTCTCCTCGTCCATTAATTCTTCTTCATTACCAACTTCAGCATCTGCTCTTTCTTGCTCGTTTTCATCGACCTCATCATCTCCAACTACTTTTCCTTCATCTTCCGCTTCTTCATCCTTAATTTCAGCTTCTTGCTCTTCATCCTCATGCTTGCTCCGCACTTCTTCAGCCTCTTCTTCTTCTTCATGTTTGTTTGTTTCTTCTTCCTCCTCTTCTTCGTGTTTACTTCCTTCTTCCTGCTCCTCTTCTTCACGTTTGATTCCTTCTACCCGTTCCTCTTCTTCGTGTTTTATTGCTCCTTCATGCTCCTCTTCTTCTAGCCTCTTAGTTTTTTCTTCCTGTTCTTCATCGTGCTTATTTTCATCCTCCATCACATTTTCTTCTTCCTCTTCTTCTTCGTGTTTGAAGTTCTTAGATGCTTCCTGCACGTGAGGTAGGTCTTTCCTCCCGAATTTTAAGATCAAATCATCGGCTTGTTCTTTCACAGAGACTTTAGCATCTTTTGCATCAAATTCTTTTCTCTTATCATGCGAGCGCTTGACTTGGTAGATTAACCAGAAGCAAACCCCGAGTAACAGACAAATCTGAAGGACATGTTTTATCCTGATTCCTTTCGATCTTTGGTTTCTACTTGATGTCTTCTTGAACATGATGGAAATCCAAAGACCCCCCAACAGCGATTTCCTTCCTTTATATATATTGACTGAAAATTGATTAAAAGGACTGATTAACCATTTGAAAAATCAAATTGCATGTATACTTGAGTGACCAAAATCATATCCGAATGCTAAATTATAAAGTACCCAAATTCTCAGCAATATCTTTGACATAAAACCAATTCAGAAACAATGCAATCTATGCCTATACTGACATGGAACCGCAATACCACAACTAGTTGAAATCAATATGCTCAACTTTCATTCAGCAAAAATAACAGAACAAGAGGCAACTTTCAAATTCTTACAGGAAAAAGTGTACTTGTTCTTGTATAACTTGTGAAACTAAGAGTCAAAACAAGTGATGTCAAACAAACAAACAAGATCACGTGTCTTGTTATTTCGATATGATTTCTTAAGGAGGAAGTGTCCTTTTCAAGAACATGTGAAAAAAATCAAAAGAACAGGCAAATTTTATGACCTTTTTTTCGAAACCCGTCACATAAACTGGTTGTTTTCTAAGTTCATTACTAGCCACCTATAAATGATAGAAGCACAGACTGATTTGAATGAAGTGGGAAAGAAGGGACATTAGGAAATTTTGCTTTAAACCATTTCTCTTTTATTTATCTCAGGTCCGTTTTATGGGCTGAGACCAATCCTGTTCAAGCTAGGGTGGTGTTCAGGTAAAGCCCTCCCAATATTACGACTACAAGAATCGACCTCAGTCCAAATGACTCGGGAAAAAATCCACTCCAATTCTTCCAACCACCTATTGGTGTCCTCATATGTTTTACGAGCTGAGACTAATCTTGTTCAAGCCGGGGTGGTGTTCAGGTAAAGTCCTCCCAATAGTAATGAGTAATGACTCTAAGAATCGAACTCAGTCCAAAAGACCCCGGAAGAAGTTCACTCCACTTCTTCTGAGACCTATGGATGCATTAAATCATTTCCATCATACCATCTCTCATTATATTTTCAATACTAGCATTAACAAATAGGTTTCAATGTTATTTCAAGGTACTAAACTGCTAGAACCAAGCCATCTCATTTAACAATCAAAGAATCCAAACTAATCCATCTTGAAACCATGCATGGCATTGAATTATAGTGATATTTACAGTCTCATATGGTATAAAGAATGCTTTAGCATATGAAAGAACTTCGGATATATGAAATATATCAAAGGAAATAGCAGTTCCTCTGCAAATTAAGCAAAACCCCTTGGTTCAACTCCATTAATGAAGAATGAACCAAGTTCAAATCCACATCACAAGCTATCAAAAAAATTATAAAGATTTATTTTTAAAGTGAAAAAAAGGGATATTTGCTCAAATGAAAGGAAACCCCTCCATGGAAGCCCTAAATAACAGCACAGTGAAGCAACAACAAAAACACCCAACAAATTTAGATATTCATAAACAAAAAACCATTCCCCCTCCCCGCCCCCCCAAAAAAAATAGCAACCAAAACAAAGAATCAAAATATGAAGAAAAAAATCATGCTGTAAGCCTGTAACTACAACAAAAGAACTTGCTAAAGCTGATGAATAAAAGTACACAAGATCCAAACAAAACTGGATGATGAAGCCAAAATAAATAAATACCTGGAGAAAAAAAAAGGGACTTGCAGATAAAAAAGATGAAAGCAGTAAAATGTGTAACACAAAAAAATGGTTTCAAGTGTGTGTGTGTGAGAGAGAGAGAGACAGAGAGAGAGAGAGATGAGGTAAAGGGAAAGTCTTTCACAGTTTTCTCACTGCCCCCTCTTCTTCTGGATCCAAGACGAACCCCTCAAAATTTCCCTTACACCCACTAGTCAGTACTCTTCTTATCGCCGCCAAGATTTCCCTTTTGGTCCCTCAACCCCTCAAAAAAAAAAAGTTAGTTTAACTCGTTATTTAATGGGTAAACTACATCCATGGTCATTAAACTATTAGTCAATTTACGTTTTGGTCACTCAACTTCAAAAAGTTACAAAATGGTCACTGAATTATTCAAAAAAAATTATTTAAGTCATTGAGCTATTCGATTGTTTTTATTTAAATCACGATGCTATTAAGTTTTTTTTAAGTTTAGCTAGTGAATTCCAAGAGACCATACAATTATCGGTATGGTGGATTTTGGTTTACAAGTTCACGATGTTTAAAGTTATTCCATGAAAAAAATGAACTTTAAAAGTAAAGAGGAAGAAGAGTTTTTAATTAGTGCAAATGGAGGAGGTCACACAATAGCAATTTTAACAGTCCAATGACTTAAATGAAAATTTACTAATAGTTTAGTGACCTTAATGTAGTTTACCCTTATTTAATCAATTAAATTTACCTATTAGTCCCTATACTTTGCGAAAGTGTTAAATTTAGTACTTATACTTTAATTTGGTCAAATTTATTCCCGTACTTTTCTAAATTTGAATTTTTACTCTTGGTCAAATGACAACTATTAAATTCATTAAGTTATATTATTTCTAAAATCTGATGTGTGGAACATATTATCATATATGTAATATCATGTTAGTTCTTATTTCCATATATTGCACACTAAAGACTTAAAAAGATCCGATTGGAGAATATAGACTAAATCTACAAATGTACGCATAGTATATGACTACTACCAATTAGATTTAAATGATACCATTTGGTTAGGACGAAATTTTCGAATTTCGAAAAAAGTACAAGGACTAAAATTGATCAATTCGAAAACTACATAAACTAAAATTATTCAAATTACAACTTTCACAAAGTACAATGATTAATAACATTATTTAATTACTAAATTAAAAAGGTTTATCTTAAATTAAAAAAAAAGTTAGTTGTGGATGAAAATGTAATAAAATGGGAATATCAAAATAATAATAATAAATGTTTTAGGGGTAAAGTTGTAACTTAAGCTAAAAAATATTTTAATTTCATATTCATATTAGCTATCTATCACTATTAAATTATTGCTCGTGTATTTTTTAAGACAAAAACGTTATCCCTTTTTTTTAATTATTTAATGTCTTGAAATTTTATCAATATCATAAAAAAAATATTGTTAATAACATTATTAAATAATGATATTATAAAAATTCATTTCATTTTTGGGTGTTTTTAGGAAAATATTTACATTTTTAACATCAATAGTTAATGATATTATAAAAATTGATTGCTAAATTATGTCAAAATAATGTAAGTTTAAAAAACTAAAAATTAAATTTAAGCATGATGGAGGGACTAAAACCAAAATTTGACCATATTTATTTAAAAAGAAAAACTAGAACCGGATCAGAGTATAATACTTGATTATTATATCATTGTGCTAATAATTTCGTGCAAAATTAAGCTAAACTGAAAAGCCATCTTTCTGTTCAACGCGAATGTTGCTTTCCTTATTCCATCCGTTGTGTATTTTATTAAGGATTTATAATAAAATTATTGGAACCCTTAATTGGGTTTATTTTGGTATCTAATTTTTTTTTATTTTAAGATTTAAATTTAATAATTAAGTTCATTTTAGTCCCTAAATTTGAAAACTTATGTATAGTTATATATTTTATTTTAGTTAAATTCTACTATTAGTCTCTGTATTTTTTAAAATTTAAAATTTCAGTATTCACCAAACAATAATGGTTAAATTCGTTAAACATAGTTCTGCTATTTCTGAAATCTAGCGTGCCAAACATATTATCATATGTGTATTATCATGTTAGTTTATTATTTTCACATATCATTCACTAAAAATCAAGTGAATAGAGTAACTTCTGTCATTGGTGTTAAGGGTGAAACTTTTAAATTAAAAAAGTGTAGGAACTTAGAATGATCTAATTATAGAAAATGGATTAGTATTTGAATTTAACCAAACAAATTTAACTGCTACTATTTGGGTCAAAAGATTTCGAATTTCACTTACCGTGTATAAAGTATTTTTTTTCTTTAATATAATATAATTTTTGGCTCGCTTTGTGTTTCTTAGGGTATCGTTGGTTAATTTGTTGTATAGCTTAAAGTATAGTTACCGTATAGTACTCTTTTATAGCAGTTTAACTGCTTTATTGGATTAATAGATTTCATCATTCATCCAAAACAATAAACATATATATAGCTATAATTGAATTTTTCTTATGTAATTAAAATTTTCTAGAAGTAATATATCAAATATTAAACTGTTACAAAAATCCGTATTTTTTTTTTAATTTTCTCAACATTCGTTTTATTATTTATACTCAAGATTATTCCTCTCAACAACTCCATTTTTCAAAATTGTAACCTTTAATGGAAGCTATAAAAAAACTCAAAGGTTGGTTAGTGCATGGGCCTCATTGTCCCTTGGGGCAAGGATCTTATGGACGTAATAACAATGGCCGAAGATCCCACACATAACATGATATTGGGGATGCACTCAAATGAATTTAATGAGGGTCCAAAAATATAGTTTGGATTAATCCAAAATGACATTTTGTTTGAGATTCTCTGCCCCACAATCCATAAATATGAACTTTAGGAGTCAAGTTATGAATTTTTTTTTTGGCAATATTTTGTATTTTTAGAAAGTTACTATTATATTGATTTATAGTTTTTATAGTTTTCAGAAGGATTAAATCAAAATTTTATTATTTTGAGAGTCAAATTATTATTTTATCATGTATTAAATTATAATTTTATAAATTTTGAGAGTTTAGAATAAAGTTTTCCCATTCCGCACTCCCCTTTGGTCTTTGATTAATCCTTTTTGAAAATCATGATTATTCTTCTTAACAAAGACAATATAAATTTTACCCCTGAATTTGGCAACTAAGTTCATTTTGGTCCTTAAACTTGAAAAATACAAAAGTTTGATGGTATGATAGTTTGATATTGTGCCACATCATCACTTGAAAATTAAAACAATTATATAAATTTTCAGGTGATGACGTGATATAATCTCGGAGTGTCACATACAATATTCTACCAACTAAACTAATAATTGAACTGATCAAACCACTGGTTCATAATTCAATCGGTTTGATCGGTTCAACAGTTATATAAACACTAATTAAATAAATAATTATAAATTATAAAAGATATATAATAAATTTATTCAATTATTAGTTTTTGTCTCAACTTTCGACTTTTACTTGTTTCAAGCAATTTTCAATTCAATCAGTGTAAATTAATTGATTTACGATCAAATCAGTTTAACCTACCAATTCAATCATGCTCCAATAACAACATTAATCACATCAATTACCCTTCACAAAATCCAAGGGCCACCAAATAACTATTTTTTATGCTCTTACAATTAAAGCACTCATGTTATCGGGAATCAGATCTCATTGCATTTATAGAAGAAGAAAAACCCCTTTAAAATTACAATGGTTATGGATTGCTTCATAGGAGTAAACAGTGAATTCGCGTTTAAGACTTTTGGACTCAGTTTTCTTATGACACTCCCGTTTCTGTCTGAGTTGACACGGTTGATGAGACAGAGAAGATTCCTTGTCTCAGGCTCCAACATGACCAGAAGCCAATGCCGGCAACCTTTTATGGCGGACCTGACCCTGCTTACCTTACCGCACTCGTGTCTTTTCTTTCCTTTTCCTTTGTAAAGTTACAGTAATAACTAAGGATAAATATAATAACTAAATTATTAATAAGTTTAAATTTTGGTCACTTCAAAAAGTTACAAGCTTTCATTTAAATCAATAAGCTGTTAAAATCGTTATTGAATTATACTTTTTGTTCGTATTACCTACACAAATCAAAAGCTTCTATTTTCATTATTTTCTACAATTTTTTTTTTACGAAACAACTTTAAACATCACAAATATGTGAGCTAAAACCCAAACAATTTTCTCCTTCGATCTCCAACACTACTCGTCAAATTGACTTGGATCTATAGTATGTTATTTTACTCATCAATGGGTATTGATCTATCGTACCGATTGCCGAATCATCACTTGAAGCTCGCTAACCGAACTTTAAAAGAAAAAAACTTAACAGCCCAATGAAGTAAGTAAAAAACATTCGAAAAGTTCAATAACTATTTTGTAACTTTTTGAAAAGATGAGTGGCTAAGACGTAAACTTAGTAATAATTTAGTACTCAATATTTAAAACCCATGAATCAAATTGTAAATAAGTGTGTGCCTACTGTATAAATAATTTGGATCTAACGTATTAAAAGAAAAGAATAACCCTTTTAAATATTTATTGATACTACATTTTTAAGACGTTAAATCCAACTACCCATTTGATAATTATGTATTGAAAATCTAATACATGTATTTTAACTTTACTAAATATCAAATCCGAATTTGATGTCATTTTTTAGTAAACTTGAAAATAAGAAGAATTAGGATACTTGAATGCTTTTCGATTTTTAAGTCAATATTTGAGTCACATGAACACTTGAAAATAAGTGTATGCATCACACTCAATCGTCAATCCAAACACACCCTAAATATCCTGATCATATCTAAGGTCAAAGGTCAAACACGATACGTAATATATATATAATGGAGCTTTGGGTTGCGTATTGACTACCCAAATCTAACCCTTAGCGAAATCTATTTGTTAGGGCCATTGGCTACTCATGCTTTGCACATTGCCTTTGAGCTACGTAGAAGCTTCTTTCGCTAAAAAGAGGTGATTCTCCCGAATACCACGAGCAATTGTTTTTTACTAGCATATTTAGGCTTTGTTAGAGAGTTTAAACTCGTGCATCGTATATTACACTTTTAAAAGAAGAATTTAAATTTAAACTTTAAAAATATTATTATTAAAAAAAACAATCACGAATTTTGAACATAAATTATAAAATAAACATATATTTAAATCACTAAAAGAGAGCTCCAACTCGTGTAAGTTTGATGCTAGTTGGAGCTTGAACTCCAATGGACCAAGCCTTGGCAAATTCAACATAGACATGACTAAGTATTTAATTAAAAAAATTCTAAGATCCGATCCAAATCAACCTTACTGAAATCCCCCTAATAAAATCTTCAATGATAATATTTTTATTGTAAGAGCGGCAAGTCCTTACTTGCAACTTGTAATCATAAAAATTAGTTTGATTGAGATCATAAAAAAGAATTATGTAAGGATTAGAAAACACATATTAATACCATGAAAAGCGACGAGGCGAAAATTATAAGGCAATGCTGATGCAGTTGTCGTATTGAAACATCATGTGAGTTGGTCCGCAAGCTCGACAGTGCTGAAATGGTGACAGCTTACCTAATTGATGTTATTTGGTTGTTTGTCAGATAAAACAAGACATCAAATCTGTTTCAAACTCTGATTTGAAATCAAGATATCACTAGTTGATGATCTCAACCATGTTTTTAGACCATGATTAGAGTTATTGGTTGGACCGGCTAAATTGATAATCGATTAATGCATTAGTTTAAATGAAGGGGTTAAACTGTTTCAATAAATATTTTTATTTTTATGAATTTTTAAATATTTATTTAATTATTGTTTGTCTAGCATCAATCGAATCAATAATCAATGGTTTGATCAATTCAACCACTAATTCAATTATAAAACATTATACCTGATACTCAAATATTGTAGCATACCATAGCTTGAAAATTTGTATAATTTTTAATTTTTAAACAATGATTGAACACAATATCAAAATGTCATGTTATCAATTTTTTTTAATTTAGTGGTATAGACAAAAATGTATGCATGCATTACATTTGTCAATGCCAACATCATGGCATATCTCTATTCAAGTACGTAAAAGAAAAGGTATAACCTTTGATTGTCAAGACACAATTTGACATCAATGGTAGCTGTTCAACATTTATTTATTTTTCCGATAAGGTCCAACCCTCATTTTGATGCATATATTTATCTTTATTAAATAAGACTAAATTCAAATCTTATCTTCAATTGGGAATACAAAATTAAAAAAAATTATACTTATAACATCACGAATTACACTCGAATTAATATATTTTAATAATTTCATTACAAATTTTGATTATATTTGTTTTTAATACAATGTTAAAAATGATAAGAGGATACTGAATCCATATCCTCCTACATTAACAATAATGCCTATACCAGTCGAATTAAACTCAATTAATTAACATTTTTTTTACCATTTGGTAAAAGGCAAAAATATCTTCTCTTATAAAATAATATTACCATGTAATATAATATTGGTTTTACCAAAAATAGATTTATGGTAATATCGACCATATTATATGCGGTTGGTAGATACGTTGTCAAATATAAGCAATCTTTTGGTTTAACTTTTCCATACAAAATTATTTGTCATTTGGTTACAAATTTTAACTCATTTGTCTTATAGTGAAAAATAGAGTTAGAGTTGATAATGGGTCGGATTTAATTTGACAAAAAAAAATATAATTACAATTATTTTGACAAAATATATAAATATTAATGACTAAATTTATCATTAAACAACACTGTTTTTCACGGGAGGAAGGTAAACATTTGTTTAAGTTTATCCCGGGAATTTAGAGCCTTAAATGACCATTTTTCTTTTTATGTATTTAGCAACTTGTTATATTAATATAAAAATGAACGAGTAATTCTATTAAATGTTTGCAAGTTGGTCTATCTGATTTGATTAAATAATTATTAAAAAATTAATAAAAATAATCGATTTTTGGTTTAATTCGATTTAATTTAAACAATTCTATTTTAAATATCATAATACTTAAATTTAAATGAATCGCGAACTTAATTAAGCTCAAATTGGAATGACGAGTTAAGTTGCATTTGGGAAAAAGAAAAACACTAAACTGTAAGTAAACAGTACACGTAGATGAAGATCATCCTCAACATCACTATAAATAATTAATCATAGAGCTCGAAAACCGAAAAACTCACAGCTGTTTAGATTATAATCCCATTTATTAGCTTCAGCTTTCAATTTCATCCACAAAAACCATAATGATCTACACCGAATCCTTTTCGACGGGATTTCGCTTTACTCTTTTGTTTTTTTGCTATTAGCTAATGTTGCTTTCGTAATGGAAGAGCTTTATCATCTTTGCTCTTCGTATCTCTAACGAAACCCTAAGTTTTTATTTTAATTTTTGCTTGATTTGTACGGTTGTTTTTCTTATACAAAGAGAGAACTTTGAATGGCGGTGGAGTACAGTTGTTGTGAATTGGAGTTCTTTATTCACATATTAATAGTAGTGTTGTTGGTATTTTTCGCGGGTTTGATGTCGGGGCTTACTTTGGGCCTTATGTCGATGAGTCTCGTCGATCTTGAGGTTCTTGCCAAGTCCGGTACTCCCAAGGATCGTAAACATGCTGGTACTCTTTTTCATTTGTTTCTTCTTTAATTGAATGATTGGAATAATTTACCTTTTTCTGACCGAGGTTTGAATTTGGAATGTTAGACTGAAAAATTAGATGACACAATTGAAATTTGATCATCTAGTTAAGTGATGGTTAGTGAAATTATAGTCAGATAAAAGGGTACACAAGCTAATTTTATCCCCCCATTTTGAAACAGAAAAAATATTGCCGGTTGTCAAAAAACAGCATTTGTTGCTTTGTACACTACTTATATGCAATGCTGCTGCAATGGAGGTATATGTATATATATTATAGATACAGCTTCAGCCTGACCTGTGATATGGTTTTGTTTGGAAATTTTTAATTAATGTTTGGAACTTGTTTTGTTATTTTTTTCAGGCACTTCCCATTTTCCTTGATAGTTTGGTCACCGCTTGGGGTGCTATCTTGATTTCAGTGACCTTAATTCTTCTGTTTGGTGAGGTGAGGATCTACCTTAGATCGTATTAGCTGAAGCGCTTTCGAACTTGGCAGAGATAGAAAATAGAAATCCTTGTTACACCCTGAACATGACATTTTGTGTTTCGACTATTTTGATGTGTGTTACTTGATATCGTTTACTAAAGTTTTGGCTGAGCAACTATAGTAGAAAAAGGCAAGAAGTTCTATGCATGTCCTGAATCCTATTTTCAATTTAATTGTTTGTGCAGATAATACCGCAATCTGTCTGTTCACGATACGGTTTGGCAATTGGTGCAACTGTAGCTCCATTCGTTCAAGTTCTTGTTTGGATCTGTTTTCCTGTTGCATACCCAATAAGCAAGGTAATGAATGTTGCTATAGATACTCACTTTGAATGCTGCAAATTGCTCTCTTGACTGATCTTATCTGTTCTTCAGCTGTTAGACTTTTTACTAGGCCATGGACATGTAGCACTTTTTCGAAGAGCCGAGTTGAAAACCCTAGTAGATTTGCACGGGAACGAGGTTTGGTTAACAACTTCTTGGTTTTTGCATACAAGCTTTTTATTTTTATCTACAGCTGTTTACATTGCTTTCTTCTAGTTACTATTTACTTGGTTGTTTCCATTTATCAAATCAATGCCATTGTAAGTGCAATGCCTTTTGGGGATATGCTTTCTTTCATGGTAACTTTCAGATTTATGATCCTTCTATTGAACCTTTATTAGGCTGGAAAAGGTGGAGAACTGACGCACGATGAGACAACAATTATAGCTGGAGCACTTGAGCTCTCCGAGAAAACAGCTAAAGATGCCATGACTCCTATATCCGAAACATTTGCTATTGATATTAACGCCAAGCTTGACAGGTATGATTTTCTGTAAATTATCAAGAAACGTGACATTTAATATCATTCTCAATTTCCCTCAGATTTTATAAGGTACCTTGCTATGGACAGGGAATTGATGAGTTTAATTTTGGAGAAAGGACATAGCAGAGTTCCAGTTTATTATGAGCACTCTACAAACATTATTGGACTTGTTTTGGTAATCATTTTTCTTCAGCTAAAACTAACATCGTTTATAGTTTGTCGAGTGTTATTATGTAATTGTTTCCAACTGGATGATGCTCTGTGATATGACAGGCTTTCTAGTTAGCCATGCTAATGGTTGCATGAATCATTAATGCATCCCACCACCTTTATACGAGTTCCTTTCTGAACATTAACATTTTGTTACTTATTTGACGTTTCCCTATTCCTTAGGCTTTTACTTTCAAATGTTTTTATTTTGGTAGTTTATTGAACACCATTTATCTTTTAATCTCACAGGTCAAGAATTTATTAACAGTCCACCCTGAAGATGAAGTTCCTGTGAAGAGTGTCACTATACGAAGGATTCCAAGGTATCTTATATTAAATAAACTCTAAAAGAAATGGACAACTTGTATTCATGTCGTTCTGCAAAGAATGTCACTATCTGCACCATACTCATTGGTTGATCCTCCATATTTGTATTTGTATATTTGCTTGGTACAGGGTTCAAGACACTCTACCGTTGTACGATATATTAAATGAATTTCAAAAAGGTCATAGCCATATGGCCGTTGTTGTAAGACAGTGCAACAAGACAGACCAGCCGCCTTCTAGCAACTCATCTAGGAGTAAGTATCACCCTCTTATTAGAATATTCTCACTGAATTTCCACTTATACCAGTTACCCGTCCATGGAAACTTGTTTATAATGCATAATTCTCTATTGCTTTATATTCGTCTTTATCTATTTGTTCCTCTCTTGAAATAGGCCCTTTGCCGGAAGTGAAGGTTGACATTGATGGTGAGAAATATCCTCAAGAAAACGCTGTAAGACGTAAACGATCACTGAAGAAGTGGAAGAGCTTTCCCACTTCGAATGATTCTTTTAAAAGTGGTTCCCGGAGCCGGAAATGGTCAAAGGGTACTGATTCTGACATCTTACATCTAAATGGCAATCCACTCCCACAGCTCCCTGAAGAAGAGGAGGCTGTTGGCATTATAACAATGGAAGATGTCATTGAAGAGCTTTTACAGGTACATATTCCTACTATTAGCTAACTTCCGATTTCATTTCCGTCAAACGATTCTCACACATTTGCCTTGGATGTGACCTTTCTCAGGAGGAGATCTTTGACGAGACGGATCATCACTACGATGACTCATGACATTTGCCTTACTTCGTCGCACAGTTTTTCTACGGCACTGATTATTTGTTGTTTCTTGTTTGGCACGCAGTAGAATTTGGTTTGTTAGAGCTTATTGTAGACACATGCTGGTTGTATGCGAAATGCATTAGGCATTCGAGTTAATGGAAACTATATATTTTTGTAAGTAGGACAAAAGCAAGCATTCCATTTATAAATGTATGGTAATGTAAAAACTTGAATTTATTTTATTTTGTTCTAGTTATTCGCAATTTGATAATTATTAGTTGAGTTTGAACTCAAGCAACTTGAGCTGTTCGAATTGGTTGTGGGTTTTATTATTATTTTTTATTTTTATATATCTTATATTATTAAATTAGGTTATTATCTTTCGAACACAAGCTGGATTACGGGTACAAAAATTGATAAATAAGCTTAATCAAGTTTGAGTAGTTTTGAGTATGAGGTGTTCGGAAAACAGAGTTTTGAGTTTTTTTTTTATAGTTCGATCAAAAATATTTTATTCCCTTTGTCACATGCTTGCTCAAAAATTACTCTTTGTCACATCTATTTCTTGAATATTTATATATTCTTAATTTATTTTCGATTTATTTGTGTAAAATGATTCCTTATGTAACTTTACATTAATTGAAATATGCTACTATAAATTTGTTCAGAAGTTTGACATAATTATCATTAATTTACATACTAAGAACATGTCATAATTATGACTAAGAATATAGTTTGCAATTATATTGATACACTACAACGTTAATATTTGCAAATAAATAACTTAAGAAATTTGTTTATTTAAAATTCAAAAATATTCACTAATTAATTTGCATAATGAATGTTTTATTTCTTTGTTAATAATGTTTTGTTTCAATAATTTCACCTAATAAAAACTAAAGTATTATAAACAAATAAATACCTAACAATGAAATGTGTCATGCTTTTATTTGTTTGTTTGTTTGTTTGGTGTTTTTTTTTCTTTACATATATCAGCTTTCAACTATCAACTAAGTTTTACCAAATACTTTTAAATAAACAGTTAATAGAATTAGTTGATCAAACCAGTCACTGCAATTAACAATCAACTAATTGCCAAATAGGGCTTACATCTTGAGTTGAGTTTGTGTTTAATCAAGATAATTTTGAGTCGAGTTCAACATTGTCCATATTTGGATTTAGCCTAGCTCGATTATAGGTTTGTTTAAGTGCTCATGTTTTTTTTGAGTAAACTACATTAGTAATAATCTAAATATTAGTAAATATTTTTTAGTTATCTAATAATTACCTAATTATTTAATTTATATTTTTCGCTTATTAGTGGGCTAATGGTGGTAGCATTTAAAATTAGCATTATAGTTAACTTTAACCTAAACATTTATAAATTATATCATTTAGCTTTGATTCTAAAAAAGTTAACGTTATGTGTAATTTGATTTTTTTGTGATATTGAAGATTAATTTTAAAAGGAATAAGAAAAGATGAAAACTACTATCTTGAAATTTTTAGTATTTCGTTTGTTGCAAATTTTTGTGAACTTTTAATTTTTTTTTTTAATTTTTTAGGTTAGAAGAGTAAAAAAAGTCAAATTATACAAGATTCAAAATCTAAGGGTTAGATGGTTTAATATCAAGACTAAATTGATATAATGTGTAACTATTAAGAGTTAAAATTGTTATTACAAAAAATTTAGAAATTACCATTGGTGAAAAAAATTACAAAATTAAATAATTATACGGTCATCCATAACAAAAAAGGAGTTTACTAAGTAATAATGAAATTGGGTCTAAAACGGGGGCCGAAAGAAAGAAAGCCTCAACGTCAGCTTTTATGCATATTTTCATCGTAGAACACGGAATGACCCATTTTACAAAGCTACAATCAATCATTGATTATTACCACAAATGGTACATAAAATTAGATAAAAATAAACTATTGATTGTCACCAAATAGTACATAAATTGATAATAAAACCTTTATATTACTCACTTCCGATGTTTACTTCTTTTTTCTTCCTTCATCTTCTTTTTCTTATCTATATATTTTTCTTTAGATTTATGCTTCCTTCTATGCTTCTTATCTGAGCTCTTAGAATGGTCTTTTTCTTTCTTCCGTCTATGTTCTCGAACTTCCTCATCGGAAGAAGATTCCTCGGATTTCAGTGAAGGTGGTTTCTTGGGACCTAATGTGACACGATGTTCCCTTATAATGGGGTCCGTTGACGGCATTCCTGGAGAGTCGGTGGGTAGGTAAGGTCCTGTTTCATCCATCCTTGAACCTATAGAACCTCGACCGCGCTTCACTCTGTCATCATAAAACAGGTTTGTGTCAGTCAGTTTTCCATATGAATGCTGGGGATAAAATTACAACTGGTTAAAGGTACAAACCTTGACTGAAGAAATTCCTCGATCTCTTCATCTCTTAGACCTTCATCATCTTCCATTGAACGAGAACTCTTGGCTGGTCTCTTGCTTGATGAGCATGAAGCACTAAAATCACTCTCATGCTTCCCACTGGTTCTTCTGGAGGAATTGCTAGTGTCCCCATAACTCCTGCTGTGGCTGGTATCTTTTTTTGATCTTCCTTTTAGCCTATCGTTTAATTCAAGCTCCTTTTGTCGAACTCGCCACATCTCATTCACTTCAACAGCTCGGTTAGCTGAGAAAGAAGGGAAAGAAACAAGCACACACAGCATACATGCATTAGCAATAAAATCCAAAAGGGGAAACTGCCATCTTATTTTCTACTAATCAATTAGATTCACGTGTACCATACTTGTGCTTTCAAGGAGAACCTAATCATCATTAGTTTAAGGTATGTAAAAGATCCCTCAGTTCTTTCATACACTCGTATTCGAATTTATGAGAATTCATAAAACTAGTCACTGTTGCTACTAACCTTAACCTAAACTCGCTCTACTATTAGAAAATGCAAGCTTAATAGAAGAATGGGATAACAAACCTTGCTGTACACCAAGCACAGTAGCGGTGAGGAAGCGCGAATTTGGCCGACCCCTTACTTTTGGCTGCTGAAGATAAACATGAACACCTTCCTTGTCCGCTTGCCGTTTCAGTTCGGCTGCCTCTTTTAACAGAATAGCTGCTATTCTGTTTTCAGTTTCCAAATCCATTTAAGCTGCAATAGCATATTAAAACCCAGATGACTTTAACAGATTTCTCATGGAAAACACAAATTTGAACAAAAAAAACTATCAATACCCATTAAAAAGCTATGATCAAATATGAAAACTAGGCTCTCTTGATTTCTCCAAAGAAAACCCAGAGATTTTAGCATGGAAGACTAACAGCCCCAACACCAAATATAAACAACATAAAATTTTAATTATCCAAGCCATAGTTCAATACATTTATCCTAATCGACACGCATCGGCACAGGAAAAAAAAATCCCTTTTTCATTATCCTCAAAACCCAATTAAAAACCAGCAGTTCATATCGAAAAGCCCCCAAAAATGAAATTAAAACCCCGTTTTTTTTGCCTCACAAACAACTTGAACAATAAGATTTCTAAGCAAAATAAACATCAAAAACAATAAAATCAGTAAACTTACCCAATCAATTAAACGGCTAATGCGAAATCCAAAGTGAAAATCCGGATCAATTTAAGCAACCACACCGCTTTTCTCCTTTGAAATCGAAAACCCTAATCCAAAATTTATTCTGGATTGAAGGTGAAGGCTTTTTCACTTTTCCTAAATAGTATGTATATATTTATTTATTTTAAAATTAGCGCGTAAATGTTATTTTCCTTTATTTCGCGTGGGAAGGGTGTCCTCCACGTCGGATAATAACAAGACAAAAATTGGGCCCTACATGACGTGGTATAAGGTGCGTGAAAGTAATTAATTTTGACTACGTTGACTCTCGAAGAGCCCAATTATTAGGGTTAGCCCGTTAGGGTTTAATATCAGCTTCGGCCTATAATCGTGAAGGCATCACATTTGTGGTTATTTGGCCGCATAAAAAAGAAGCAGCTTTTTCCATTAATTTCGGAGGGAAAAAAAAGGGGGAAAAATCTGAAAATGTCTCTGATGAACAATCTATCAACTTCAATGATTTCTTCATCTTCATCTACTTTCTTGGCTCCAACCAGTTTCAATTCAAGGTACTATTTTTTCCCTTTTGATTTTCTTCTGTTTGGTTTCTGAGAAAACAAAAAACCCAGTTCTCTTTCATTTTATCATTAAACAATGTTCTTATTTTATTTTTTAATTTCTTTTGTTGGGTTTTTATTTATTGGTACAATGCTGCAGAACCCAGAGTGTTTCAGTTCCATTGAAAAACATCAATATAGTTAAATGTGTTGCCACTCCTCAGGAACAACAAAATGGTGATCATTCTTATAACTTTTCATTATTATTGCTTTTTTTTGGTATGTTAATACTTTAATTTTTGTTGTTTTAAAGCTAGTTGAGTTGGTAATGTTACTGAGAACAAACTGTTCAATTCATGAGTAGTTGCACAAATGACTTAATTTTCATTAAGTGCTTTTAAACTTGAATAATTTTATGACTGAATTAGGGTTTCTGTTTGTTTTGAAGCTTACAAAACTAAAGTTTCTCGCAATGCGAACATAGCTAAGCTTCAAGCTGGTTACCTGTTTCCAGAGGTCCGTGTCATTTCTCATTGTGTCTAATGCTTTTCTTTGTTGTCATTGATGTTATATATAAACTTTTCCCTCAAGATACTGATTATGTTTGCCATTGGTTTTTATAAGAAGACATGGTTTGCTCAGTCGGTTTTCTCGAGTTCCATTTATTTGCTCTTGAGTGTACTTTTTTAATATTTTTGTAATAGGTTGCCAGGAGAAGGGCTGCACACTTGCTCAAGTACCCGAATGCACAAGTGATAAGCCTTGGAATCGGTGATACTACTGAACCTATTCCAGATGTTATTACGTCTGCAATGTCTAAGGTAAGTATTCCTTGTTTTTTTTTTGTCAATTTACGGCTAAATATTGGTTTCTACCTGAGGTTTCTCACTTCTATCATCAAAATCTATTCAAGCTTATGTAATAGGGTTAAAGAAAAATACATTTACAAGTAGGGTCTGATATTCATTTGAATTATTTTCTATTTGGCAGAGGTCTCATGCATTGTCTACGCTGGAGGGTTACAGTGGTTATGGAGCTGAACAAGGTGAAAAGGTATGCCGTTTTGAGTCTTTATCGTAAATTGTATACTTCAAAGTTGAAGCTCATTAATGAAGTTATGGTTTGGTTTTATTAGTAGTACGCATAAATTATTTTCAAACCACAAATTAAAGGCCCCAATTGGATTTAATTGGGACTATAAATAAGTTCACTAGTGTTATAAATGGCATTTATTATGTTTAGACGTGAAATATTAAGTTTCAAAATACAACCTTAATGTTAATTTGTGCAGGCATTGAGAGCTGCACTTGCTTCAACATTCTATCGCAACCTTGGCATTGAGGATGATGATATTTTTGTCTCAGATGGTGCTAAATGTGACATATCTCGCCTTCAGGTTTGATTTAGTTGTGAGATTTCTTTTATTATTAGTATTTTAACTTGTCTATCCGAAATAATCTTGGGGGTTGCGGTTTTGCTTTTGGCCAGGTTGTTTTTGGATCTAGTGTCACAATGGCAGTGCAAGACCCGTCATACCCGGTAACTTTTCTTTGTTGTCTTAATATGTCAAATCTTTTTCAATCTACTTTTTTCATGTCATGTTTAGTTGGTCTGGTTCCCTGGTGTATGAAGCTTCAATGAACGATGGTAAAAGTACCATGGAGGCCCCTGTATTAAGAGTTAGATTGTATTTTTCCTCTACTAAAAAAATGGGCAAATTAGTACCTGTATAGTAAATCAAAGAGCAAATTGATATTTTCTATTAAAAATTTCATCTATTTGTATTATTAAAAACTGGCGAGGTTGTAGGAATAACTAGATATTGACACGTGGCATGTCATGTGTACCTCATGCTGACAAATAGTGACCCGTTTTTAATAGTTGAAATGGATGGAATTTTTAACAGAAAGTTCAATTTGCTCTTTGATCTAATGTACAAGTACTAATTTGTCCATTTTTTTAATAGAGGGGGCAAAATGCAATGACTTTTTGTCCAAGGGCCTCCATGGTTTTTCTTACCATGAACGCCTTTTTAGTTTGTTTATTTGACCTAGGTAGACCTGTGGAAAACAAATAATAATAACGGAATGTGGGGAAGAGAAACATTTAGCTGTAAAAGAAATAGCTTCTTGTGTCTCTATAATTTTTGCTATTCAATGCAGGCTTACGTAGATTCCAGCGTTATCATGGGTCAGACTGGACAGTTTCAAAAAGATGTTGAGAAGTATGGAAATATCGAGTATATGAGGTGTACACCCGAGAATGGATTCTTTCCTGATTTATCCAAAGTTGCTAGAACTGATATCATATTCTTCTGTTCACCAAACAATCCTACTGGTGCTGCTGCAACACGAGAGCAATTGACTCGATTGGTTAAGTTTGCGAAGGACAATGGGTCTATCATAGTCTATGATTCTGCATATGCTATGTATATGTCAGACGATAACCCTCGTTCTATCTTTGAAATTCCCGGAGCAAAAGAGGTTCCCTTCACCCCTGCTTGTTATCTAGAGAACTAAAGGATAAATATACAATTGATGTGTAAATTTCCTTATTCGATATTGTAGGTTGCAATTGAAACATCTTCTTTTAGTAAGTATGCTGGGTTTACTGGGGTTCGTCTTGGTTGGACTGTTGTTCCAAAACAGCTTCTGTTCTCAGATGGATTCCCTGTTGCCAAAGACTTCAACCGTATCATTTGTACTTGCTTTAACGGTGCATCTAATATTGCCCAAGCTGGTGGCTTGGCTTGCCTTTCACCCGAAGGGCTCGAGGTTAGTGTCCTTGCCCGCTTTATTGTCAAAGCATGCAAGAGTAAAACTCCTGATTTTGGGTTTTGTTTCTTCGTAGGCCATGCAAGAGGTGATCGGCTTCTATAAAGAAAACACCAAAATTATAGTAGAAACATTCAACTCGCTTGGGTTTAAAGTATATGGAGGAAAGAATGCACCATACGTGTGGGTTCACTTCCCTGGCCGTAACTCATGGGATGTGTTCAGCGAAATACTCGAGAAGACCCACATTGTTACTACGCCTGGAAGTGGTTTCGGACCTGGCGGTGAGGGTTTCATCAGAGTCAGCGCATTTGGTCACAGGGAGAATGTCTTGGAAGCTTGCAGAAGATTCGAGCAGCTTTACAATTGAATCTAATAGCATTTGACCGGTTACCTCGGTTTCAGACCGGAGACCAAAGGCCGTATGCTTCTATGATTTTTGTTCTCAATTCTGTAATATTGCTCGGAATATCTCGTCAGATTCTATGCTTAGAAAAGACTAGTAATGCTTCTTATTTATCCTATAACATTCACTGAAAACTACCTTTTTATTTATATAAATAACCGCCTGTATTCGCCAAGCAAATAAGGAAGAAAAATCTCGATTTTTCCATGGAAGTATCATGATTTTCCATGAAAATCTTGTTTATTAAAGCAGATGGCAGTATTAGATCACAGGTATTGGTAATGCCAATTTTGATATATTATGAAAGTAATATAATGTGAATTCTCTGAAATAATAGCTTACATAATTCCTATTGGACATTTGTTTTAGTTTCTTAGCTAGAAAAAAGTATTAAAAGAATGTGACAAATTTTCCAACTCAGTGTTTGGTAGGTAGGAAAATAAAGCTTGGTTTGCTCTGAAATTTTCCATTGTTCTTCAAATTAATCAACTGGAGGAGCTCTGTAATATGCAGGCACAGTTGCAGGGAAAAACATTTGTCTAACTCCTTCAGCTCGGATAATAGGGAAGATGATGCCCGATGCACCCTGAAAATACGGATTATTATAAGCAAAAAACATCATGGATTGTGGTGAAACACGATTCGTAAAAGAAACAAGAAGATAGATTAGATGCCAACCGAAATCAATCGAGCCCCAGTCCAGATGCGTGTGGGAGAAGGAAATGGAAGTAACAAACGGCCAACACCGTATATTGCCACGGCGAAGAAATGTAGCACTAGGCTTATAGGATGCGGGTTTAGACCGGAGAGTAGAGATATCGGTCCCTCGGAAAATGCACCTCCTAAGCTCAAATAATCGAAACATGCTTCCCTCATTTCCTCCCTTGCTTTATCAGCTGAGGCACTAAATACCTTGTATAAAGCACCAGCCAATGTGTTTATTGTAGATGCCACTGGCTGCAGGTCATAAAAACCGATGCCGATACCATCCAGTAAGTGTTTACTTGCTTTGATTATATGAATTTTTAAGAATATGTTCGAAGTTTACCTTTCGTAAGGTGTAAAACGATTCGAGATATCTACAAAGAGCAGATGCATCATGAAGATTATGGAGTGGTCTTAAAAGATCCCTTAAGAGAACAATATCGGATAAAGCAACAGTCATTCCTCCTCCAGTTAAAGGATGTCGCATATTGAATGCATCACCGAGTAAAAGTGCACCCGGGGTTGGTTGTGGAGCCGCTGGCATACTTCTATTCGTCATGGTTCTTATGTTTCCCTTGTTGACCGCAGTGATAAACGCCGTGTATAGTTGTGGAGGAATCTGACATGCATAATTGGACCAAAATATCAGTTAAATGTTCCTAGGGATTCGAAACATACTTACCGGAACATAAACTAACTCCGAGTTACCTGGGGAGCCACCATTGTTTTTAAGTAATGAGCCATCTCACCATTGGAAACCGAAGGTACTTTTTGGCCGGGTACGTCGACCAAGCAACGAATCTCAGTGCTGCTAATAGGGTAAAATAAGATAGGCGAAGGGTCTGCTATTATAACATGTCCATGATTCGCATGCGGAAGCTCGCAATTCTCGAGAATCAAACCGACGAAACAAGAAGGTACATCGACCTAAACGAAAAAACCGAATATCGTTACATCATCGATCAAGTGCTTGATTTAAACAAGATTCGAACAAAAAATTCTTAACCTTTGGATTAGAGAGAGAGCGTCGTAAATTTGAGAAACCACCGTCGCATACGATCGTAAGGGGAGCATAGGCCATAAATTCTTGACCATCCTTAGTTTTGTATTGAATTCCTTTAACAGTCCCTTTTTCTTCTATTAGAGATGTGACACTCCCTTGTTCTAAACTCACACTGTATATGAATACGTGTATCTTATATGAATATTAAAAAAAAAAATGAAAAGTTGGAATAACATAAGAGAGCGTTATTACTTGGGAAGAGAAGCCGCTTTGTGGCGCATCCTTTGAATGAAACGTCCGTTATGAAAGCTTCGTCCGGCAACATCGGAATGGAAATTTTCCAAAGGATAAGACAACTTCGTATTCTTTCCATCTTTGAACAAAGCGTACCCGAAAACTCGTTGAGCATCAATCTCATCTACGCAATCTACAACACCAAAGGCCAATGTTAAATACCCAAAAAAGGAGAGAAAGAGAGAGCAAAGATCACAACAACGTAAAAGTATCATAGAGACTCTTGTACTAATAGTCAGATTGCGTTTTGTCCCTTTTACTAAAAAAATAGACATATTAGTCATTGTATGTTAGATCAAAGAGCAAATTGGTCATTTTTGTTAAAATTTTTATCCATTTTTATTGTTAAAAACTGACATGGCTGACAGAATAAACGTGTCCATTCTGACGTACAAGGGACGAAATACAATCTGACTTCTAATAGAAGAACATTTATGATACTTTTACCTCACAACAACCGACATGACGTTCTCGGATACCTTCAAGGCCTAATTCAATCAATTTAAGATATCCCCCTGGTTGTAAAAGTTCACCAACAATCCTATCGGGTTCATTTAAGTCCCTTTCGATCACACGTACTCGCCGTCCGTCCTGAATCGTACAATAAACCGAAAAAGAAAACATGTTACCATTGAAAACATGTTACAACAGGGTGAAATAAGTGATGTAAGGACCTTTCCAAGTGTATAAGCAAGAGCTGCACCAGCAACACCAGCACCAACAATAATAATATCAGTTGCAGTACCCTCAGTAACCTCACCATTACGGGCCGAAACCACCGTTGACGCTGTCGCGGCCGCCGTTTTGTTGGTTCTTGTATTGTAATAAAACAAAACAAAACCAAGAAAACAGGCAAAGATTCCAAATATATATTCGTAAGCCATGATATTATAAGATGAACAATGAATGATTTAATTAGTGAGGGAATAAGGTAGCTGAGGGTACTTTTTATATATATATATATAATGAAATGTAAAACTGTCTGAATTTATGAAGTTTTTTTGTGTTTTAAAGTTCAACGAAGGTTCTGTTTTATGTTTTGTTGTGATTTTAGAACGCTATTATTACTGCCAAACTTTGAGACCTTTTAATTCCAGTTTGCTAGGTATCCATAATATATATTTAATCTCGGTAAAACTACCACAAAAGCCCCTGTATTAGAAGTCAGATCGCATTTTGCTCCTTTTACTCAAAAAATAAATAAATCAGTCCCTGTACGTTAGATCAAAGAGTAAAATGGTCATTTCTATTAAAAATTCCATCTATTTCTACTGTTAAAAATGGCGTAGCTAACGAAATGCTAATGTACAAAGACTAGTTTTTAACAGTAAAAAGTTGATGGAACTTTTAATAGAAGGATTGGTTTGGTATTTGATCTAATATACGGGGATTAATTTGTCCATTTTTTAGTAGAGACAACAAAATGCAAGCCGACTTCTAATACAAGGGCCTCCATGGTATTTTTACCATTTAATCTCTTAATCAAGATTATTAAATTATTAAACTATGTAAGCCATGGGTTAACTATTGAATTAGTACACAGTTCATGATTCTGGTAAAGGATCATAGTTACTCAGACACTTGATTTTAGCTTAAAGTGGAGTTGATACAAACTTTTTGGATCAAATTTTTTTACTACAAAATGATTTTTTTTAATATAAGGACAGCAGGGGCAAACAGGGCCAAAATTGAATAATAAATTTTTAGAGAGGTCAAGATTCAAATTTACCATTATATTAATTTGTAATTACATAAAATTTAAATAGACAGGAGATTAGTTATTCATATTCGAATTCATTTTCAATTTGTAATTCCATAAAATTTTGCTATTAGTCCTGTATTATATGTAAAATTATAGATTTAGTCCGTGTTTTTCACATATTACATATATGTGTAAAGAAATAACAGAACTTAATGAATTTAATAAGTACTTTTTGGTCATGGTTGAAATTTTAAAATTTAAAAAGTACAATGACTAAAAATAATCAAATTCAATTATAGGAACTAAATCCACAACTTCCATATAATAAAGGTACTAATATTAGAATTTAACCTTATATTTTCTTGAGTTGTTAGGATTCCCCTACTTGTTTTTCTTGAAGGAAGATTCAAACTTTCATATAATAAAGTGGAAAAAGACCTCGAATTCTTAATAAATTAATATGAGTATAAATTGCACAACTATCCGAAACTATGAACCTCATTCTAAATTAGTCTTTAAATTTTAAATATTTTAAACACATATCCTTAAACTATCGATGTTATATCAATAAAATCCTTTTGCTACTAAAATTGTTAATTTAACCGTTAAATGTGACGTCAAATCTTATCTGACATAATTTGAAATGAAAAAAAAATCAAATTTTTGAGGTTTTCGAAGGTTTTACAGAAACTAATGTTCACTCTTTTTTTTTTCTTCTAATTTTAAAATTTATATCACATAAGAATGCGCATGTTATTATGGTTAAATTCATGGTTTCAATAATGAAAGAATTGATTGATTTAACATCGATAACTTGAGGGTGTAATTAGAATATTTTGAAGTTTAAGAAAGACTAATGCAATTAGCTTCGAGGTGAACATTTTTCTTGAAAAAAAAATCTCATTTGGATGAATGATAAATAATTAATAATTGGAGCATATAAATTAAATTAAACCAAGACTTGTTGTGCAATTAAAGGAAATAAAAGATTTGTGGGGTTTGACTACGTTAATAATCCATATTACTACTTAATTGACTTAAACCTAATTTAACTACGTGTACTCTTTTATCAAACACGTATGTAGTAGGTAAAAATTAAAAACCACACGATTCATTTTAATACTGCCTTTTTGGCCGACTTTAATCAATGCTGTCTTACTTTAAATATGTTTAAAAGTTTAAGTAAGATTCTTAAATTTTTAAACATTTTAATTAAGTCCTTAAAGTATTAATATTTTATCAATAAGGTCTTTTTATCGGACTAGAAACATTTGTGTACTTAGGAGGGGTAGGCAATGGCCTTGACCCCTAAAATGGGAAAATCTCCTTTAAACCCTTCAAAATATAGTGAAATTATATTTTGACTTTCAAGAATGATAAAATTATGATTTAATCCTATTGTATGGACGATTTGAATCTAACATGCTAAAAGATGGAATGAATATTAAATTTATACATCAATGTATAATAATGTTATGTCGAAAATGTTGTTAGTGATTTGTGAAAATTGAGTCAAATCAAAGTTTCATGTATAGAATTGGACATTGAACTAAAATTCATGTACAGTTTTGATATTTATCATTTAAATAATTTACAGTTTGAATCACGTGTTTTAAATGTACTCTACATCGTATTTGAGCTAATAGATAAATTTATAGAAGGACTTGATTGATACAATATTGAATATTAAGGACTCAATTAAAATATTTTAAAATTAAAAGATTGATTTGAAATTTAGACACTAGTTGGAAATGGATCAATTAAATATATTTGAAATATTAGTTGAGGAATGGACAAGCGGAAACGGCTGTTGTCTCAATTATCCAATATGCAGTTTACCAAAACACCCTTCTGATCCAAACTATATTACCCCTATGCCTGTAACGGCTAGTTACAGAACCTGCAACAAATTTAAAACAATCGACTAAGGGAACGGCTTCCAAGAACAAAAAGGAAAATACTACTTGCCAAAGCCTTTGACTCTCTACCGGCTAGTTTACGCTCCGCTTCATCGTATCTTAGATCTCCGGCAACGAAAAATGGACGAATTTCAGATCAACGGTGCCGGCGACGAAGAAGTAATCGGCGACGAATTCTACGAAAAGATTGAGGCTCCCAAGTTCGTAGACCTCGCCGCACCTGATCGTTGCCGCACTGAAAATGATGACCGTTACTGGTTTTGCCTCCGTGTCGGTGAGGTCCATTTTGCTTGAAACTATAATTTGATTTCGTAGATAAGAACAAAGCTTACATTTGTGGTTGGGTTTCATTAATTTGGTTTAAAACAAACTAGTACTCGATGTTAGGTCTCAATGATGTTTTTTTGTTGTTCTTGTTTCTCAGGATGTGATCAAAAGCATGAAGAAGAAATGGATCCTGAAGAAATTTATAAAAATTTTGTGCTTAGGGTTAGTACAAAATTTGCTCCCTTTTTTGTTTTCCCTTTTCATTTTTTCATGTCTTTAAGTGATTGCTGAACTTAAAGAACTGAATCTTTCAGGTTATGGCGGCTAGGAGTCCAAGTGTTGGGCTTAGAAAAGCTCTTTGCAGAAGAGACTCAAGGTATATACATGGAAATGTTCTTCACTGAGATTTGCATTCTATTTTTTCTTCATTGATTGTTTGATTTTATATACAATGCCTACATCGTACCTATAACTCCTCCAAGCCCTTAAACGTGCTTAAGCATGCTTGAACTCATGTCCTTCTTGTTGCAATGATGATGGTACTGATTGAGGCTGTTTTTTATTGTCATTTTAGGTTGAAATTGGAATGTCCCCGTACGGTTCCTGCTAAATCTTCAAAGTCTAGAGTGTCAAGATTGGCTATGATCTCATCCATTTCAACAAAGATGGGTGAAGCTAAAGTGAAAGTTAAGCAGAGTTCGACTACCCCAAATGTGAAGAAGGCAACAGCAGCAAAGCAACCATCTACTAAGGCCTTGACTACTCCAAGGAACAAGAAAGGGGTGTCGAATCCGGGTACTTTTCGAAGTGTTAGGAACCCAAAACCGACTACGGTCGAGGTGCCAAAGGATAGAGTGGTGGCAAAGGCTTTGGTCTTTCATTCTCCAAAGAAGGCAGTGAAGTTGAAGAAGTCTGTGGAATGGAGTAGTTCATTAAGGAGGATATGTTCAGGGATGAAGAAGCTTGAGATTACTGATGGGAGTAAGAAGAATGCATTGGGGTGTAATAAACCATTAGCTGCTCCAAGGAAACAGTTAAGAGGGAGAGAGGTTAAAAGCCGAGTATACGATTCTTTGCATTGCCAGAATCAGAAGACTCAAGAAGTTAAATCTATAAATCGTTTGAAGAAAAAGAAGAACGAAAATGAGTTACCATTGTCTGAAGCTGCTTTGGGTCGTCAACAGGATGAACAGGACACAATTGATAGTACTTCTAAGAATCCTTCAGATATATTGGAGCAAGCAACAGGTCCCTCAAGGAGCAGCCATGAAGAGAACATTGAACCATGTCCTAAGGACAATGAAATCCCTGAAGCAACAGAGGGCGACGACGACAAAGAAAATGCTATGGCATCTAATATCAGAGTAAGTGAAAGCAAAGTCATGGAAATTGACAATAACAAGGAAAATTATGCAGCTTCTGATGAAAACAGGTATGGAATTCATGACATGTTTGTTCATACTTTTGTTTATTTATTATTCACTTGCATTCACCGTTGAATTTGCACCAAAATTTATTGCAGAAAATTGGATTGTGACACGGGCAAGTTGATGAATGAGACTCATAAAAACATTCAAAAGGTAGCTTGTTTATAAAGTTATATCCTTTGTTTGTTGTCTAATATATCTTTCTGGTTTTTCTAATGTCTGTTCATGATGATGCAGGTTGCTAAAGTGATAAGTAAGACAATGAAAGAAAACTCCACCGCAGTTAAAGGTGCTCAAGGAATGAATTACAGAAAGCCTAAGCTTACAAATCCGAAGCCTTTTCGACTTAGAACAGATGTATGGCATTGTTTATTGTAGATATTATTAAAATGCAAAATGGGCATCAAAATTTCTTTATGTTATCCTGATAATTTTCTGGCTGTTCAGGAAAGAGGAATTTTAAAGGAAGCAAACTTGGAGAAGAAGCATCTTCAAGCACCTGAAGGCGACAATGAATCAGATACAAGAACACATAAAGATCAAACAGTAAGTTAAAATTTCTATTTGTTTCCCATAGCTGTGTTCATTGGTCATCCAGGGAATTTGCTGAAGTTAATCCTATGGTATGTACTTTACTTTGTAGCAAACCATCAAGACCTCTAGCTTGATGAAACCGAAAGGATCCATGGAAAGAAAGATTTCAACCATTCCCCAAAAACGTACCGCCCCTATGCATCAAAAGGCAACTCAAAAATCCGAGGGTGGATCAGAGAAGACTAGACCACGAGTGTAAGTAACAAATCTGGAAATATCCTTTGCTTTTTCATCAATGAAAATAAATTTGTATGTTCTCTAAAGGATAAAAAACTATATTCCTAATTCTTACAGGGTAGCAGCATTGAGTAGGAAGAAACTCGGTGCAATTAAGGAAATGTCACCTACAATGGCCAGACCCCTTAAGGGAACGTCGGACCCTAACAAGAATGGAACTTCCTTGACGAAGAAGGCATCATCATCGCAGCGAAGAAGGCATACAACCATACCAAAAGAGCCAAACTTTCATAGCCTTCATGCTCCAAAAAACTGCACAAAGAGAGTAGTAGCATGATGCAAGTGTATTTGCCTTGGTCACTAGCCAGCCACCCCTTTTTTTTTTTGAACACTCATTTGCTTGCTTGAATTGTTTCAATCTTTTGAGGGAATGCCAAGTTCCTTTTCAAGTAATTGCTTCTAAGCTGTAACATTTGTGCTACAAGAATGACATTGTATGAATTCATTTATAATATGCAAATATTCAAGATTTTTACCAATGGAGTTAGCAAGATAATATACATATCAAGTGTATTAAGGAATGGACATTATGTGCCTAAAGCTACTTAAGTTTATAACTTGCAAGATATGTAATAGAGTATGTGCTAATTTGAACAAAGTACTCAAGCAATAAAGTTACATTATTATCTTTGAGAGTTTTCATTTATAGCACCATGATATTAAAATCACAATTATATGGCCTTCTCTGTTTTTATTGCCTGCACCAACCGAAAGCTTTCTTTTCCTTTCTCTTCTATAAGTTTAGTTTTTTTTTTCTGTTGAAATAGTTTTGAACGTTGCGAGTTTGCGAACTAAAATCCAAACAGTTTTTTTTCTCTAATGTCTGACACTGTCGTTAAATTGACTTAGATCTAACGTATGTTATTCTACTCATAGATGGACGATTGCCAGCTTGGATCGATCGTTGAATCATCACTTTGAGCTCACTAATTGAATTTAAAAAAAAAACTTAACAACCCAGTAATTTAAATAAAAATTTTTGAATAGCTCAGTGCTTTAAATTAAAACTTTCAATTAATTTAAAGATTATTTTGTAACTTTTTGAAGTTAAATAACTAAAACTTGAACTTACTAATAATCGTTAATGGTGTACCTAATTTTTAATATATGTAAAAGAAGCCCAATTCATGAGGCCATTTTTTGTGCCCAAAAAGCTCAAACAATACCATCCGTAGTAAGAATAAACCCAACCAGGAAAACAAACAGTCACTGAATCTAGGGTTTCTCTGTGTTTGCCTTAAGCTTATTCAGTCAGTGAATTAAGCTGCTTTGTGGGAAATCAAAGGAGGAAAAAAAAAGAACAAAAATGTTGGATATCAATTTGTTCAGAGAAGAAAAGGGTCACAATCCAGAGATCATTCGTGAATCTCAACGTCGTCGTTTCGCCAAGGTCGAAGATGTCGATGCCATCATCGACCTTGACAAAGTCTATCGTCAATGTAATTACCGCTTTCATTTCTCACGTTTCGATTTGCTTATTCTTTTATTTATTTCCTAATAGTAAAATGTCTGTTACAGTGTTGTATGATCTCGAAAATCTGCGAAAAGAGTTCAACAAGATCAATAAGCAAGTTGCTCAACTTAAAATTGTGGGTTTCTTTCTCTATCTAGTGACAGTTTTTTTTTCTATAATTGCATTTTTATTGTTTGAATTGGTGTGGAAAAAAGGCTAAGCAAGATGCAACGGAGACGATTGCAAAAACAGAGGAGATTAAACAGAAAATCGCTGTGAAAGATACTGAAGTTAAGGATGCTTGGGCTGTTTTGAAATCTAAATTGGAGAAAATTGGGAATCTTGTGCATGATTCGGCTCCAATCAGTGACGATGAAGTGAGTTACACAGCAAATTTTTATTCATTTGGATAGTTTTTTATTGCTAAATAGTTTTAATTAGAATATTTTGACTTATTTCACTAAAATAATACAGGCAAATAATGCTGTGATTAGAACTTGGGGTGAGAAGCGGTCAGAGCCTAAGCTAAAGAATCATGTTGACCTTGTCGAGCTTCTTGGGATTGCTGATACGAAAAAGGGTAATTCATTTTTTTGAGAGTGAACATGCTCTGGCTTGCGTAATGTGAATGCATTTCTTTGGGAGGAGAAAATATGAATATATGATATATTTCGTGCATGAAATCGGCTGGCAAATTGGCTTGGTTTGTTTTTATTGTTGAATCGTTTTAACTGATTACCCCACGCTTTGTACTATAGGTGCTGATGTAGCAGGAGGGAGAGGTTTCTACCTTAAAGGAGATGGGGTGCGTCTCAATCAAGCTTTGATCAATTTTGGGCTTGATTTTTTGGAGAAAAGGGGGTATACAGCGTTGCAAACACCTTTCTTCATGAGGAAAGATGTTATGGCCAAGTGTGCTCAATTGGCCCAGTTCGATGAGGAACTTTACAAGGTAACATTTGCATGTTGCTTCGATGGTCTTTTCTTTCCTTGTACCATTGAGATGCTCTTGATTCATAGATGACTTGGTTCTTCTTGATACTGATTTACTTTCTATTATGGAATGTTCTCTTATATATTATGAAAAAGGAACAAAAAGAAGTGTTGGTTGTTTTTTAATGTTCAGAAATGTGTTCTTCATTTGGCGGTTCATTGTTTTGACTGTTATTTTCTTTTCGTATGATAAGAAAGCATATCTGGTTTTGTCAGGTGACCGGTGAGGGTGATGACAAGTATCTTATTGCAACAGCCGAACAGCCCCTCTGTGCTTACCACGTGGATGATTGGATCCAGCCCTCGGAGCTACCTATAAGGTTCTAATCATGTCAAAATGGTGCCTCCATTGCTATTAAAAAATTGTCTTCCTTTTTGTTTATGAAAACTGTTTTTTCCCAGGTATGCTGGATTTTCGTCTTGCTTTCGTAAAGAAGCCGGTTCACATGGCCGTGATACTTTGGGGATTTTCCGGGTTCATCAATTTGAGAAAGTGGAGCAATTCTGCATTACCAGCCCAAATGGCAATGATTCGTGGGACATGCACGAGGAAATGTTGAAGAACTCTGAGGAATTTTATCAGGAGGTAAGACATTTTTCGAATTTATTGAACACAAAAGATCCCCAGCCTTTCACCTAATTCCATTTCTATTTATACTTAGGACTCTTTAAATGTCGACTTTATCTGGACCAGTGAACCTAATCAGGCCAGCTTCATAGGTTATCAATGGGCAGTCCTTGTGGTCTTAATAATAAAACGAGTCTTTGCCCTCCAACTTAAGTTGCTGTAGTTTGCCTTTTATTAAAAGTTTGACTTTGCATGGATTTGTGTAAATCCCATTTTGCAGCTAAAGCTACCTTATCAAATCGTCGCCATTGTTTCTGGCGCTCTTAATGATGCTGCTGCCAAGAAATACGACTTGGAAGCATGGTTTCCTGCATCTCAAACTTACAGAGAGCTGGTGTCTTGCTCGAATTGTACAGATTATCAATCAAGGCGACTGGAAATCAGATACGGGCAGAAAAAGGTAGGTCCTGTTGGTTTGTCCTGTTATAGATGAGGAAATTTGTGGTTCATGCTTTGTTACTGTTTCTGTTGTTTTCGACTTTCAGAACAATGAACAGGCAAAACAATATGTTCATCTGTTGAACTCGACTCTCACCGCAACAGAAAGGACCATGTGCTGCATACTTGAGACTTACCAGAAAGAAGATGGTGTCGAAATACCCGAAGTTTTACAACCGTACATGGGTGGGAAGTCTTTCCTGCCTTTCAAGACCAAGCCGGCACCTGAAGCTAAAGGGAAGAAATCAAAGGCCTAGTAAGGCTCAAATTGGCTAAAACTATTTTTGTTGCTCTGAAATTGTTTGTCTTTAACCTTTTCTTTATGATGAAACTTGAGTATACCATTGAATTATTTGTGGTACATTGCAAAAGATAAGCCGAATCCCCGCCTTGATACCACGTTTCGAGGTGTTGTTGGAACAAGGAGAAGGTGACATTTAAGGATTTGTATAACCGTTGTAGTTTTAAGTTTTAAGTTTTAATTGAATGTTTTCTCATTGATGTACAATAGAATGGATTTTTGTTCTTTTTTGGTTATCTTAGAGTCTCGAATTTTTGCATTATGAATTAAAATTTGATTGCAGTTATAAATGCTTGTAAAAAATGAGAAGCAAATAATTTACTAATTCTCGTAGGTTAAACATAAAAATAAATAAATTATCAAAATAATTATTTTTGTTTGTCTCGAATTACAATTTAATTTTAGTTATTTACATTTTAATTTTAGTCTTTAATTTTAGTTATTTACATTTTAATTTTATATTAGCTATTTACGATTAAAATATATTATTTTTAATATAATAGAATAAAATATATCCTGAAGCAAAAAAAAAAAAAAGAAAAGAAGAGACTATTTTGATAGATTAAGAAAAAACCCTTTCTTTTCCAAGAAAGAGTTCATTTTTGGGAGAAATACAAAAATGAATGATATAGAACCGAACTTGATTTCTATAACTTTTACTATAAAAATATGCAATTGAAAAACCAAACTGTAATCAAACTGAAGTTTGAGGATTACATTTCCACTAGAAAATTGGCTGTAATTTACAGAGTTGGTGCAATGAAAACCAACATTAAAGTGATAAATTTACAAACAAGCCTCTGCCCGACCCGTCAACTATGGATCATGATCATTACCTTACCACCAGCTGAGTTCAAAGGCTTCAAGGAACCTGTTTTCCAAGCCAGAATCAGCACATAAACAACGGTCAACCTCCATTTTTGACTCTTTGCTAATAGACCCAGATTTTGTTCGAACAAAAAAGCTTTTACCCAGTGCAATCCATTTCAAAGCAGAGGCCTTTACCTCCGGTGGCGGTGAAGTAGGAACGACCGGTGAAGTAGTTTCGCCGAGATGGGGAAGAATCAACATTGCAGCAGTAGGCGCCATAATTAGATATGAAATCAATGATCTTTCACTTGCTTATTTGATAAATTGACAGTCAGCTGTTTATTAAATAAAGGGATTTGGAAGAGGTTAGGAATGAGAAAACCAGGGAAACAGTCTGTGGGCATTTCAGTCGGTTTAAGTTTTCAGTAGTATGGTGGGGGAAAAATACGATACTAGTCCCTATGTTGTACCTCAGATTGTATTTTGGTCCCTTTATTTGAAACATAAACGAACTTAGGCATTAACTTTTACACATTTCATTCAATTTAGGCTCTATTCTTTTATTCGGACCATATTTGACCTTTTATTCTGTAGGAACTAAATTGTATAAATGTGTAAATTTGTTTTTATTACTTATATTTAAAACACCATGGATTAATAAATATATTATATAGTATTGAATTTTTTTGTTTCAATTTAGTACTTGAGTTTGGATTCAATATTCACTTTGGTACCTGAATTTTTTCAATTTGATACCTTTTTTTTTTTTGTTTCATGTACCTTAATTCAAGCATTCTTTCAATCGTTTGGTCTGTTACGATAAAAAAGAAAAGTAAAACTTAAGTACTAAACCTTTCGCAGATTTTGACTGTATCCACACCATAAACAATGAGCGTAAGACAAAAAGATAATGGAACGTGGAAACCTTTGATTTGATTAATCTTCGGTTCACCACTACACCAACCCTTTAAGCCGTTGGTTTTCTGATACTGTTACTGTAGATACACGACAGGCCGGGACACACGTGCTGTCCTGCTTCTCTCACTAGTTCTAAGATGATCAAAATTCCTAAATATCCCAACTTTATTTTTCAATATGTAAGTTTGATTCATCACTAGAAATGCATTAACATGATAAAAGTTGAGGCTTGTTTGTTCGAGCTTTGCCGGGTCCTTGCATGATGTATATGGTTCTAAATGAAAGAAAAAGGAAGAGAATGACTGAAATGAATCATTAGTCCTTTTGCATTATCTTCATTAAGTGTATACATGGGGGATGTGTAGTTTCAAAAAAAGAAAAGACTGGAACTTTACCACGAAAATGCTTAACAGCCAAATGTATTGAACTGGTTTTGGCTGAAAATAAACAAAACTTTTCACTAAAAAAATACCTTCTTCAGCAACAATGTTAAATCAGTATCTATAACAAATGTCTTCAAGCTTTGATGCTTCTAATGTTGTTGCTCATCTGCTGTCATTGGAAACCCATTCTCACTATCTATTTCTCCGTACAAACTACCTCGAGACTCCGGACCTTCAGACCGATTAAGTACACCGTCTTGCTTTGCTTCGGCCACTTGAAACAGGGTGACTTTATGTCTCGATGATTCATCCTTGATTGAGGTTGATAATGTCGATGCTTCAGCCTTATCGGTTCTCGCCTAATCAAACAAAGTTAATCCATCCAAGATTGTAATGACATGATGTTAAAAAAACCTAGATGCATCCAAGTACCACGTACCTGCAATGGCTTCATAATATCTGGTTCTCGATCATCGGTTTTGTTGAGTTCTTCTTGAGCTTGTAACTCCATGGAATTTCGAAAAAGCTGACGTAGAAATGTTACGTCATCGGACATGACACCAAATCCTTTCAAAAGCTTGGATCCAAGTTGTAAACTTGTCTGCACAAAATAGGATATTCGGAGTCAAGTAGCTGAAGCATGAAAGCTGAACCTTGTAATAACAATGAAGAGCAAAAGAAATTATCAGTACCTCCGTATTCTCTAAGATTGCGTCTGTTGCACCGGCTTTTTTTAAATCTAAGAGATGTTTGAGGTCTTGAGCTCTTGCATAGATTGGAACCTTCTCGAAAGCATATTTTAGTCAAAGATTAGCAATTCATTTTATCGAAAAAAGTAGAAAATGCAATAGTAGCTTATAAGTTTACATGAAATAAAGTATGAATGGATCAATAATGGCAAATGCAGCATTAATAAAGGCCACCCAGGACAAGAAAGAGCGAGCTATTACCGCGGGGAAGGCAAGTCGAAGCCTTTGAACAGCTTCAACTGTCCTCTTTTTTCCTCGGTACATAATCATGACAGCCTTCGGGGACTTGATACCAGCAGACTGCAGAACACCTGGACTTGACCCATCTCCATAAAGAATCGGGAAACCGAGCTTTCTAGATGCCTGTGAATGCAGTGACAAATATTTTCAATACCGTTACCTATCGGTAATGAAATAGCGTATGTTATCATCAGTTTATATGATGAAATTTGGATACCTTCACCACAGAAGGATTGAGGTCAAAAGCTATATAATGTAATCCCATGAAGTCACCATCTACTCCAGAAGCAAGCGGAGTCGACAAAAAATTAGCAAGTACCTGCAAGTAAAAACATTTTAGACTTAACTCGTGTTGCTGCCACATGATAATTATCACTATTACTGCATGATATTTGACATACCTGGCCCATTTGACCAAAGCCAATGATAACAACGGGTTCACTTGCATCAAAGTTCACCATCTCATCGGCATCATTCTGTGAAAATTTCTTCTTTAAGTTCACACAGATAAACTCGTTTCCGAAGCAAGATGATGAGAGAAAAAAATAGTCATTGATGATACTGAAATGAAATACTATTACGAACATACATCTTCATTAAGCTTGTTGTCAACGAAATCAGCAGCCCTTCTTCCAACTTCATTAAGCAATGGGGTTAATGCCATTGACAGTACCACAACAATAATAAGCAGCTTATTAAGCTCAAGCGGTAGCACCCCAAGGCTGCACGAGGATGGCAAAAGACTTTATAAGCATAAAAACGGAAGTGTTTTACTTAGAGACTAGTTACTCATCTAACGAACCTGTTAGCAAGAGAAAAAACAACGAACGCAAACTCGCCTCCTTGTGATAAAAGAAATCCTACTCTTACACTTTCCTGTAAGGTAAGTCCAACACGAGGACCGATAGCTGTAATAATCAATGTTTTGATGACAATTAAACCGGACAAGAGTGCAAGCACACTTGGCCATTCTCGGTAAAGAAGCTGCAAAACAAAGCCGATATAAACTTGCATTAATCAAACAATATGAAGCACTGATACCAGATGCGAACAAGAAAATGGAGAGTAATAAAGGAAAATACGTACTTAAAATGATTACAATACCTGCAAGTCAATTGAAGTTCCAGTAGTCACGAAAAATAACCCGAGAAGCAACCCTCTAAATGGTCGTATATCAGCTTCAATCTGTGTCCGGAAATTTGTTTCTGCCAATAATGCTCCAGCCAGAAATGCTCCAAGCTGAATAACGAAATTGAATGTAGTTATTACAAGGCTTGAAATGCATCAATCTTAAGCATTATCTGCTAATGAGAATACATATCAAACCGTATCACTGAAGCCTAACTGTTGGGTCATAAGGGAAGTCCCTGCAACTGTTAACAAGCAAAGAGCAACAAAGGCCTCCGAGCTCCTTGTTTCAGCAACAACCTGAAAATTTAAGAAACCAGGGTCATTTTTTGTTCTTCCTTTTTTGTCTCTGTTTAATAACAAACTCAACAAACCTCGAAAACTCTCCTAAGAATGTATTTTCCTCCAAGAGAAAGTATACCGAGCCCACCTAGCGCCTTTAAACTTTCTTTAGCTAGCATTGGCCAAATACTGTCCTCTATTATGTTCTGCAAGGTTGAAAAAGAGATTAAAAATGGTAGTAGATGACAGTGACTCCCGGATACACCTGATAAGCACATGATCTACCTGGCTCTCGAGCACTGGAAGTATGACTAAGAGAGGAACAACAGCTATGTCCTGCGAACATCAAGAATAGGACCCAAATGAGGTTATTGACATCCAAATTTTGATGTCTACTTCGCATTGAATATAGAAAAATCCACGAATGGAATGGAATAAATAAGGCAAGCATGTATTGACTGTAAGTAAGAACCTGTAAAAGTAGTATCCCCAGAGTTGCTGAGCCAAATCTTGTTGGCAGCTCACCCTTCTCTGCAAGAAGCTGTATTTTATGATTGTAAGCTTAGAATGCAAGATATGCTTATTGTAATGAGCACAGCACAATTTTAGCCTAACCACAACGGTTTATACGTATCTACCCAAAGTGACAAAAGTAGCAAAATGAAACAACCATTCTTAGATATCCACAAGTAGAATACCTGTAGAACAAAAGCTGAAGAAGATAGAGATAAAGCAGCACCAATCACTATGGCTTCATCAACACTTCTTATATTAACCTACAAATGTACCAACAAGGAAAATTAAGCTAAACCGGTTTACTCTAATACGTAACTGCTGTTCAAAACATTCAGATTATAAGCATTACTAATTCTGAATTAGTAAACATATCCACAAGTCCATGCAAAAAGTAGCACTAGAGTTTGCACAATGACACTCAACGGAACACCAACTGGTAAGTAGCAGTGCTGATTAAAGCATTAAACAAATAAATGCAGATACAATAATGATTAAAGAGTCAAGGATTAAAGTATTTTCACCAGGTCAGGCCCAGAGTGAAAGAGGAACTGCAAAATTTTTGTTCCAACAGCCCCGTTAGGCGGAAGTTCAAATGCGGTGAAAGCAAGGGTGGACAGAAAGACCTTACAAATAGAAAGAGAAAAAAGACAATATCAATCAAGCAGTTCCATATCTTACATGTTTTAACAACTTAACTCATTCTTTGTCATTTCCAATATAATGTTGCTCGGTTGTTTTACAAATATGAGAAGAGAATGTAAGATTTTCAACCTCGATGCACAACCGGACTAAAATAGCAGTTCCCAATGATATCATTACCTGAGTTAATCCCATGCCAAAAGCAAATTTAGCAAGAGCTTTCAGGCGATCAAGTGATAGCTCTAAACCCATTTCAAACAGCTGAAAAGGAACATGTATTAGACCAGAATTAATATGCATGATAGTAACAAGGTATTCTACGAGTAATTTGCAGCTTTAGAAAGCCAAATAATATAGAAAATACCTAAAAGATGGCTATCAATCCAATAACTAAGACCAGATATGTCATGCAATTGAACTTACCAGAAAAAGTATCCCCCATTCAGACAGGACTTTGACATCTGTAAGATTTCTAATCAATGCAAATCGATTCAGTACAACCCCGGCAAAGAAGAATCCAAGTATCTGGAAGCAATTAGTATGTAATTTTTGTTAAACATTAGGGATGAAAGACTATCAACCAAAACGGATATCATCTATAGTTTCTTCTATTTTGCATATATGTAATGCCGATACATGAAATGGCAATGGGGAAAAAAAGAACAATTTGAGAGACTAATGCTACTTGAAGTGTTTATTCTTACAGGGCTTGCTCTAATGATCTTGAATGCAGGAACAACCAAGACAGTGACAGCCAAGAATGTAAGAGTATCCAATCCTAAATCATTGATGACATCAATAGCACTAGCAACTTCAACCGCTGCATAGATTCGCGACCTTCTCTGGTGGAACAGTCCATGATTGGAGAAACTAAGTCCTCTCGAATTAGATGGTGATGAAGGTAAAGAAGGTGTGCCACCAAACATATGCTTTAAAACATGAGTGCAATTATTCATTCTTGCTTTTACGGATAATGGTCTAGAATGGAAAAGCATGTTATTGATATATGGCACGTAAGAAGAATGCCCAGAAAACCATGACATAGCTTGAGAGTATGCGCCACCCTGGTTCTTTCGCTTAACAAAGTCATAACCCTGCAGTAAAAGAACGGTTCAAGAATGAAATAACACAACACTCACTAGGTAGAAACTAGAGTTCTCTAAAATCAAGTTCTTAACACATTTTGGCAGCTAAAATTGATTTCCAAACTATTACAACACTAGGAAAATGATTGTAAAAATAGATTAAATTTTATTGTTCTTGAAATAGCAATAGATTATAAGGAAGCCAAATCAAATTAAAAGAGTTTTAACTATTTAATTAGAACAATATCCAGAACTTCAAGCTACTAAGCTTAGTCTTGGAAGATTTAGCAAAAGGCTCTAAAGGAGGGGTTCACAACATACGTATAAAACATAAGGACAGTTCAAAATCCTTTTTGTAAAGCAATTTAAAGAAAGAAAAACTATAAGGTTAGTACTTTAATCGTTCAAGAAAAACACAGAGACAAATGTCAACGCCAAGAGATTACATACCTTGGGACTATGGCAACAAGATACTGATTCCAACATGGTGTTAAATCGGTTTAAAGACCAAAGACTCAAGAACCTGAAACAGACAACTTCTAAGGCATTTTCCTGATTGTTTTAAGAAACTCTAAGGATTCTTGGGAAAAAAAGAAAAGAGAGATATGAACTCTGGGTTTTTTTTTTTTGAATTATGTCCATTTGTTACTGTTTCTTGTGTGTGTATTTTAAGGGGGTAAAGAAGAGAGGAGAGGAAGTGGCCACGACATGTTTAAAAGCTGTGTTTTCAGGGAGCTTGTAAAGAATTGAATTGTCCCAACCAGAAGTGTGTTTGTGAGGACTATGTAAAATATATGTTCGGTTGAAGACAAATAGGAAGTGGTTTCTATTTAGACAGGTTAGCAGTAAGGTAACATTATGTACACGTGGCGGTTATGGATAGATTATCTAAAGAAAAAACAATTGTGAACATTAGATAAGGTTCAGACTTCAGATTTTTTAGCATCAAAACCCTTATGGTTGAAATATGCCTATAGTCCTTGTACTTATATTTTCAGAAATTTAGTCCCTCTATTTTTTAGATTTTCTTAAAAATTTAAGTTAATTACAATATTTTCTTTAATTACGTGACTATCAAGTGAGTAGTTTTTTAATTTCAAAATGTAACAACAACGAATTTAATAAAAAAATTATCTTTAAAAAGTAGAAGGACTAAATTCCTAATTTTTGAAAAATACCAAGACTATGAGCACATTTTAACCAAAGCTTATTCTTCATCTCCACCGTATATCTCTAAGTCTGAAGGTGGTTACCTAATGAAATACTTTTAAAGTTTCAAGAGCTCAACCTTATGAACACAACGAAATCGAATGATCAAACAGATAAACCATAAACATCTCTGGAATTTATCTGAATTCTGAAACCAAGTAGCACCTGAAATAGCTAGGCAAAGTAAACTATATATCCATGGGTTCTTCATCTTTACTGATTCAAAGAAGCTCCGGAAATTTGCCCTTCTGGTAACAGTACATGAAACTCGAAGAAATTCGAGATTTTGCCTTCATTTCAAGGAAGCATGAAGTTCAAACACAATAGAACCATCAAAATAGAATTTAATACAGAACTTACATACATCATTATGGACATGTTTCTATACAGAATGAATAAATAGTACCAACATATATGCTACTATAACCAAGAATTTGCAGGAACAAACTTGAGTGATATGCTATTAACACAATGACGTTCATTCGTCGGCGTTCGAAAACCTTCACCTCTAAAAACATGGCCTAAATGACCACCACAAGCTGCACAAGTGATTTCAGTTCTCATCCCATCAGGATCCGGCTGGTTAAACATGACACACCTCTCATCATTAGTCAAATTTACTTGAAACATATACCATTTTTGTAAGATGATACAGAGGAAATTCGAGGAAGAAAGCTAACATTTCGATTTATAGCTCCTGGGAGACCTTTATAAAAAGCAGGCCAACCACAACCAGGATTGAATTTTGTTATGGATCTGTAAAGAGGAGTGTTACATCCAGCACAGTTATAAACACCATCACCAAAGAATTTGTCATATTCTCCTGTGCCTGGATACCTATACAGCATCAAAATATTGCCAGGAATTTTATCAATGGATATGGTATTAAAAGAACATCCTTTGAATAAACTGCCTTGAAGAGATTCATGAACAAAAGCAGCTAAAAAGGACAGATTTCTTTTTGCACATTAATCTACCAAACTCTTCTAATAAACACTATAAAAGCTCAAAATTTATTCAATATTCCATAGAAAAAAAAAAGTGTTGATCAACACTGGTACTAGCTTAGGAAACTTACTCAGTGCCCTTTTGTCTCAAAATTCGAAACTGTTCAGGGGAGAGAATAGCACGCCACTCTTCCTCGGATTTCTGGAGCGACCCTGGAGCTGCCATGGCCACGACTTGACTTCCACGGTATCTACGCTTGCTCTGGAGAAAGAACCTACTGGACTCTGATAAAGAAATTGAGCAAGTAATAGCCTTCGGTGAAGAAAATGGAAATCTCAAGCGCCTATTACAAGGAAGAACATAATTAGCAGCGGTGGCGGTGATAAGGAGTAGTGATTTCGGGGAAGAAGAAGAAGAAAATGGTGTCGTTTTGAGGATATGAAGCCCCATTTGTGAGAGTGAGTCGGAGATTTTTGGCGAATAAAAATGGGTAGAAGATAACGCAAAGGCGGAAAATCCTACTCCATTGATTTGATGAACACAAAATCTTCAAAACGACATGTCGTACAAGTAATTAATCGAATAACGGCAAGTCCACGTTACTCTGGCTTCTTCACTCGCGCGAAACCAGCCGAGTTTCATGTTGCTTATAATGATCAAACAAGAAAATATGTTTAGCTTGGTGTTTTCCTTCATTTTCTTAGCAACCAAACTGAAAATCTTTATGAATTATGTTAGTGGAGAAGGAGCTGAACTTGGAATTCAGTTTTGTTTATCATGCAAATTATGCCTCTTTTTCCTCGAATTTCGCCTTGGTTCCCCATTACAGGTTTTGTCCTCATTTATATAAGATTATATATTAATGTAATTTTATATTTTAACCCTTCAAAATTTGTATCGATAAACTATAATAGAAGTCAACTACGGATTTCTTTTATCGCCCAATTATAAAAAATTACAAAGTGATCATTCAATTATAGTTTTTTTATCATTTAGCTATGAAAAATTACAAAATGATCATCCAACTATTTAATTTTGTTTTTTTTTTGTCACGAGCTGGCTAACATGAAAATTGAAACACCCGAAAATTCAAGATAATTGAGTGGTAAAAGAAAAAATTGAATAATTGAGTGACAATTTTATAACTTTTCATAACTGAGTGACAAAAAATTTTACTAGTAATTAAATGATCATTTTGTAAATTTTCATAATTAGATGATTAAAAAAAAACGTAATTCAATGATTATTAATATAATTTACCCAAAACTTATGATTCATCTCAGGGTCAATATGAATAAGAACTTTGTAGTAGTTTTCCACATATAGTGCATATAAAAGAGAAAGAAAAAACGCAAAGATGATTCACACTACACCACTCAACAAGATATTGTAACACATAGAGCCATGCATATGTTTTCTTTTATAAAAATATACAATAGATCTGCCATAATTGCAAGCCTCTAAAATCTGATCTCCATCAATTCCTTTCATTTCAGGATTCAGGAACATTATCAGATTTCATTATATCATATCATATATATATATATACATATTGCAACATCAGGCAACACCTGCATGCACAACAAGACAGGGAACCAAGAAACAAACTAAAACAAGCCACAAACTTAGACGGTATAACTGGGAACTGGTGCATGTCATCATCGATTCACTGAAACCAAATCAGATCCCCAGCCGAGCAGAAATGACACATCGGAGATTTCCCTTGCTTGTCCATCAAGTTAAGAAGTGCAGCCCTAGCCGAGTCCATATGACAAACAGCAGCCGCATTGATATTATCTTTAGGATGAGTTTGGATGGTAGCTGTAGTGTAAAAACAACGGTGGCTGTAAGATTTGATATTTTAGTGATATTGTAGCGTAACACAAAAAGTAAGCTAAATGCACCGCACCGCATCCAATCGCCCATCCAAACCAACCCTTAGTATCCTCACCCACCATCGAAACCTTAAAAACCCTCTCGCTCAATTCCTCATCGTATTGACAGAAAAACACAGCGTAAAGGTACAGCATAGGGTGACAAGCTCCTTTCCTCGAAGATTTAATCTCATTAGGAGATTCCAAGACCTTGTAATTTTTCAATGAAGATGTAGACATGGTGGGGTGGGTGGTGGTAATGAACTTGGTATCTTGAGGGGCAACTTTAAAAGCACCACTAACAAAATCCACCATGGATTGAAAGGAAGTAGCACAGGGTCTTGGTTTCACCTTTAGCTGATGATAGTTTGTAATGTTAGTAATCCCTGGTGCATGTTCACATTTTGGAAGCGTGTCCGTCATTGATTTGGCTAAGGAAGAGCCTGGTGCGATCGAATATAGTTGCAGAATTTGAGGGAGTTTTGATGACGAGAAAGGGATGGAATCGGCAATTTTCTTTGGCAAGGAAGTGGATATTGAAGGGTCTTTATTAGGGAAAAAGATTGGTAATATTTTCCCTGTGTCGAAATTGTTATGCAATTCATCGACGGTGAATAATCCACCCTTTTAATTCTCCATATTATCATGAGAATGGTCTTTAAGGGAGTATTTAGCTACAAGTCCTTGAAGAACAGAAGCTTTTTCTGCCAGTGACCCAATGTTCACCGTCTTATGAAAGTCGGAGATGGTGAATTTTCCGTCGAGGTCCTGTGGATTCGCCACTGGAACTGGCTTAACGTCCCTAGCTCCATTGATGCCATGGCCACACTGCACATAAATAAAAGAGTTAAATTAAAGGAATCGGAGTTATAAAATGGCTAACAGTTTTGATATAGCTTACGAGTAAAAGCAAAAGACAGGAGAAAAGGAGGCATTGAATGAATTGGACCATCTTTTAACAATTTGCTCTTTGCTTGAACTGACTGTACTGGGTTGCTCTAAGCTTGTCTATTTATAGGAGAAAAAAGGAGAACGAAATTTACAATAAGGTCCACTTCTTGCATGGCCCATGCAATCATGCCGTCAATAAAAAAAAATATCGTATTCAATATTATCATAAATTTTACAAAATTTTGAAAAACAGACTTCATCACCAGACCAAACTTTATTTGATAAGAAACACATGATAATTCAGTGTAGGGTGTGAATTTGCTATTATCGTATATGCTTGCCACATTTGCTGTCAATTATTTTACATTTAATATGAATGGATAAGTATAAATGGTATAGTAAATACATCTATATAATTTTTTAAAAATTAAATTAAAATTTATTATTTTTAAGGAATAAAGTATAATTTTATTATTAATAATTTAAAATTTTATAAATTATAAAAATGCTAAATAAAAAATTTTGCCTGCCTCTTATCCCCGCTGATTATTACCATTAAATTATTTGATTTTCTTGGAAGTTAGTGATAAAGGAATAATGGGAGTGAAATATAGGAAAATAACATTACTTTTATTGTGGAGTTTAAATTTATCTATTTTATTCTTGTCAGTTTCATGCACGTATATGTGTATAATATTTATTTATTACTGTATTTTAAGTTAATAATCAAGTCTATTTTAATTTTTAAATTTTAAAAAAAATTTATGACATATTATCAGGTAGTAGTTAAAAAACAGACAATTTAGTTGTTATACGTTAGATAAAAGAATAAACTAGTCTTTTCTGTTGAAAATTTCATTTATTAGTACTATTAAAAATTAGTATGGCGACAAAATAATCAAAGAATGACATGTGGTGTGTTATATGTATCTCATATTGATGTACAAGAACCAACTTTTAACAATAAAAATAGATGAATTTTTTAATAAAATGATTAATTTGTTATTTGATCTTAATTATAGGGATTAATTTTATATTTTTTGAGTAAATAAGACTAAATAGGGTTCGACTCTTATTATAATAGTCTTTATAATACTTTTAGATGATCAAGTATCGGTTCAAGCCCATAGATGACAATTTAAAACTCTTTTTTGAATCTGTATTTTTTTGCAATGCAATGCTTGAAATATGGTTGCATGCTCTTGTTTTAAAATGTTCTTTCAATTTGATTGGGCTTGGTTATGCAAGCCTATGCTAATGGCTCAGTTGGGCCTTATTGTCTAATTGTTCAATGTCAACTAATAAGGTTGCATTAAAGTCCGTTTTGGTCACTCAACTTTAAAATATTACAAAATGGTTTTTGAATTATTTGAAATTTTTCATTTAAGTTATTGGACTGTTAAAACCGTTGTTGTATGAGCTTCTCTATTCGCACCTCTTGTTCCAATCAAAAGCTCTCATTCTCTTTCTCTTCTATAATTTAGTTTTTTCTTCTTCATAAAACAACTTTGAACATAACGAATCTGTGAACCAAAATCTAAACAATTTTCTTTTTTAATCTCCGATATTGATCGTCAGATTGGCTTGGATTTAAGGTATGTTCTTCTACTTGTCAATGGGTATTAATCCACCATACTAATTGTCGAATCATCGCTTATAGTTTGCTAGCCAGACTTTTAGAAGAAGAAAAAACATTTAACAATTTGACATTGAGTGACTAAAATGTAAACTTACTAATAATTACTGCCATTAAGTCTAATTTACCCTTGCAACAAAAAAAACTGAATTTATTATTTTATTGCTGGTACACAAACAGGGAGGCTAATTGAACTCGTTTATTCCATTTATGGCGTGGTTCTAAATCACTGAGCCGACTCGGACATGGTGTTATATATTAACATTCATATCATACAATAACATTACAAATAACATCACATGAAATATGATATCTACTGAATTTTTCTCCATATATTCAAGCAGGCAAAGCCACCCATACAAGATTATCCGGTGGGAAAACATGGCACACAGGGGAAGAGCCGGGCTTGATTTTCAGCAATTGGAACGACACATGATCGACGTCCCATCGAGACGTATCCATATGACAAGCAGCCAGAGCTCGAACCCGATCACCATTCTCGGCACCAAGCAAAACCTTAAACAACCTGGATTCACTCTTTGGTGTATTGTGACAATAAAACACTGCATAAGGATATGGCAAAGTGTGACATGCAACCATTTTTCTAGACCGAATCCGTTCAGGCACGGCCAAGATCGTATAGTTTTGGAAAGGAACCGTCGGGTTTTCAACAAAAGTCGTCGTAAAAACTTGAAGTTGAGCTTTCTTGCCGAGCAAGGAACTGGCGTAATCGAGCATCGATTCGAGAGAAGTAGCGCAAAACCGTAACTCGTCTTCGAGGGGTTCGAGTTCGCATTGTTTGATCGTGTATTCGATAGCTTTGGCTTGATGCGAGTCTTTTGAGAATCGGAAAAAATCAATGATTTGTGCGATTTTTGCCGATGAAAAAGGGATTGAGTTAGCTTCTTCTCTAGAAAGTAAATGAGGAGAAGTTGAAGGGTCTTTGTTGGTGAGATAAATAGCCATTGTTTTACCAACTTTAAGATCTTCCATCTTGAAGAAAATTTTACCCGAAGGATCTATACGGTCGCCATCGATGGAACTTGAAGCCTGTCGCAAATAATTCAAGCCGGTCGAACCTTCTTCCACATGATGTCTTCGAACATTTCTGCCTTGTCCTAACTGCAATAAAAAATGTTTCAAAGTTTAAACTCGAAACCAAAACGAACACGAAAAAATATATATATTGTTGAGTACCATGAAAGCAAGAAGAAGAACAGAAAGGAAGATACAACAAGAAGCAAAACCAGAACCCATGTTTCAGCTTTTGGAACTCAGCTTTGTTTTGGGGTTTACTGACAAAAGACCAATATTATATTTTCAATTGAAATAATGCACTTTTTAAGCAATAAAATATGTGCACCACCATATAGATATCAAGTTTAGAGAAAAATAATCGTCAGATTTTGGTCAAAAATGTTATGTCATTCGGCATATTGTCTGGTTTGTTGGCTTTTATGTCTACACCAAATAAACTATTTGATTCTAAAAAATCACTAGCTTTCACCGAGTAAAACTGATGATAAAAACCAGGGGCTATAGCTAGAAAACAGAAAAGATGATGTTTAGGGTGCGGTGATGGTGGTGGATTTAGAAAATAGAAATTATATGGAGAGTTGACTATATTAATCGAGAACTCTCACACCGCGAGTCAGAAATTTTTTTTAGAGGGATCGAAATTAAATTGTAATTTTTATGATAGTTAAAATATAATTTTATCATTTGAATAATTTATATTTTTAACGGAATCAAAAATATAATTTTATTTTTATTAATTAAAATTTCACTTTAAATAATTTAAATAAAAAAAATTTTCATTTTAAGATAACCAAGCCTGTTAAGTAGCGAGAATCCAGGTGCAGAGAACGTACTCAAAATGAAAATATATGCATGTTTCCACGAGATTACAATATCCATACACCACTTAAATGTTGTTAAATTTTCTTCAGTGTAATGATTAAAGTAAAGCATCATCAAAAGCTGGTCACATGCTGTTTGATGTAGTGCAGGTGGAATTCAGAAATCTTTTAACGGGTTGGAAAATATAATTTTATAATTTTACTATTTTAAAAAAATTAAATAGATTTTTTTATATTTGAAGGTTAAAATATAATTTTATCATATATTAATTTTTAATTTAATCATTTAAGCGAGACTTTAATTACAAATTTTTTCATTTTGAGGAGGTCCTTCCTACTTCTTAAATTCATCGCCGTCGAGGTGACATATGCCGACTATCTTCAAATATTTTTTGAATGTCAAAGTGTAATTTTATTATATATTAAATTTTAATTCAATCAGTTAAAGAGAGGATTTAATTACAATTTTTTTTATTTTTAAAAGGTCGAGACTCTTGTTTACCTTTAAATTTGTCACTACCAAGGTAACATATATCGGCTACCATGAAATACCCAATTAATAGACTAGGGATCAAAATATAATTTTACCATATGAGAATTTAATTGTAAAATTTTTCTATTTCGAAGAAGACCAATACCCTTACCTACCCTTATACTTTTTTATTTAAAAGAAAACCTTCACATCACGCTACAAATGTTGAGATTTAAATCCGAACAAAATCTTTCACACTTTTTGCACATTACATAATATATTATCATCCACATAACATGGAAAATAGACCCCTACACCTTTTTTTCTTTCCCTAAAGTTGACAAATATGTGAATGATTGACCATTCTTTTTAGACTCCATGAAAGTGATCTTATCACTCCCTTGACAAAAAGCAGCCAATGAAACATTGACTAATGGGATTAAGTGATAAAAAATTGAAACTTTATGAAATTAAACAGGAGGGGAGGGGGGGCCATGATTCATGAACTGTTAATTTTCTTCATTAAAGGTCCTCATAATGCTTTTTAAAAAAACTTTTGCTGTAATTACTTAGCTTTCTTTTCCTTGTTAGTGAAGCAAACCAAATGAAGAAAATTATGGTTACACTGTTGGGATTAAGAGTTAAAAGAATTGGTAAAAACACCTCTTCAGTCCTTCTTGATTTTGATATTAAAACGAATTGGTCACTCTAAAAGAATCGAAGAAATTTGATCGTTGTCAAATTCGAAAGTGAGTAACTAAGGACAATTAATCATATTATTAATATTTTTTGCTAATTATATATATGTATTTAAAATTTTGAGGGCTGAGTTTATTATTATACCAATCAAAATTATGCACAATTAGCACAAAAAAAATATTAGCAATGTGATTAATTATCCTTAATTGTTCATTCCCGAAATTGATAGAGAATCAATTACTCTAATTTTTTTGAGAGTTACAAATTCACTTAATATCGAAATTGAAAGGGATTAGAGAGAATTTTTCACGTAAAGAATTCTATCAATAAAGCAAAATAGGGAAAAAAAATGAAATTTCAAAAGAGTACAACCAAAGCTTACATGTTTGATATGCAAATGAAAGTTGACTTTCGCACATATGGCCAAGACAGTGATCATGTGCCCAGCAAATCATAGCATAAGAGCCATAATAAAAATGTAAAAAAAGGAAAGTTAGACCAAAACCATATGATAAAAATAAATAAAAATAAAGATGCTGTGCATGAACCAAATGGGAACCAAGAAAAATACAACCAGACAAGCTCTTTTGATAAGCACCAAGTAGACAATTGTCTATGAAATTGACTTTAGAGCCAACTTAGAGTTGTCACGGGGTCTCAAACTCTATCTAGAATTTAGGATCGAGATTGAATCATATCATTATCTCGATATATTTTGATATTTTTAAAAGAATTAAATCAAAATTTTATTATTATTAAAGAATTAATTTATTTTTTTTCATTTTACCTTCGTCAGCTGATAATCAGCAATAGGATCATGCAAAAGTATATGAGAATATATATCTATATAGAGAGATATATGCATGATTAAAATAAGAACAAATCACTAATAAAGATGTACAAATCTTTGAATTAAAACACTTTTTTTTATGTTGTATCTTACCAAACTACTGTTAATAAATACAGGGTAGGCTATGTTTCACATGTTGGTAGGGCATTAAATGAGTAAAGGTGATGTTTTCAATTAAGTCCTTGTAATCAAGTATTTGTCTTATAATGAGAGGTCAACTTTCAACAGAAATTTATTTTTAAAAGCTTATAAGTATTTTCATGGTAGGTAAGCATTACTTTGCATTGCATCATTGCTGACCGGAAAATTTTATATATATGGTGAAAATTTCATGAAGGCCCCCGTACTAGGTGTCAAATTACATTTTACCACCTTTATTCAAAAAATGGGAAATTAACTTCTATACATTAGACCAAAGAGCAAATTGGGTTAATTCTATTAAAAACTGGCATGGCTAATAAAATAACCAAACAATACCTTACACTGACGTACATAGACGAGTTTGTAACAATAAAAATGGATGAAATTTTTACAAAATGACCAATTTACTCTTTATCTAATGTATAGGGACTAATTTGTCGATTTTTTGAGTAGAGAGAACAAAATGCAATCCGGCTCTTAATACAAGGGCCTCTATTGTAGTTTTACCTTAAATATATATGTGTGTTAAAATTGACCTCCATGCTTTTGCAGCTAAGTATGTTGGTTTTGAGAGTCAACTTAAGAACTCAATGGTCCTGAATTTGTTCACCATTTAAGATTAAATGATAGGAAAATGACTGAAGGCTGTGCATGAAAAGGACCTTACATCAACTGTTGATAAAAAAACACCTAACCATGTTTGCTGAGGCATCAGCCATTAGATGTTGCTGAAATGATTAATTAATTTATTTTTCTTTTAAGACAAATGCCCATTTAGTTAAGTCAACCAAACACTAAAAAGGGACTTTTGCTGCTTACTTAAATTAGTGTTTGGTACATCATCACTACCTCTAAATTGTATAGCATGATAGTGATAATGTTCCACTTACAGACCCCATTTCTAAATTCTATCCATCTGCCATAAAGTGAGTATTATTACAACCTTGTTTGCTGTTGGGAGCATATATTCTGTACAGATTTGCAGATATTACTTAATTTAATCAAGTACAACTGGTGACAAATGAGATTCCAGTTCTAGATATAGAGTTTTAAAAACAAGAAAATCTGATAGGATTTGAGGGAAAAAAAATAGAAGAAGAAGAAGAAGAGATTTTGAAACTTTGAATATCTTATCAGCTCTGTCTTTGTTTTTGGACCTCTAAAAAAGGTTAGTGCTTTTAGGTTTCATTAGTTCCTCTCCCACCATATATACAAATTTCAACTATGCTTCCCATTAAAACGTGTAGAACATTGTCTACCACTGAAAGTGACAGAAATTTTTAAAAGAATAACATTTTAAAATCCAATCGTTGAGAGACACAGACTCTTTTAGAATAAATTTTTAAAGTATGGTCCGTTGGATAGTTGGCTGAATCTCTCCATAATGATTTATATGTTACGGGTTTGGAGTTCAAACCCTACGAGGCAGGGGCGAAAGTAAGGGCCCTAACCCCGCTTAAAATAGAAAATTATAGCTTTAATCTCTTTAATAGTTATAAAATTTTTAACTTCACCTTTACTACCAACCACGCAGCATACACGTCCCTCTACCATCATGGGAAAGTATGATATTAATTATTGGCAAGAAGTTGCTAGGAAGTTTAGTCGACTGCTCAACGGATAATATTCTAAAAATTTCTTTCAAAAAGAATGAATCCAGTTTAGAAGATTTAAAAGTAATCACACACAGTCCAATCCTTAACTACTAGATGTGCCCATTTTTTTCCCATAGGTCAAAGCAGATTCAATCTCTCATTGTTTGTGTCATGTCAAGGAGAGAGGTGGTGAAACCCCTGAAAATGTTGCCATTGGACTCTAAAATCTTGGGGCTCTATTTTATATTATATTAAACTTTACATCAATGGTCCCTGACCGACAGATTCACAGCAAATTATCATGCAAAGATAATTTTATAAAAAAAATACTATTTATTTAATTGATTGTTCAATAAAACAGTGGAACCAAAAAAAAAGGTTATAATAATCACTTCCTTGTCCCTTTACCTAATACCTCTATAAAACGGGTTACTGAATTGCAAAGCTTTACAAAACAAAATAGCAAAAAAGATAATGAAGACTTTCATTGCTATCCTTTTTTTCTGCTTTCTTCTCCTGGTATAGTTTATATTTTTTCGATCAAAATATTCAATAAAAATCATTTATTTTTTTATTTTTTGGTTTATTAATTATGTTTTTTTTGGACAGTTTGCAAATCTCAACCATGCAAGAAAAGAACCAGGGGAATACTGGAGAAGTGTGATGAAAGATCAACCTATGCCTGAAGCAATCAAAGGGTTATTACATGAAGATGAAACAGGTTCGGGTTCGGGTGCGGAGATGAAAATGAAGCAGTTCGTTAAAGATTTCGACAGCCGGCATAGTCTTATAATATATCATAACAGTCCGGAATCTAAACAAGAAGACACGACACATGCTAAGGATGTTAAACACACGAAGGACCAGAAACAAGATAAACCAGACAGAAAGAACTAGGAAAAACAAAAAAACAAAAACAAAACAAGAGCTTGTGTTAATGGAGGTTTTTTCTTTTGTCTGATGTGTATGCAGCTAGTAGTATTTTTAGAGGTTATATATATACAGTCAGAAATACTAGCTGATATCTATTGGGATTAAAATTTAAACATGGATTATCAACATCGAGCTAGTTTCATTCTTAAAACAAAATTTACAGAAATGGAGGCTTTAGTTGTTAAAAGTACTCTTGAGGCTTAAATGATATTTTGTTTTTTTACTAATAAATAGGTAAATTAATCTCGGCACTTTACTAAACGGAACAACTTGACAGTGACATGTGTACTATTATACAAGTATAAAGAGCCAAATGTGATTTAATAAGCGTCTAGAATGCTGCCATAAACTTGAAAATCCACAATAATTCCTATCCAAGTTTTGGGCTATAAATAGCTACTGTTTTGAATCAATTTGGGTCACCCAAAATATGAGTTTTGGGTCCAATTTAATTATATAATAAAATTAACTTAATCGAGATTAAAATTAAATTATTCCTGATGAAATCAAATTATGGAATAAGAAACAAGGGTTTCAAAAGCAGACCAGATGGCGTGCTCCTTTGGTCACTCATGAATTGAATGATTAAGCATCTTGTGTAACCTGCAATTCAATCTCTACCGCACATGAGCTGATAGATATTGTTCATTGTTAGGCTGTCAGTTCTTTTGCAGAAAAAGAGAATTACAAGACATGTTCCTTAATCTCTTTTGTCCTTGTTGGTGATAAAATTTGTGATTCCTAGTAGCACCCAGCTTTTCATTCTTCAGACAAAAACAATACGAGGTATAAATTCCCTTGCTCCTGCTTTCCTTTTAAATTACGAATTGGAGAATTTACGCATTTACATAATGTGTCACTCAAACTCGGAATTTTTTTATGGGTAAATTAGGAATTTTTTCTATGATCGGAATTATGTTATATATTTTTATGAGAGTTAAAATATAATTTGATTGCTGTATTGGTTTATATTTTTACAGCTTTTAGGCTTATATTAAAATTTTATTATTTTTGAAGAACCAAATTATAATTCTACCATGTATTAAGCTATAATTTTTAAAGGATTTAAAATTAAAAGTTTCAATTTTAGGAGGGTCAAACCTTGACCTCAATTCTCTGACTCTCAACATTGCCATTGAGCTAAGATCAACATCTGCTATTACTCCTTATATTATGCATAAGTTGTAAGTTTAACCTTTATAATTTAATTTGGTCAATTTTAATTTTTGTACTTTTTAAATTTTAAATTTTCAATTTTAACTCAAACGATAGCAGTTAAATTAGTCTAGTTAAATTTTGTTCTTAGTATTGTACTATGCAAAATCTTGTAGATTTATTCCATCTTCTCCAAATTGATCATTCTTAGTCCTTATTCTTTTAGAATTTTGAATTTTTAGTCGTAACGCAAACAACACCCATTAAATCCATTATTTGACTTCTTTGGTGAGTAATTTGTAAAAATAACAAGCTCGCATGGGGGCAAAACCAAAAAAATTTTTTTTGAGGGGTTAGAATTAAGTTGTATATTTTTATGAGTTTAAATGTAATTTCACCATTTTAATAGCCTATATCTTTATGATTTTTTAAAGGACTAAATCAAAATTTTATCATTTTTGGGAGTCAAAGTACAATTTTACCTTATATTAACTTAAAATTTTATAAATTATGAAGGGGTAAAAGTTAAATTTTCTAGCTCCCCCACCAGCCTCGTGGCACCACCCTTGAGCTAATATGACATTTACACATGATAATATGTTTGTCACATAAGATATTGGAAATAACAATAAAAGCTACACTTAATTAAATGCCGAAATTTTAAAATTTAAAAAGGAAAAAGATCGAAAGTTGTACAATTCATACATAGTATAGGGACTAATCATGAAATTTAACCAATTATAAAACATCATTTTCTAACCTATAACACAATCCGTACTATACAAGGTAGACATTGATCATTCATGGTGGGATGATACTAAACAAAACTGGCCATTTATAGTTCATATTATGGTGTTTTTTGTACGAGGTCATTGTCTTTGTGGAATTTTCTTACACTCTTTAGTAGTGGTGGCCATTTTGATCAAGTTGCGGGACAACATAATTGGGTGTCTTTGTATAGTGGTTGCCAGCAAAAAGTGAAAAACGAACTTGTAGGCAAAAAAAAAAAAAATTATCACTCATTTGTGGTGATATCTTAGGGAGAAATTATATTGGACTTTAGGAGTGGATTTTGTTTCGTCTTTCTCTACTAAAAAATAAGTAAATTAGTTATTGTATATTAGGTTAAAAAGCAAATTGGTCTTTTTGTTAAAATTTTTATCTACGTGTAATTATCAGGTTATTCTGTCATCCACGTCATTTTTTAACAATAAAAATGAATGATAGTTTTAACAAAAAAATCAGTTTGCTCTTTGATTTAATGTACAGAGCCTAAGTTGTCTATTTCTTGAGTAAAAAAGGCAAAATGCAATTTAACTCCTAATACAGGGTCATCATAGTACCTTTTTACCACTAAAAGGTTAATATAATTTTTGGTTGTTAAACTTGGCAACTAGATCTATTTTGGCATCTAAACTCGAAAAATAAATCTTTTTGATCCTTGATCTTGAATTTCGTCTAGATTTGATGACGTGACACTTTGAAATTGTACCACAAGCTCACAATATTACCTGAAATTAAAAAAAAAATTAAGTGATGATATGGTATAATATCAAAGTGTCACATTATGAAACATTTACATTTCAAGAACCAAAATAGATTTAGTTGTCAAATTCATATATTAAAATAGAAAAAAAGAATGTACGAATACCAAAGTAAACTTAATTGTCAAATTCAATGACTTAAAATTATATTAACCCAATATTGATGTATGAACACTATTAAGCCTTATAATAAGGTATTCGAAATTAGAAAGTCAAATTCAGATATTAGCCACTATACTTTATGTAAGTTGTGGATATAGTTTTAATACTTTAATTTGATAAATTTTAATCTTATAATTTTTTAAATTGATTAATTTTAGTATTTTTATTTTTTTAATTTTAAAATTTCAATTATGATCCAAACAGTAATAGTTAAATTTGTTTGGTCAAATTTTGCTGTTACTCATATATTACAAGTAAATTACACAAATTCAGGTTTAACAAAAATCTAACAATTAGATTTTAATTTTTGGCATAATATCAGATGTAGCCTTAATATTTACATTATTTGTCAATTTGGCCCTTATTCTTTTTTAGCTAAAATTGGCACTTGACCTTTTAAAAAGAGTCAAATTTGAACATCAACTTTTTGAAAAGAGTTAAAATGATGTTTTTTTTATCGAGAATACTAACTAAAATGTTAAATTTTTAAACAAGACAGCTTGCATGACATTCCACGTGTGCTGCATGCTAAATTTTTTTGAATTTTTATGAACCTTTTTTATATTTTTTAAATTTTAATTTTGATGTATTTTTTTATAATTTTTAATTATTTGTTGACGTGACGTATAAAATAGATGGTGTTATGTTAACATAATGTGCACATGGATTGTCATGCAAGTTGCTATGCAAACAACATTAAAAACTAATGTTTTAGTCAACATTTTCATTAAAAAGATTAGGCAACTCAACCTATTTTTTTTAAGTTTGTAAATACCGTGTAATTTATAACAGATAAAAGTTAAATTTATAGTGATATATAATATTATAATGTAAACATTTAAAAAAACAAGTTGTTTATATATAAAATTATAAATATGATAAATATTTAAAAAAATTAAAAACTAATATCAACAAGATTAGCCATTTACAAATATGAGTAGACCTAATTAATATTTTAAAGGCTTGATGATAAATTTAGTCATTAGCGTTTGCATTTTCTATTAATTTAACCCTTAACCTTTTAAAAAAAAAGTCAACTTACTTTTTTTTTTAAACAGAAATGATGACTAAACATTAATTTTTAATGTTGTTGGCTTGACAATTTGCACGGCAGCCCATATGCACATCATCCTAACATAATATCATTTGTTTTATATTTCACGTGAACATATAATTTAAAAATTATAAAATAAATCACAATTAAAAATAAAAGTATATAAAAAGTTCATAAAACATAATTAAAAAAGGCATAGAGTACACATAGACTGTCATGTAAGTTGTCGTGTTTAAAAATTTAAAATTTTAGTTGGTATTCTCGTTAGAAAAACCATTTCGATTTTTTCAAAAAATTGATGGTAAAATTTAACATATTTTTAAAATATCGAGAATCAAATTTAATTTAAAAGAAAAATAAGAGTCAAATTAATAAAAATATAAATGTTAAAAGTTAAATTTAATATTATACCAATTTTAAACTAATAATTCAAATTTAGCTAAATTTAATTAAACATAAAATAGGTAAATATTATAATTAAATCCTACTCCCCCCCCTCACCCATCACCCACCATTAGCGGTGAAGCAGTTAGTCGCTTGTCACCATTGTATACACAAATTCATATGAAAATTTCATTTTTAGTAAGAAAATTTTCATTTTCGAATACATGTTAGACACATCATTATAAATGGTAATAATGTAGCTAACATGACCAGCGGCGAAGTCAGGAGGGTTGGTAGGGATTCGAATCTCTTAAAATAGAAAATATTTATTTAGGTTATTTATAATTTATAAAATTTTAAATTATTATTAATAAAAGTATAATGTAATTTCTTTTAAAATGATAAAAATTTGATTTAATCTTTTAAAATTCATAAAAATATAAATTATTAAAATAATAAAATTACATTTTTACCAATTTAATTCCGACCCTCCCAACAAAATTTTTCTAACTCCACCACTGAACATAACTAAGTACTGTGTCACATGGATATTGAGATATTCAATTATTTCATTTTTGATGATGTGTATGCTGGATGTATCCATTATACATACATCTAAGTTTTCAGATCATCCTCAATTGTTGGGATATATATTATAGGTCAAATTGTGCTATTAGTCCTTATAATATGCTAAGTTGTGGATTTAATTCTTATACTTCAATTGGGTTGATTTTAATCTTTGTGTTATTTAAAATGGTCAATTTTATTCTCTATATATACTTTTCTTATTTTAAATTTTCGATCATAACCCAAACCGTAGCAGTTAAAATTGTTTGGTTTAATTATGCTATTAGGTCTATACTATGTGTAAAGTAATAGATTTAGTCCTTGTCTTCTAATTTCATCATTTTTAGTTTTTATATTTTTCGAAATTTAAAATTTTAGTTTTGATACAAACGACAATCACTTAATCTATTGACTGTCTTTTTTTGTGTGTGAGTAATACGTGAAAATAACAAATTGACATGGCATTATACATGTGATAATATGTTTGCCATATAAGATTTTGAAAATAACATAACTTGTTGAAGTTAACAATTATTGTTAGATCAAAACTGAAAATTCAAATTTTGGAAAATACAAAGACGAATTCCATAACTTACACGTAGTATAGAGGCTAATAGCGTGTGTGTGTATATAATATATGGGATAAAACAATATTGAGTCACTGAACTTGACAACTCTTCTCACCTTGATCCCTGAGCTTTTTTTATCCACATTAGTCTCTAAACTTGGCAGCTTTTTCAATTTGATCCCTAAACTTGAATCCCACAAAAGTGTGATAAGTTTTAGGAACTAATATGAACAAAAATAAATTCAGGGACCAATTAAAAGAATTATCAAGTTCAGGGACTAAATAACAAGAAAAATAATAAGAAGAAAACGAATCACATGCATCAAAAGAAAGAGTAGAAAGCATTAGGTAGAATATTGCTATAAATTAATAAGTACCTTTGTGAAGGAAAAAAAGTTAATTATACCCTTAAATATAATTAGCCCAAAGTTGGATTTTGTTGACTCATTAATTTCAAACACATGATGTAAAGAATATAGTCATAAAATCAGGTAAATTAAAAAATTATGAAGAATAAAGTAAGTTTCTCACTTTTTTAAAAAAATATTTAACTATTTTGGAAATTTGGTAATAAAAAAAGGAACTCTTCCACAAATTGCTTTCCATTACGTAAATATTTTAGTAATATACATGAAAGATATTATATGGAACCAAATTAGAAGACAAATTAGTGTGTTACTTTTTTTAGAAAATAATGATAAATAATGGGACATGTGGCAAATGAGTTGTTCCTCTCTGTCTTCTTAGTTGTTTGGTCAATTTTTTTTATTAGTCCTTATACTATGAGTAAGTTACAAATTTAGTCCTTATATTTTAATCGGTCACTTTTGATTTTCGTAGTTTTCAAATTTTGAAAAATTTAGCCCTAACCATACAGTTGAGGTTAAATTCTGTCATTTATGAAATGTGAAATGCTATATCAGCTTGTTATTTCTACGTATTGTTATTAATGACTATTGTTTCCGTCGGGATTGAAATTTCGAAATTAAAAAAAAATATAGAGGCTAAAACTGACCAAAATAGGAAATAATGATTGAATCCAGAAGTTACGAGACCAATAAAAGAATTGACCTATTTGGTTCAAGACTGAAATTTTAAATCGAAAACTTAAGTATAGTACAAGGACTAAAAACAGAAATTGACCTATTTGCTTTTGCTGATCAGTCTCCTACAGAAAAACACAGAAGCACAAAAACAACAATTTTGTAGTAGAACCAAAACCTTTTTTTGAAAAAAAGTGTTGGGAAAAGAACTTTGATTCCCATACTGAAAATTTAAAAGGATTTGGTAATGAAAAAGGGATTCGCATGATCCAAAAATATATTAAAAAAACAAATAGAAAATGTTAGAGATAGAGATAGAGATAGAGTTATAGAGAGGTGAAGTGTCAATTTTCGAGAAGAATACATTCTTCTTGAATATATATGATTCTTAAGGGCTAGTCGGTTGATGGAAAATTTTGACAATAATCATATGTTCATTTAGTTTCTTTCTCCTTTTTTCCTTTTTGCCCTTTAATCTTTTATGGTGTCTAAATTCTGGGTTTATTCTTATTCTTATTTTCATATAAATTTTGTTGTTTTGCTCTGACTGTTCAAGTTTAGAAGAAGGGAGCTAAGCTTATTTATCTGTGAGTGTACCCTTCGTTTTTTTTTTCTTAGCTTAAAATTTAAGTGCGAATCTTCACTGTTTTGGGGTTTATTTTTATCTGTTTCTGCATAAATTTTAGGATTTTGATGATCAGTTTGGTTATGTTTCTTAGCTGTTGTTATCTTAGTATAGAGAATAAGAACATAAAAGCATGGAAGATGTTAGATAAAAGCTGCAAAAGGGAAAATTATCGCTTTACAAGTCAATTATTGTTGTTGTTAATGTTTCAACTTTAACGGGGGTAAATGAATTGCATTTCAGATTCAAAAGTTGCTTAGAGAATTTCTTATTTAAGTGATTGAATGACTTGCTTGAGGAATCTGATTGATGAGGATTCTGAAATCAATGCCAAACCGCTCGGTCCTGTATCGTGTATCGATGTGGAGAATGTTGAAAGGTATTATTACATTCTCTTCAGGTTCCTTGACATGTATTAGATCATGTACGGTTACTTAAAATTTTCTTCTTGTAGGCCTAATAAGAAGGTCTTCTCGAATGGAGATTTATATGTTGGTGATTTTAAGGAAGTTCTTCCCCATGGCAAGGGGAAGTATACGTGGTCGAACGGAATGGTTTATGAGGGTGATTGGGAAGCAGGGAAAATGACAGGTAAAGGATTGTTACTTTGGCCATCGGGAGAAAGATACAACGGTGATATCTCGGGGGGTTACCTTCATGGTTTTGGCACGCTTACATCACCTGATGGATCCATGTACGAAGGACAATGGAGGATGAATATACAGCATGGATTTGGAAGAAAGAAGTATTCTAATTCAGATGTTTATGAAGGGGAGTGGAAGGAAGGTGAGCATGAAGGTAATGGTAGATACTTTTGGAACAATGGAAACAAATATACCGGGAATTGGAAACGCGGGAAAATGCATGGTAGAGGTGTTATGGAATGGGTAAATGGTGATAAGTACAATGGTTGTTGGTTAAATGGTTTGAGACACGGGTCGGGAATTTATCAATATGCCGATGGGGGATACTATTTTGGAACATGGACCAGGGGGCTTAAGGATGGTAAAGGAGTTTTCTATCCTGCTGGTAGTAAACGCCCTTCTCTAAAGAAGTTTTGTATCTCTCTGGGATATGATAATGGTCCTAAAAGTGTGTTGTCTCAATGCTCATCATTAAATTTGGAGGGAAGCACAGTCAAGAAACGAAGTGTTAGGCGTAGTGTTTCTGAGAAGATCTCAGTGAGTGGAGTTCTAAGAAGTTCAGGTCGAATATCGCATAAGAGTGCTGAGAGTTCTAGACATTCTGATTCCAGTAGAGAATCTATGCACCATTATTCCTCAGGCACATTCTCCTTTGATTCCGATGGCGGTCAAAGTGAGGTGCAAGAAAGTACTGCAGTAGTTTACGAGAGGGAATACATGCAAGGAGTTATGATCAAAGAAAGAGTCCGAGGTTACACTGAATTACCAAAGAAGGCTGAAAAGAAAACTAAACATCACGCCAAAGAAACCAAAAAGAGTTCGTGTTTTGGCATTTTCAAAGGCAAAAACAGCTATCATTTGATGCTTAATTTGCAACTCGGTATAAGGTAACTAATCAAGATTGAATTTCCTTCCTTTTCTTTAACAACTCAACTATATTTTTACGTGTGTGTGTGTGTGTGTGTGTGTGTGTGTGTATTATCTTTGGATTTATTACATGTTATAACATGATTGATTGAAGTTCACAGGTATACTGTTGGCAAGATAACACCGGTCCCTAAGCGTGAGGTTCGAACTGCTGATTTTGGCCATCGAGCTAGAATTACTATGTTTTTCCCTAGAAGGGGTTCACAGTTTACGCCTCCACACAAATCTGTTGATTTTTGCTGGAAAGATTATTGTCCTATGGTTTTCAGGTATTAAAATCCTATGGACATGTTGCTTTAATGATCTACAATAATGATGGAATAACGATCTTATACTTTTTGCTTCGTTTTTTGTACTACGTTAAGGAACTTGAGGGAGATGTTCAAGCTAGATGCAGCTGAGTACATGATGTCCATTTGTGGTGATGATGGTCTCACAGAGATTTCTTCTCCAGGAAAAAGTGGAAGTATCTTCTATCTATCTCTTGATGATAGATTTGTGATCAAAACATTGAAAAAATCCGAGCTCAAGGTTCGAACCTATATTGATTTTCATGCATGTAACATGTTACTTATTTTTGTTTGTTCATGTTCCTCTATGTTACACAAGTAAATTTTCTTCTGTGTAGGTTTTACTGAAGATGTTGCCTAAATATTATAATCACGTGAAAGAACATGAAAATACTCTCATAACAAAGTTTTTTGGGCTCCACCAGATAACTGTACATGGAAAAAGAAAGGTGTGTGTTATCCGTATGGCTTTGTTTATGTATGTTGCACCGAGCTTATGGTCGATTTTCTGCTACTAGGTGCGGTTTGTGGTTATGGGGAATATGTTTTGCACAGAACTGCGAATTCATCGTCGTTATGATCTAAAGGGATCAACTCACGGAAGATGTACCGATAAAGATAAAATTCACGAAAATACTATATTGAAGGATCTTGATCTATCGTATGAGTTTCAAATGGACAAATCATTGCAGAAATTCTTTTTTCAGTAAGTTCCTCTGTTTCATCCTCCGTGACATGTGCATTGGTACTACAAATTTTCTCATAGCTGATAAACTGAAACCCTGTTATGTTTTGTCATGACTATGACTCCATGTCTACTTGACTTCTAACAAGCAGCGTTTTTTTCTTCGTATTGTAGCCAAATTGCTCTAGACTGCATGAAATCTCAGCATATAATTGATTATAGCCTTCTATTGGGGCTACATTTTAGAGCTCCTGAGCAACTAAATGGCCTGCTAAAACCTCCCATGATGCCTAATATTGAGAGTTCATCGGCAGGTCAAGGTAGATATCGCTATCTGATTTGACCATTTTATGTTAATAATCTGCTCTTACACGCTTAGTTTATGTGATGAAGTGGAATAGGGTGGGAACAGAATAGTTTATTATCTCGAGCTTAGTTTATGTGATGAACTGATTCGACTCATGTTCTGTTTACACCAGGTCCGACTACAGATGGAGAAGTGTTATTCCCTTCAAAAGGCTTGTTGCTTGTGGCCCACGAACCCAGCTCCGTTAGCACTGATCCCGGTCCTCATATTAGAGGAAGACCCTTAAGAGCTTTCTCTCTAGGTGACAAGGAAGTCGATGTTTTGGTTCCCGGTACTGGCAGGTAGTTGCTTTTGTTCTCATTCTTTTTACACAACTGAAATTTTGTTTCGAACCTTATACAAAGAGTATTTGGCCTGATACTTGTTGATTATTTTCGGCTTTACTGATTATCTAGCATACCCTAGTATTCTTATAAGCTTGCATGTTCCTTCGACCGAGCTACGTCAGTCACTAACATAACAAATAGTAAGGGCTACAAAAGAAATGAACCTTCAACACAAAGAAAGGTGTATAGCCTGATTGTATGGTACGGATAGAAGCTGTTGTTGGACTTGTTTTATTCAGTTGGTGACCCCTTTTTTATTCAGGTTACAGGTACAACTAGGAGTGAACATGCCCGCACAAGCTAACCAAAAGCTTTCCCGGGATGAAGCAGATTCAGCTGAAGTTGAACTTTTCGAGGTTTATGATGTGGTTATCTATATGGGAATTATTGACATTTTACAGGAATACAATGCAAAGAAAAAGGCCGAGCATGCATGCAAATCGGTGAAATTTGATCCCTTGTCAATATCTGTTGTTGAACCTGAACTTTATGCTCAACGTTTCATCAATTTCTTAAAGCAGAAAGTTTTCCCGGAACAACCATGAAAAAAAAACAGATATATCTATCTGTTTCTACCATTGCTTCTATATTTTGGCTCACTTTGACAAAATCGATAAGCCAATAACTATCTGTACCTACTGTATTGTTTGCAAGTGATATTGAGATATCTAATAGCTAAGAATTAATCAAGCTTTGGTTCTGCATGCATTTTGTTTCCAATAACTGAGAATTACATCTTGAAATTCTAAAACTTTTGCAGCAAGAAAAGTCTAAAATACAAAAATGGTTGTTGGTTTCTTTGCTTGCATGGCAAGCTAATCTTTTTTAAAGCAAACAGGCTAGTTGGCAAGAGCTCAAGTGTCAAGCTCACTCCTCGGTCCTGATAGACCGTCATCCCAGCTGAGCATCCGTATGTTGTTCAAAGTTTTGCTACCTTCACGTACATGATTCCAACTTTCATCTTCGCTTATAAAAAAAAGTACCTTTTCCCTAAGATTTGATTAACCGAAACCATCAATAGCATAATGGTTTTCAAAGTAATCTGGTCAAAAACTCGCTTAATTGTCACACCTTATCAAGATATCGACAGCTAAATAGGTTGAACTGATTTTATTTTTAAAAATATTTTAGATTTTTATAAATTTTTAATTAACCATTTAATTATTATTGGTCCGACAGCCGCACTGATTGAATCGAAAACCAATATCTAGACACTGAATCTGACATTTTAAGATTGTATCACATCATCAACTGAAAAGTTACATATATATTTTAATTCGGGCTAACTGGTCTTGTATTTCTAGAGCATAAAACAGGAAGTAAGAATAGATCACTTATCGGAAATTGTACTTGCAACAATCATTATGAAGACGTCACTAAATAAATGATATTACTTGTTTCATTAGTGTTGCAATAAAATTCGTCACAAATAATTTATTACTTGTGACGAAACTCTTTATTGTCAGCATATATCGTCACTAAAAAACGTAATTGTTGTTTTAGTGTAATTTCTAAGGGAAAAGAAGTTACTTACAGGGAATAGATGATAGTAATAATCTAATAATCTCCCATTGTCAACATGCTATTCCAACAGATGAGAGAACCAAATCCAAGAATCCAACAAGCTACCGCCGCACTAAACTTACCCTGATTATTCAATAATACAAGCATTAAATTGTAGAAGAAAGAACCCTAAACTCCATTGATGCTAACAAAGAAGAAAATAAAAAACACAAACCTCTAGCCTTGAAGGTGATTCTCCTCTATCAACATCAGCCATATCTATTTGAATCAACTGCAGCAGTTTTAAGAAGACCTTGACAAAACAAAAGCCATGTAAACTAATAGTGTGCTCGGAACTGGATACTCTTAAAAAGTAGAAATATATTAATCGATGACAGCAAAGTCGGTCACATACCAAAAATACGAAAAAAAAATAAGAAAAGCAGACATTTATTTTCATACGGGTTGGTGTGTAGTGAGAAGGCTGTATAGTATAATACAAAGAGGTTGTTTTACCTTAGCCTAGAGTGTTCTTTTTAGTGTCTAATAATGAATTTGAACTGCGATCGGCACATTATGGCTATTGACTGGGAAAGAAAGGTTTCTAAAATCATTGAGGGGTTCCCTGCGAGATATACATACACGATTGGGCAGTGACCTGTGAAAATAACATTAAGGGACAAATAGGGGTGAGTGCTGCTTAAAACCAGACACTGAAAAAGTTAAGTCAATCAAAGAGAATCCTAGTTTCCAAAAATGTACTCTGTGAAGTTTTGATTTTCAAGAAAAGAGAAATGCCGTTGCCAGATTAAGTTTTGGTGGATCCAGGATTATGAATACAACAACAACAAATAGGGTAACTTACACTCGAGTCATTAAATTATTAGTAAGTTTACGTTCTGGTCATTTAATTTCAAGAAGTTACAAAATGACCATTGAACTATTCGAAAGTTTCTATTCAAATCACTGGACTGTTAATTTTTTTAAAAATTAAGATAGGGATTAAATTGAATAAATTTAAAAAGTGCAAGGATTAAAGTGTAAAATTTTCATTTTATGAAAGAGGGACCTAAATTTTATTTTTCTATTTTATACTTTTCTCTTGATGAATTATTAGAGGAGGGCAAAGCCCCAACAACAACACGACTTGAATCCAAGCCACACCTGAAGCGATAAACACCCTAACCATCAAGTTAACACACAAGTTCTATTTATGATTGTTTCATTAAATAAAACTAAGCTGTAGTAGTTTGATTGCGATAATAAATAATATTGTGCTTCAATTATGAATTTTGAAAATATTGCAATTTTTTAAATCTTATCTATATGGTATTGGTATCAAAATAAAATTTTAAATTGAATACTTGATAATTGAAAGGGACTAAAACTAATATTATTCCATTCAACTAAGACAGTGAAGGCCCATCTCAGACCCATCTCTACCCTTATACCATACCCACACCCTTCACCCATGATATTATCATAAAACTTTGAGTTAAATTTAGTTTCACGAATTAACTAATTGAAATTTGAATAAAATTAAAATGTAAAATGGGTTTGTATTTTATAAATTGTTAATAAAAATTTAATTTAATAATTTAAATTTAAATACTACATGTTTATTTAAAAAAAAAACTCATATGCTGCCTATTTAATTTTATTTGTGAAATTTTTAAACACCACTTATATAATATGAAAATATAAAATTATATTTTTGTTTAAATAAATATGATAGTTACATCAAATTTTAAAGACGATATTATTAAGAGAGACAACCATTAACCTTGAACATATTTTAAAAATATGATAAGTAAGTCTCAGACTCACTGAGCTGGGGTCCACTGTATGGAAAAAAAACTCACTGTACCTTTTATCTTTTAATGAAAAGTGGGGATAAGTAAATTGTTAATTTTAATCAAATCTCGTGATTTTTACTCTTTACTTTGAAAAGATTTTTCGCGTTAAATTTTTGTTTATGGTATTGTGGTGGATTTTGTATTGTTTGAAGAAATATTGTGTTATTATATTCATCATAATTGTCAATTTTTGTTTATTGGGAGAAATATTGTGGTGGTTTTATTCAGTACATTTAAGAATAAATTTAAATAAATGTTACTTAAATGTAAATTTAATTTCTATATTTACATCTTTTTTTTCATATATTGCAAGAAGTTTAAGTATAATCACTAGCATATAATCAAGGTAATGCAACATACATACGTACATACATACATACAGAGGAGTTAATGCATCAGTTACATTGTTTTTCCTGCTCAGTTGATCATACTGGGCACCGGAAGTTACATTCTTACATTCTTAAAAGACAAAAAAAACATGAATGATGCATATAAAACCAAGACCCAATATGATATACATTTCACTTCACATGGGAATCAAAGCCCTCATCTTCGAGACTTCTATGCAATTTCACCATATCCAACCTTGACCAAAAGAAGCGAAAAACAAATTAAAGACACATATGTATATATGTATGTATGTACGTACGTACCTTTGTATGTATATACAGCAAAAACAATAGATATACCCACTGAACATTCGTGCATGAAATGGCAAACCTACTTTTTTTTTCTCATACATACATATATGTGAAGGTTTACTTCATTCATGTGTGCTAAGGCAATATGGGTAGATGATGTTCAAATTTTCTTATCTCCTTGTAGGCTACTAAAAATAAAATTACTATTTTATCCTTCACAATAAAAAAAACAATAAAATATTGGATGTAATAATTAAGTATATTAAAGAAAACTCGAGTGTAAATCCTAAATATTCGAGAGGATATAAGAAAAATAGTAGTCTACTTATAAAAGAGAATTTATGCCAATTGAATCTTAACTCAATTGATACGAGCATTGTTGCCAGTACAAAAAGACATGGTTTCAAATGCACTGAAATGCAATATTTTTCTATTTAATGGTTAAGAAAAGACTACAAAAGCTTATAATGAAATTGTTAAAAAAATATATTATTAATTAATTACTATACATTGAAAAGAGATTTTATCATTAATTAATTAGTAAAGACCATAGATTTTTCATTTATGTGTAGGAACAATTTGTCATCAAACATGGAAAGAAGAGACATGGTCAACACAAAAAGAGGCATCAAATTAAAAACTAAGTCAATGGCATCTCTGTTTTTTTTATCTTTGTTTGTTAGCATCTTTGACAAGTGTGTCAAAATGATTCCATGCACACAAAAAAGACACCTTAAAAACTACTCCCATTTTTTAACCCCACAAGCCATTGCCTGAAACTAAACAACGACAACTCATGACTGGTCGGAGGAAGTGTTTGGCTGACGGGAATGAAGCCTGGTCCGAGATCATATAAGGCTATATATATACACATATCCAGAAACTTTCCCGGAAAATTTAAATAAATCCAAGAAAATTTCATGGAAATTATATATAAAAGATCAACCTATATGACCTCGGGCCAAACAACATTCCCATCAACCGTTTCTCCTTTTACATAGTTTTTTTCCTTCAACTTTGCCTTAAAAATGAAAATGTTTGAGGGGAATGAAGCCTGGTCCGATGATACCTTTTACTTTGATCACACTTTACAATCTCAAAGCTGTCGCATCGAGCCAGCCAACATTCCTCTCAAAGACAACCCATTTCCATCAACATTCTTGCTTTAACGATAAACAAGCTCAGAGATTATTTCTGAGAAAAAAAAATGAGGCAAAAGAGATTAAAGAAAAAAACACAAAGAACATGTTTTGTTTCTCTCCTTGAAAGAAAAAAAACCCTAGCATACTTGGATTTATAGAGAGAAATGAGGTTAAGAACATGTCCTTTGGTCACATCTCTCTCACACTTATCGTATAGCGCGTATCTACACGCTCTTCTTAAAGGCTTATAAGATGTTACATGTTAAAAATTTTAATAATTACAAGGATTATGATTCTATCGGGTCGGGTTGGGTTAGATTCAGGTTAAATTTTATCAAAATTTTAGACCCGTTTATTAGTATAATGAAGCTTTAATTAAAATGTTAATATTAATGGTTTAAAAACTATAATGTTTTAATTTGTAAAAACACTTGTAAAAATAATTTAATTTGTAAAACGAATGATCTTTTAATAAGATTCACTAATGATATATGAATTTATAATACTATTAATACATCAAATACAAACTCATATATATTAAAGTTTATATTTAATAATATATTGATAGCGTATAAAATATATTAAATATATATTAAATATAAAAAATATATCTTATTGATTATTTGAGCTGTATTTTGAAATGGGGGAGGGTCGGCCTGGTTTCAAAAAAATTTCAAGTTTAAGTCCGTTTTTTGGACCATCTAAAAAACCGTTTTATTATTTAAAAATTAATAAAATACTAAAATTATAAATTTTTTAGTTGTTATTTTATACATTTTTATAACTAAATTTTAATTTGAAGGTATTTTTTATTATTTAAATTAAATTCAAGTCGCTCCGAAACGAAAATTCTTATCTAAATTCAATCTAAACCAGATCCGAATTAGATAAGTTACCCGACTTTTGAATAGGTTTAAGTGTGGTTAATATATAGTAAATAATAAGAGTGTGTAGGTGGAGGTGTTAGGTCAGTGACAAGATGGAGCAGTAAAAAAACCCTAAACATTTAGTCATTTAGGATCTTTGAATGCTTGATGTTACGAAAAGAAACAAACAAAAATTAGTGTATAAATTATTTAATATTCAAATCTTTATTTTATGTTTGGAGCATTGAGATTCTTAAAACTTTGCATTCCACTTTCCAATGTAGAACTATATCACATGATTAGTTTGCCCCTTAAATCATTCTTTAAATTTATTTTAAATTATTTTGTATTTACCATTTTTTCAATTTTCACGACTAATTTTTTCCGGATTTATTATTGCTTTTTTTAGTAACGTTGTCATTAAAGTTTAAATTTGAGTTCTTTTTAAGTGCAACGCATTTTACTATTACACGATACTTACTTTTAGGGATGAAGCCATAAATTTTGTTAGAGAACCGAAATTGAAATATAAAATTTTAATTTCGTATTTTTGAAGGGACCAAATAGAAATCCTTTTATTTTTTTATTTTGGTAGAAAAAGACAACATTGAGCGAGTACGTCAAAACCAATCAAACTCGTGTAAAGGTATCAGTAACGGACAACAGAACTCCTCGTACTGAATTCAGGGGATCCTCAAACAACATCGAATTTAATGGACCATTATTCACATACTTGGCCATTCGATCAACAACCACATTTTGAGCTCTTAGTATATGACGAATTCTTATCTTCTAACCTTGTTTTAACAAACTATTGATTAATCGTAACTCAACTACACTACTATTAGCAGCATCACCCGCCAGCAGAGACTCTACTAGAAGCGCATTATCACATTCTAGCTCTAACTATCTGTAACCCTTTTAGGGATGAAGCATGGTTCGTGCTTCAATTCGAAAGATTAAATATTAACTTTGAGTTTTTTGATTTATTTTGAAAGGTTATTATATATATTTTTTCATTTATAAAAAAACCAAAAAGAAATTCTCTATTTTGAGAATTTAAAGCTCTACTTGCCCTTTTAAATTCCCCACCACCTACTCCTATTCCTTAAAAAAAGATATATACATACATAAATATCATCCACTATATTTTGTAATTTTACAATCAAATTTATGTTTAATTATTTTTTAAAAAAATTGATTATTTAACCCAAAAAAAATTGATTGAAAATATTATGGGCATGCATTTGTCATTTTATGATGCAAGTTACCGTTTGATAGTGTGGGGACAGTGGTAGGATAGGCTCCTTGTGATCCTCAACATACCAAAGTATTTCCATTCAAGAAACGACAACAATGTTCAATCACCTTTTAAAAAATTTAATTTTTAACAAGGGTTTGTAAATAATGCGGATTGAGTTTTAGCTCAATTAGCATCGATATTTTTGTTAGTGCAAGAGGACGTGGGTTTGAGTTCGTTGAAGCGCATTATCCTTTTTATTTAAGGGTTGGGGAGGGGTTATGGATAGTCCTAACTATTATATATAAAAAAAACATATATCATAGGAACCAGGGCGAAGCTGGAAAATTTTTTTGAGGGGGGCAAAATGTAATTTCATCTTTACTAATTTAAAATTTTAAAATTTCTAAATGACTTAAATAGACAATTTTTCATTCTAGGGGACCGGACTATTACTAGCCCCCCGGATACGCTACTAATAAGAACTTATAATGAGATTATGTTACAAACCAAAACAATGCGATGGTAAAATTATATATTAAATCTCATAAAAATATATAAAATAATCCCTTTAGAAAAAACCTTTAGCTCCATCCTAAAGAACTGGATAAACGGTGAAACTGATTAGATCAATAATTCGATAAATTATTACTTTTTATCTTATATTTTATTAATGTACAGTAATTTATTTTATTTTAAATTATATATTATTAATTTAACGATCGATTTTTGATTTAGGGTGAGTTTGGATAGGCGGTGCATTTACCTGCGGTTAGTGTAAAAATAGCGGTGGCGGTGAGATTAGATACTGTAGCGTGAGACAAAAAGTAAGCTAAACGTACCGCACCGCACCCAATCGTCCATCCAAAACCACCCTTAATCGATTTTTAATATAAATTAAACAAGAATGGATCCGGTGGTGCATAATAATTATAATAAAAGAATGGAATTTCAGTTTCCCAAGTAAAGGAGTAATGAAAGAGAAAGCGGAGCAATTTACTTTCATTGCTTTCATCATTACCTTATTATTGGAGGTTCAATTTTTTGAAATAAAATGAAAACAAGAAGTAGATAATGGTACTTTTTTATTAGTCCCATGACTTTCCTGACTTTTCTATCTCTACATTCATTTCTTCTGTGTACGGTTCTCTCCTCAAAGTTGCCAACCAGAGTAATTTTAATTTTCCCTTTTTCTTTTTCCTAAAAACAATGGCGAAATTGAATTTCTTAACCTCGCTGCAATTTATCGTCTAGTCGCGGCGTAGAAATTTTTTTTTTTGAGAATGTTGAAATTAAATTTTATATTTTTACGATTGTAAAATTACAATTTGGTTATTTTAATGGTCTATATCTTTATAATTTTTAAATAATTAAATTAAATTTTTATCGTATTTAAATGCATAGAAATACCTAAATTAAATTTTTATAATTTTAGAAAGTCATTGAATTTACGAATTTTTAAAACAGGTTGAGTATTTTTCTCTAACAATTTCACGAGTGTTTAAAGAGATAACGAATTTATAAGGTGAGAATGTTAATTGTTGAATTTAATCCCTTTTAACTTTTATTTAAATGAAATAATTATATAAATTTTAATTTAAATAGTTTTAATACAAAAGAAAATTAGCTTTATTTCCCTTTTTTTTTTAGTTTTATCTCAACCCCATCACATAACTCTTGGCTTCGTTTCCAGGTGAGAGCACATCGTTAGATGGGTGAACATGCGTACCATGCACAACGATGTATGGTCTAGCTCGAACTCATTCTATAAGACATGAATTTGAATCAGATCGTACGCCTATAATTTTTTAAATCTTTAAAAAGATTCAAGAAATAAATTCTCCACCAAAAATAATATCGAACTTGTTGAAGGATTTACTTACTACGAATGAACGACACTTTGTAAATCTCGATAAAATAAAAATAATAAATATAATTTAATAGGTGATAAATTTAATTGCTATTTTGAATATGCTGAATGAAAAAAAAAATTAAAATTTAAAAATACTCAAAAAATTAAGAAAAAAATATAGAAGGATGTTTAAGTTGCATGGAAGGGGACGAGTTGTCAGCGTAAGCAATGGAAGAGGGAAAGAAATAGCCCGAGTAACGAGGAACCGAATTTAATCGCCGACGTCGACGCTTCAAACTATTTCAAATCTCACCCTCCCCCACGCTTTCTCCATTGCGCGTGATCAACAATTTTTCATTTTCTTTATTTCAGATAAAAATAAAGTTAATTTTAATAAAATTGTTTAATTGTACGGTTAAATTGCTACAAATATTTTCGAATTATTTTTTAGATTTTACAATAATCTATAAAGTTTAAAATGTTTTAATTAAATCCTTAATTAGTATCATATTAATTAAATCATTCTGATAATATCGAACTTGATGTGAAGTATATTTACAGCATGTATATCTAATTATAAACATAAGCATATATAGTTTAAATCTCACGTGTTAAAAAGAAAAAACGGATAGTATTAATAAATTTAAGAGAGCAATTTATTTTTTAATGCATTTAATCCAAGATATCTACATGGTAGGGATAAACGTGTTTACAACATGATATACATGTTCTAAATATGCTTTACGTTAGGTTTAAGGGGGCATTTAACAAGTAAGCTAATGATTAGGTTGATAGAAGAACATGATTGATACGATATTGATATTTCAAGTATTTAGTTGAAATATTTTGCAGTTAAACCAATTTAAAGTATAAATCATAATTTGAGGACGAGTAGTGGAAATAATCTTCATATATATATTAGGGAAGTGAAAAAATTTGAAAAATCGAAAATCAATCCTAAGAGTGATGTTTGGGCAATTTTCAAAATACAAGTTAAAAATTTGTGGTTACTAGAATCAAAATAAATCTTATTTTTTATTTAATTTATAAATCATTTTAATTTGTTATTATTTCAAAATAAACATTTTATGTAAAATAGCAAAAATAACTTCAATTTTATATATAATATATTTTTCAATAAATACAAAAATTATTTATTATGTTTCATATACATGAAAAATACTTTATTAAGAAATATTTATTAAAATTACTTTGAAATTTTACCGATTAACATTTAAAAATTATAAAAAATCATTTTTCAAAAAATTTTAAAAAACTTAAATTAAATTGAACTACTATAAACTATTTGAAAAGTCCATAATCAATTTTTTTACCCAAAAAAATATTTTTGTTATTTATACAAATATATAATTTTCCGAAAATAAAATTGGGGGAGAGCGCGTGGAGAAATGGATGGAAAGAAATTAATACGCTGAAAGGCCCAAGTCGAAGAAAAAACAAGTCAAATAAGAAAGAGGTTTTGTCTTTTTAAAAAAAATTCTCTTTGGTGTGGGAAAGTAGAAATGACGTATGCATGCAAGAGATGGACGGCTGAGATTCGCCCACATCGTACATTTAAGAAGACCTAACCTTCTTACAGCCTTCCACGTGCTTGTAATAAATGCACCTTCCTACGTACAGTCACTGTTGTTCTTTCTTTTTTTTCAAATAAAAAAAGTTTAAATTTCCATTTTGTTTTCTGAGTGTGGACCACCACAAAGGAGGGGACAAGACCACGTTGGTGTCCTGAGAAGCTGACTAAGGGACACGTGGTGTTACGACATTCGATTCATGTTCCAGTACATGGGTCCCACTGGGTCCCACGTTTCCACTAGGCTTTGGCGGGGGAGGGGGGCAATTATGCGTTAATGATGAAAGATGTGAGAGAAAAAAATGAAAAAATATTATATATGTGGGTGTCAGTCAGATTTGACAGTGTCACCAGATGGTCAGATTAGACGAGTGTGTTTGAATTGAACCGCTGAGTTGACTCAATTCTCACGGTAATAGGTATATTGCATTATTATTATTATTAAGGTTAATTCCATCTCACGTGTCTAAATTAAGATTTGAATTTAAATTGTTTGTTAACTTTTAAAACATTTTTATTTAATTTTTTTAAAAATATCAGTGCTATAATTATTGTGGTGAATCTTGAGATTAAATTTTGGGTACATAATTAAAATTTCTAAAAATTTTAAGAGTTGGATGATAATTTTTTCAAAAAAAAGTTTAACTATTTTTTAAAAAAGGTTTGTGAAATTAATGAGAATTTTGAAAAAAAATTAGAAGAAATCAATTAAAATTTTAAGAAAAAATAAAAAGCATTATGAAATATTTTAAAAATTTGAGGGTCAAATTAAAATTTTCAACAAAATCAAAGGAAAAAGAAAAAATTTCAAATATTTTGGGGGGCTAAGGTACCCCTTGCCCTCGGTCTTTCTGTCAGTCTTTTTATTAATATGGATATTAAATGTCAACTTAAATCTAGCATGAAATATATTTAAAATACATGGATTAAATTGTAAATATGTTTTGTACCTACCACGTGAACTATTTGGATCCAATGTGCTAAAAAGATAAATAGCCCTCCTAAATATTAATACGCATTCTCCTCTTTAACCCCTTCATATCCAAATTGTTTCTACAGTAGGTACACACTTGTTTACAAAAGAAAAAAAAACCATAAAATACACGTGGACTGCCATGCAAGTTTTCATGTTTAACAATTTGAATCTTTTTAAAATGTCGATGATCAAAATTGACTAATTTTAAAAGGTTGAGGACCAGAATAACAACCGCATTGAAAAAATGAAAAAGGTTAAGGGTTAAATTTTTCAATAATTATAATTTATGTTGGGGGGTATGGGATATTAAAAGCAGGGGTCCTACTCCATTTAATGAATCTCTATCTCTTTTGTTTATAAATATTCCAATCTATTTCTTGTTTTAAAAATGAATTTTCAATCTTAAATTGCTTGGTACAATTCCTACTATTATTAATATTTCATCTATTGTTATATACACTCTTCAATGACTTCCACAATTCATCATGAAAATAGATGTGATTTTGTCTATCACAACTTAACCAAAAATATAAAATAAAATTCTTTTCAGTCCTTTTGTAGTGAATTCTAAGCTTTTTCTTCAATAAATACATACATGTATATATACAATTGCAGGTTTTGGTACCTAACTAGAATTTTTAAAAATTTTAGGAGTGTAATGAGATTTTTTTTAAAAAAAATTGGAGGTTAAATTAATTTTTTTATGAACTTTTTTATATTATCGAGAATTTCAAAAAAAAATAGAAGAGTTCAATTAAAATCTTCAAAGAAATTAAAAGATTTAATGAAAATTTTAAAAATATTGAAGGGACCTAATTAAATATTTCAACAAATTTCAAGAGATTTTTTTAAAAAATTTTGGGAGGAATCAAGAGTAGCCTTGACAACTTGAAATGGCGAGACATTCTTTAAGGTATAGTTAAATACCCCAAAAAGAGTACTCCTTCTGTTAAACTAAAATAGTGAGTTACAAGTGGATTGAATAATCTTAATTCGATTGGCATGGACATTACTGCTAATGCAAGAAGACATGCGTTCGAGGGGATGGACTATGGGCAGTTCTAGGCATTATATAAAAAAGAAAAGATAAAATAATGTTCAAAAAAATGAGTTAAAATATTTCATTACTGCTATGTTAAATACTAATTATATATACTTATAGTAAAATATAAAAAAAAACTCTACAAGCAAAATTAAATTAAGTATACTTCAATTATATTAAAAAAATAATTAAAAACATGAAAATTTATTAAATCTTGTAGATTTTTTTAATTACTATCAAATCTTTCTATTATCGGGATTGGATTATATTAATCATTCTATTAAATGAATTAATTTAACCCTTATATTATTAAAAAATCAAATAAGATCAATTTTCATCAAAATTAATTTTTATTGTTTAAAAAATATCTTTTACAGTTTAAAGAGTTAAATTATAAATGAAAATAATATTTTTTTAAATAATAAATATCCATTTAAAAACCAATTTAATACCATTTTTATAATAAATGGATTTGACATGTAGTTTTACCTACACGTTAGGGTTAGGGTTTTAGCAAATCCATGTATTAGGGTATAGGGCTTAAAAGCGCCATTGACAATGCTGGATTGGGCCATCATTAGTCTACTTCCAACAAAGTCAGAGACAGTGACTTTCAGTCATTAGAATTTCATGTCATGTCCTTTTATATCATTATATTATGGATAAATTATAATTTCATCCTTCAACTTTAAAAAGTTATAAAATTGTTATTAAATTATTTAAAAAATTCTATTTAAATTATTAAACTATTTAAATTATTTTATTAAAGTCACTGGACTTTTAAACTTTTTTTTTATAAAAAAAGTCCGACTAACAAGCTTTAAGCGACAATTCGACGATCAATACGGTGGGTCAATATCCATCGATAAGTAGAACAATATATTTTAAACCCAAATTATTCTGACTATCAGTGTCGAAGATCAGAGAAGAAATCTGTCTGGATTTTGATTCATAAATTCGTGATATTCAAAGCTGTTTAATGTCAAAGAAATAAGTTGTCAAAGAGAAAAAGGGAAAGAAAGCTTTCGATTAGTGCAGGTAATGCGAAAATAGAAAACTATATAGTAGCGATTTTAAACAGGCTAGCGACTTAAATGAAAACCTTCGAATAATTCAATGACCTTTAAGTGAAATTTACCCTAAAAAAATTATGGGAACTGTTATTTCTTTTTATTTTTTCAACTTTATGGAACAAGACAATAATTCTATTCTATTCAAATCAATTCAATCCAACTGTTTAGCATGCGAATCCTCAACCTATATATATATATATAACATATGAATGCATGTAGCTTTAAAATGTTAAAACAGTAATCAAAGAGATAGAATCTATGCCTATAGCCTGCAATTTACTTCCTCTTCCCACAGCCAATCTAAAAGTAATATATTAGCTCTAACTCTGATTCACTGTTCCAACTCAGAAAACAGGTCCTTTTCTCACTTTTCACATCATTATTTCCTCCCTTGAAAATGTAATTTAAAATTTGTTGGTATGAGGTTGAACGTTGTTGATGTTAAGATCAAACAAGGAGACAATAGTGGTGCTGGGCAATTCACCTCGCTTAGAGCTAGGTGGAGAGTCAACTTTGAGGGAGCTTGGATAGCAATGGTGGGTAGGTCGGAAACGGGGGATAATGAAGTAAGAAGAATGTAAGAGAGAGAGGGAATCCCTTTTTTTCAGTTGGGACTGAAGGTTTATATACTCTTAAGTGTAATCTCGAGGTGCCACGTGTCATATTCTCACAAGCGAGTTGAGGGTAAATAATCAAGTGGTCTGTCGTCATAGGTCTAGATAGGATAGCGATAAGACGTTTTTTCAATCACTTCAGATGGGTATGGTAGTTGGGACCAAAAGTGATAGTTAATAAATGGATTCTATGTATATCTACATATGCTCATGTGAATGTGGAACCGAGTCATACCCCTGAATAGTTCTAAGTAAGCGGGACTTTCGTTTGACACAAGCTTAAAGAGTTGTCTAAAAAAGATATAAGTATCTCAAAAAAGTAGAAATATGTTGTAATATTTGATTGTATCGAAAATTAAATTTAGTTTAATCTTATAGTAACTTCGATTAAACCACAATCCAGATTTTTATAATTTTATAAAGCTAAATTAGGTTTGCCATATGCTTAGCTTTGCTTATTTACACTAGGCAAGTTATGTTTATTTCAACGTAATAGCTTTTATGAAAATTAGTTTCAAATTTTGTCGATGTTTGTTTCATGTAAAATAAAATGGGCAACGTAAAAAATATTTCAGTCAGTGTAGAATTACCCATTTATTCCAGTAAAATGTCTTACCAAAATTTTTTATGTTTTTCCGTAAGACATTTTCCAAACTGATGAGGCTCTTTTCATTATAACACCCCCATACCCGACCCAAACATCAGGTCAAAGCACAAGGATATTACATTCTCTACTACATTCTTCACTTATCAAATATTTTCTTATAAACTCTCATAACTTTTCAATTTAGTCTATTTTTGTCATAAAAATTCAATATTCACTAATTAATCATATTAAATCAAATTTCTTTCTTGTTACACTTTAATCACATAATTTATGTGAATACCTGAATTCACATATCAAATTTCTATGTATTTCACTTCTATTATTTCATTCATATATTTTCTCAAATTTAACAATTTAATCATTGTCATCATAAAAATTCCATATTTTTTTCCAAAATTTCACTTTTACAATACTTTATGCATATTTTATCATCTCATAACAAATTCATTAAACTTTTATCGCAATTTCCTTATTCACATATTCAATTGTTTCACACTTAAACTTTTGTATACTTTTCAATTTAGTCCCTATTGCCATGTAATTTATTTTTCACCATATAAGCACTTTAATCAAACAATTCATTATAATATTTTATTTCACATAACAAATTTTCATGCATATCACTTCTCTTGTTTCAATTATAAATTTCACAAAATTTACAATTTAATCCTTAATATCATGAAGATTCATTATTTACTTTAAATTCACCTTAACATTACTTTGTAATCAATTCACTACTTATCATAAATCTCAAATGTATATTTGTTTCATTGAAAACAACTTTTATGAAATATTTTCAGGAAATCTTCTAAACAATGAAAAACACTTTACACAGATCCATCCAAACATCATAAACTATTAGTTTTTCTAGAAAAGTAAATCATTTTTCATAAATAATTTTCCAGAAGCCATTTTCAGTGAAACAAACGGAACTTAAATTGTAACTTAGAAAAAAAGGAAGGGTTATGATGGTGAATTTTGAAAAATTTGTACTATATTTTCAAAGTGATTGTATGAATTAATCGAGATAAAGGTCTCAATTCATTCTAACGGTCAATTCGTCCCTAAGGAAGCAACAGAGTTTATCATAGACCCATGAGGCCATGAGAGCAAAGCTTAGATGACCATAGGAGTTATCGATTGCATGATCAAAACCGGAGACCGGTTAAAGGTAAAGCAAGCAGAATAGGTTTTCAACTTTAAAACTACGTTCACAATCATATATATGCTCTTAATTACTAATGGAAGTTCAGCTACAGTACAAAATATTAGAACAAATAAACCTGGTTATAAAATCAATCATTTAGAACCGAGGGCAAAGGACAACTCCGGTCGGAGTTTGTTCTTTACAGATGATTTTGTCTGATTTGAATGTTTTCCGGCCCCCTGTTGCTTCTTCCTTTTCATGGCCTCTTCCTTTCATCTTTGAAGCTCCTCTAGTTCCTTATAACGGGTTCTCTTTGAGCAACTTTTCCAACTCTTCTTTCTCTTTTCGAGCTTGCTCCTGTCGATGTTGATTAAAGTTGGCTGCAGGCTAAAACATTGAGTCACAACCGTAAACTAGAGTGAGGGGTTCAAAAATTATACCAGGGAAACCAACTGTGTGATTTCTCTGTCAAGACCGAGTTCGTCTCATCTGGACCATTTTCGGCAGTACACACCACAAAAGTATCTAATGTTATATATGAGATGGCATTCCCATTGCAGAAAATGAATAAGTGAAACAAACACGAACAGACAAGCATTCGTAGGACATTTGTATTAGATATTACCTCCTTTTGCCTAGCCTCTAGAAGAGCTGCAACCTTCCATTTTGGATTTCTTTCTAAACCAGACAACAGTTAGTAAAAAAACAGCTGACAAGTCGTGTTCCTTTTACCTTTTTTTCTTTTCTTTCTCTCACCATAATTCTTGATTCACAAAGTAAACTACAAGAAATCAGCAAACTAACCTTTGTGAGAACAAAGGCACTAAAATATGTTTTAATGCGGCATATAAATGTGCATTGAATCAGTTTAATTAAAACAAGTTAGCAGAATTGTCCTTCAAGAAATCCTGTGCAGAAGGTAGTGAAGTAACTTACTGCAGTTATAACAAACCATTGTGATACTTCAAACCTTGCACCAAAGTACATTTTAGACATCATCATATATTCATGGAAGGTGAATAATAACGGTTCAACCCAAAACACTTAGCTAGAATGGCTATCTATCATTGTAAATAACAAAACCAACAAAATAAGAGGCTTTTGGCAATTGCAGACATCTCTTTTTTTGTTCTACAATGGTAAAGCACATAAATAACCTCTCCCCATTATTTTCCTTTGCATTTTCTAACTGGATGTTATTAGGTAGCATGAGCTGTACAAAACAGCACATTACTCAGCTTGGAAAATTTCCATATAACTGAGGGAGGTAAGAAAAACGGATTTGTGTACATGAAACTGAATGATCTTCATTCATCAAGACTAAAATTAAAGCATGAAATGAGTTTTGAATTTCACAAGACCTGAGAACCCACTTGGGATCCTTGATTGCATTTTTCCAATATGAATTGTGGTTGCATCATCCCCCTGAACCAAATATCATATAATCAAGAAAAGGAAAAAAAAAAAAAAAGGCTATCTAATAATGTATCTGCTTCCAGTAAATCAAAAGCATTGTGATTCCAAACTTCAATGTGACATTGTTTCTCAAATATTAATAGAACCAGCAAACTTGGAAAATGTACCAAATAAACTTCAAGAAGATATAAAAGAACTCTGAAAAGAAAATAAACTACATGCACAAGGAGGAGCTATTTGATATACCTTTTCCTTCATCGTCTTTTATTAATATGTCACTAGCACTTTTCAGCTTTTCTGCTCTATTGTCACAAGATTTGAGCTAGAAGATTTAGAGCTCCTACTTCTTTGCCTCTTATAATGCTTTGGAATCTGAGAACAGCTCCGGTGACGTCTTACCATTGGAAAATGACTTTTGCAGCATCAAAGACTAACAGAGCAACTCTTCCTTCTGTGCAACAACACGATTAATTGAGCGACAGCTATAAGATTTGTATTTGTATTTATTCTATCACTTCTCGTAAAATCCCTATGTTTAGCTCCAATGGTATTTGTGTTTATCCTATTTCGATTTTTTTCAAAGCAAAAGGCTCACATGTCAGGTGCCCACCGAGATGTTGATAGTTGCATAGAAGATGTCAAGTAATAAATCCATCATACCTTATTGGAATATTCAGCAACACTTCATAATCAGAACGGTAGTCATTAAATAAATCTACTATCATGAAGGTGCTCAAAGAAGTCAAGGCAATTATGCCATCCTGAACAGAAAGATATCACACGCATGTCAAGACATACTCAACCAAGAGATTCAACAGCCATAAAAGTGAAACCGAAACTGAAACCATCGGTTTACAAAATGCCAATGACACATTCAACTGCAGCAGCACCTTCACTTTGGCACGTCCAACTATCTAATTGCCACTTCTTAAAAGATTCTTGCTTAGGACTCAGATTCTACAAAGATTATAATAGTAAAAACCAAGCAAACTACATAGCCTTTCTTGTTAAGTTGAAAGATCACTGAACAATACACAAATAAGTTATGGGTGAGTGCAGATAAACTTGAAGAATTCGTATTCCAATCCGATATCCACAAGACAAATTCCAGAGCTCCCAACCTTTCTTACAAAATTCCTCACATTTGCATATATGTTAACAAGATTAACTTTAATAGCATGAATATAAACGGGATTACCTGCTATGAGAGTAAATCCTGAGGCACATGCTATCGGTTAATCACCTCAAAATAACAAATTAATATCAAACGTTTCTCCTGCACAATAAAAATATCAGATTAATTGATGCGATGTAGTTTTTTTTTTTTTTCCTTTTCGAGACTCCTCCTCCTGAATTTCCATTAATTTCTTGTTAAACAAACAAAACGAAGCGAAATCGATCAATTCAATCTAATTGAAGGAACCCTAGAACTTCGCATGAAACTGAAATTCAAAAAAGACTTGCACCAAATCAGAACCGAACCCTGGAGAAATTTTAACGAAAATTCAAAAATAGAGAGCGAATTTGTTGATTATTACTATTACATTACTATGCAAATTAAAGGAACAAAATTTCATACCTGAAATTATAGAATTTTGGGTAAAATAATAACAAAAGATTTTCTTCGCTTATATCTAAATCTAAATTTCAGATGAGATATGTAGATTCCCGCCTTTTAATAGCTATTTGGTTTACGAGGAAATAACTATATAACTAAATTTTCTTTATGGCATTTTATTTTGGGTCTTGTTAACGGAATTTTTATGTTAAATAATATATTGTTTATAATTATTGTGTTATATTTGGTTAAATCATTTAAAATAAAAATATCAATTTAGGGGTTAAATCATTTAAAGCAATTTGAATCTTTTTGTTAAAAATTTATATTTTTTTACTGTTAAAAATTTGTGTAGCTAAGGGTCTGATTATATTTTTGCCTATTTTTACTACAAAGTTGGACAAGTAGTCCATGTAGATTAGATTAAAAAACAAATTAGTCTTTTCTGTTAAAAATTTCATCCATTTTTACTGCTAAAAATTTGTGTGACTAACGAAATAATTAGATAGTTTCACATAATTTGTCCAATGATCAGTTTTTAATAGTAAAAATAGATAGAATTTTTAATAGAAAGAATAGTTTCCTCTCTTTTTTTTTCTTTTTTTTTTGTGAATATAACAAACTCAAAGTATAATACATCAAATTACTAGAAGTAAAAAAAAACCATTTGCTTTATCTTAACATAATTCTTGTAAAATCTCCATAGGAATCTTCCAAAATCTGGGCACCTTATTTACTATCAGAAGTCAATTTGGCAATTCCATCAGCAACTCGATTATTCTTCCTGAGAACATACAGAGAACCACAAATCTTTCACATTTTAATAATTGTGTGGTGCTTCTAACCAATGTTGAATTTGCATCCTTTGGTTGCTTATCTTCAATGACTTTAATCACCTCCATACTATCTGGGTGAATCAGTACTCTTTCATATATTTATTCGTTTAAAATAGACAGTCCATCCAAAATGCCTCATAGCTCAACTTTAAATATCGAATACTTTCCTAGATAATGGTTATAACCCAGAATAGTTGCCTCTTTAATCAGCATACAAGGGCTACTTTACTCAAAATTTTAATAGAAAGAATAAAAAATAGTTTACCGCTACAAGTACACGAAATCATTGAATTAAATACAATATGATAAACAACGATTCTATGACTGTGCATGGAAAGAAGAACTCATAGCCGAAGAATTTGTGGAAAAATTGCTTGAAACCCAGTTCATGGATTTTAATTAAAAACAAATAATCCATTAAAAAAAACAGTAACATCGAAGAAACCCCCATCAAGCTTCCTTATCAATCATACATATAAATTACAAAAAAATGAAATTAAATAAATATAATATATATATATAACTTTTTTCATGAAGGATGAACCTTGTTAGGTGAAAGTCCATTAAAACCTGCAGATTTCATAGCAGCTTCAACATACAATTTAGAAGCAATGTTTGCACCTTTTTCCATCAAATCCCCCATTTTTTTAACTTTCTCAGCAGTATCATCAACACCACTGAGTTCAGCTTTTGACTCGCGTTCCATTTCTTCCTCGAATCGCCTGAACTCATCCACGGCGGTTTCCATGACTGAGTCAAAATAATCCTCTGCTTGTTGCATGGTTATTTCAGCTCCTTTCACTTGTTTTTCTTCCTCTAGCTCCAAAGCTGCCCATGCTTTGTAAGATTCGATCTCGAAAAGCTTCATTAGGTCTTCCATGGCGGATGGGTCGAAGTTCTTGTTGCCTTGTAAAGCTTGATCTGAGAGGAAAGTGAATTGAGAGAGGAGAGCTTCCATGGCTGTTTGATGAATTCAAATGCAGATCTACCTTAAATGAAACTATATGTGTGCTACAATGAAGAAGAAATAAAGTTATATAGTGGGTGAAGAATCATATATAGGGACACCTACTTTCCTCCTGATATTTCCTGTAAATAATTTCAATTTTCTTTATCATTTTAATTTTTATTCTTTTTTTAGTTAAATTTAGCTCTTTATATTTTAAAAGGAGTTAAATTTAACTATCAATCTTTTAAAAAGAATTAAATTGTCATTTTAATGAAAATAAAATTTTATATATGTAACTTGCATCCTAATTCACATTTACTTCATACTATGTTTTTATAAATTTTTTTAATATTTTATAAATTTTAAATTATTTGTTAATATGATATATAAGATAAATAGTGGCATGTTAGCATAAAGTACGTATGGATGGATTGTCACACGGATTGCTGTGCCAACATCGTTAAAAAATTAATGTTTTGATTAGCATTTTCATTAAAAAAATAAATTGATTCTTTTTGAAAGATTAATGGCTAAATTTAATTAAATGATAAGGACCAAATTAGCAAAAGATATAAATATTGAGAGCTAAATTTGATAATATACCAAGAATAAAAAATTAACCTTTTGCTTCTTATAATTAATATATATAGATGGAGGGTTTATTTTTGGCCTAAAAATATATATGGCAAATCAATCATATTATTAATTTTTAGGTCAATTACTATAAAATAAAAAATTACAAAAACAATGTAATAAAAAATTAATAAACATAAATAAATAATAATATAAATATCAACCTTCATTTTATAAATTATAACAGTAATTTTAATTTGGCGCAGTTATATACATGAAAGTTTAATTATGGTTTATATATATATATATATAACTTTTAATATTTTTCAAGATCGTCTTATAATTCATGTTCGAGGTCCATGACTACCTCCCCAACAATGTCGCCTCTAAGATAAACCCTACAAACAATATTACGCAACATAAAACCCCAACCTAAAATCTCCGCAAGACCTCATAAGTATTGTTGGGATTTGAATATTATTCTCCAATCATACCCCATTCCTTTACCACCTTTTTTATTTCCAAAGTGTAAACTAGTGGGCAGTTGGAATTGTTTTCTCTTTTCATTTGATTTGGGGTAACGGATAAAAGTAACACGGAGGATTTGTATTATAAGTCGAATTATATTTTATTTTTTTATTTAAAAAATACGTAAATTAGTGTTTATATGTTAGATTAAAAAGAAATGGAGATGGTAGATTCTTGGTTTCAGCAGATATTTGGAACGTTGTATTGTGCTAGACATCGAACTTTGAGACATCTTGGATAGATTGAAAGTTATACTAGATCGAGGTTTTGAGAGGGTTTTAATTCAAATTAGCAGTCTTTAGGATAGATCATTTGGGGATTTCAATTCCGCTTTGGTCAGGAGAATCCATCAGCTCTTTGCAATTGTAGGACATGGAGACTACAGCATATTCCCTAAAAAAAAAAAAAGATCGCAGATGGTCTCGTCAAGATGGCTCGTGACAGGAGAACAGGATTATGGTTGATTGAGGATTCCTCATCGGAGGGATTAGTTTAGTTTCTTACATTTGACTTGCTCTTTCTTTTTTTTTTCTTTTTTAAATGATCTTTTTGTTAAAAGTTACATCCATTTTTATTGTTAAAAATTAGTTAATGTACATCAATATGAAATACATACTACCATATGTAACTATCTTATTATTTTATCAACCATATAAGTTTTTCAACCGTTAATTAAAAAAAAAAAAAGGGAAAAAACCCTTTACACAAATTGGTGGTGTGAATAAAGTGGGGAAGTGCATGGTATACCTTATCTCAATCAATGGATAGAAGGAATCTTTTAACATAGTGAAACAAAGTAGGGCCATCATCATTTGACATTGTCAAGCGTCAAAATTGGGCAAACAGAAAAATTTTTGAAAGTAGGCTTCTTCTTTTTTCAATGTTACCAATAATGTAAATTTAGGTCATGATTTTGGGGAAAAAAGTTCTGACACATCACGAGCTTACACATATTTGGTATTTATATTTATAATATCAAACAAAAAATGTGATGGGGACCGTCCTTGGATGACCGTTGAAATTTAATACATTGGCCCTCTACAATTGTACATTAATATCATCCCCTTACCAAATTATTAACATTTTTTTTAGATAAGATACAAAATAAAGAAGGGCTTAATTATTAAGGTGTACTATGGTTAATAAGAGCATATTGTCGATTGAGTATTAGTTCGATTGACATTAATATTGTTGTTAGTGTAAGAGGACTTAGGTTTAAGTGTGCTGAAACGCATTTTCTTTCTATTAAGGGTTGGGGAGGGACTTTGAGTAGTTCTAAACATTGTATGAAAAAACAGATATAATGAGATTAATGTTAAAAAATAATAATAAAACATAATATGTGTCACGTTTTTATTAGTTAGTATTGTATGTGGTGTTACATTATGAAAAAAAGAAAACAAAAGAACCCCACATTTGGTAGTTATGTAAAAAAATGATACTTTTAATTGACCTGAATTTAACAAAAAATTTTATTAATATTAATAACTGAACTTACATTTTTAAATTTAAAAAATTAAAGCGCTAAATTTTTAAAAATTAAATTAAATAAACTAAATTCTAAATAAAAAATATAAAAATTTATACCATTATGTTTTAACACCAAGAGTGATCATCTAGGCCTGTTATTGGCCCAAAACTGATATGGTTTGCTTTTAGTACCTTCATGAGAACCATCATGGAAAGCTTTCATTTGGGCTTCATCTTTTAAAATTGTGAAATTACATTTTAACTTTCATAAAAACATACAAATTCATTCTAACCTCTTACAAAAATTTTCTAACTTCATCCTTGCCGGCCCTTATAATGATTTTGACCATTCAAGTCACATGTTCATTTGATCTTAGGTCAGTTTATGTGGGTTAGTATTTTTAAAAAGTTTTGTTTTTATCGCAATCTTTACAAATAATAGCCAACATATTCAAGTGATAAGTGTCAAAAGTAATATATTTTAATCTCATTCTTAATGCGTTTTTAAATGATTAATCAATGTAAAATGATGAATTTTACACTCGTAATCCTTTAAATTCATGTTTCTATACTTAGGAGAGCATTTTGGAGCAAAACGAGCGAAAATCGAATAATTGGAGCATATTTCAGGAGCCACATGGGCTAAACACATGGCCGTGTGAGCCAAACAGTCATGTGCCGATCTATGTGGATATCGTGATTCGCACTCTAAATACGCGAAAAAACATAATTTTTAGGTTTTTCAGGCATTCTAAGACCTATATATACCAAATATAAGAATAGAAGTGGAAGCCATCAGAGAATATTGAAGAAAACAACTCGGAAAACACCAATGAAGTAGACTTGGAAGTAGATTTCCACCAAGATTGAAGATCTCCATTTGATTTCTTTGAAGTTTATTATGAGTTTCTCTATTTTCTGTGGGTATATTGTCTTCGAGATGTTTTTATTCGCGATTATGAACTAATTTTCTAAATACCTAGAGGAGATAAACCCTATGATGAATTTTATCTTTTGATTTCTATTTTACGCAATAAATACTTGAATATTGTTCTCAATTATGTGTGCTTAATTCTTGATTTAATATTTCCGGATTATTAATTCATGTTTGATGTGCTTAATTCGGAGGAGGAATAGACCCTGTTTAAAAGTAGATTTAGTATAATTGAGTGGAGTTGCATACAATCCTAGAAATAGGATGACATAAATCTACCGGATTAGAGTCAAATCTAATAGGGGAATCCATATATCGAGTTAATGCGATAATATGAGTTTTAATTAGAAAGAAAATTCAATTAATCAACTTAAAGTCAATTGCTCTTAGTCTTAAAGAGAGATATTGACATATTTTATGGATTTCTACGAATCAAGATATTAAGTGAATAAATTATTTAATTCAGATTGATAATGACAGATGCAGTCTAGGTGGATTCTTTATTGGGTATTGTTTCGCTCTTTAGTTGTTAATCGATTATTTTTCTAGTTTGTTCTTTTTCATGTTCTTAGTTAATTAATTTAGCTAATTTTATTTTTAATCAATCATTTCAATTTATCAGTTAAATAATAGAAAGATGGTAATTACTAGTACTTTTAGTCTTCGTGGGAACGATATCTTGCTCATCGTAGCTATACTATTTATCGATAGGTACACTTGCTTTGTTGTATTTTTAGTTGGTTTCATGGATATCATCAAGTATGTAAAGGAATTGCAAAGACTTATTTGAAACAATGGTTAAATTTTTCTAGGTCATCGTGTGGACGAGATCTCCAAATTCTACAGTCTCAAACGATATTACATGTTAAATAAATTATAAAAAATGATAAAAATAGAAACGCAATAATGAAAGATGAAATCTAATAACTAATTAAAAAAGAGTTACGTGATTAGGATAAATGAATATAGCAAATCGAAAAGTCACTTATATAGACGGAAAGTCACTATAAACTATTATATAAAGAATTAAAAGTAAAGCATTCAATAAACTCAACAAAATTGTATATAATCTTTTGTTCTTTTTTATAATAATAAAAAAAACTCAAATTACTAAGATTACAGAAGCCGCTAACTCTATCTATCAGATTATAAAATTGTTAAAAGTTTCGTAGGGGCATCAACAAACACTCGCACATTGATCTTCTTATCAAATACCATCTTAACTAAACAGTTTGCAGTTAGATTTTTTTCCAACAGGATATGTCTTATATGCCACTATCTTATATGTTATAAGGCGTGAATGATCTTCCTTGTCAAAGTAGAATTTGAAACATCTGAAACCCTTTTCTGAATTGCTTTAATCATCTTGGATCCGCACGTTATCATACCTTCGTCTCTAAAATAATTACCCAACAAAATGTTGAACGCGATCTTTTTTCTCATTAACGGTTAACCGAAGTATTGAATCGGGCCCTGATCCTCTTGTCGGGCTTGACCGTTTAATGAAAATCATCTGTTTTTCCTTGCGTTCCAAAAATTTTCCATCTGTTTTTTCCTTTCCGGCAAAATTTCTACCTCATTTATACATTCCTTTCAAGGTTCTATTGATACACTCAACTCAACATTCCTTCTCTACACCTTCGTTTTTACTTGGTTCTTTTTCCTCATTCTGTACGATCTCTCAACTTTATTTCAAATTTTCTCCTTTACTTCTTTTTTACAATAATCACCTCCTGTTCATGTTTTTTACACTAATTATTTCCTCACTGTTGCAATGAATTATTTTTAGCTCTTTTCTTTGTATATGTATATGTATATGTATGTAATGTTTGTTTCAAAAAAAAAAGTATATGCATGTAATGTAAACTTTTTTTGGGAGTGTTGTTTAGGATTATCCATGGCGGCTCTGTGTCAAAAGCTTGGAAATGTTAAGTCTTCATCGAAACTTAACAGAGCTAAAGATGGCAAAAGAGTGATACCTTGTAAGGGTCTGTTTCGTGACGACAAAGAGAAGCCTTTTACTGCAATATGGTATGAAACTCGTCGGAATATTAAGAAAGCTTTAAGCTTTTACAGAGAGTTACTCGACAAGAAAAAAACTGTAAACAAGCTCTGGCAAGAACATGAAAATGGTCGAAACTCGGGCTTAAAAGTTCATATAAGAGCAGCCAAGGTTGTTGTTAGGACCGTGGGGAAATGGGTTAACACTAGTAAGCAAATAGGACCCATTTCAGGGACTAAAATTTGTGACCATTTTTACTGGCGAGGTGAGTTAAGTATCGTTGGGCTTCACCATGAGTTTCAAAGAGGAATAGACTACATGAAACTTATCAATGGAAAAATCCTGGCTACAAGCATCGTTGATTCCGGTCGGTACGACAACGTCGATGAGATTTGTTCGGATAAGTTGGTCTATTGCGGCGAAGGTGACAATCCCAATAAAGATCAAAAGCTTGTACGTGGGAACCTTGCGCTGAAGAACAATATATGGATGATAAAATGCCGGTGAGGGTGATTCGTAAGGTCAATGATGATGGTAGTGGTGATCGTGGGTGTAACTATAAGTTTGTTTACGATGGATTGTTCTGTGTGACTGAATATTGGAAAGAGAAAGGGAAATTTGGTAAAGAAATTTACAATTTTTATTAAGAAAATGTGAAGAGTGTGATATGTGATGTTCTTTTGAAAGCTTAAATGCTCGTAGGAGAAGAATTTTGTTTTTTTTTTTAATAATATATTATAAGTTACGATTATATCTGTTCTTTTTTATATAATATTTATAATTATATATAGTTTTTTATTAACCTAACATATAAATGGGAGAATAATGTGTTTCAACTTACTTGAATTTACATATTCCTACATTGATAATAATACTCATAACAACACTCAATCGATAATAATACACTTGAAAGTTAATTTGCTCAAAATGCAAGTGGTGGCAGCAGGAGAGACAAAAAAAAATTTGGGGGAAACTGGAATTAAATTGTATATTTTTATGATAGTAAAAATGTAATTTCATCATTTTAATAGTTTATTTCTTTATAATTTTTAAAAGATTAAATCAAATTCTTATTATTTTAGGGTTAAAATGTAATTTTACCATTATTAATTTAAAATTTTATAAATTATAAATAGCCTAAATGAAAATTTTTCCATTTTACCCTTTTTCTTTTCAAAAAAAAAATAAATAAAGTGATCTTTATATTTTATGAAAAAAATAGTTATTTCTGATAAAATTTTTATCTATTTATATATTAAAATATAATGTCATTGTAACATATAAATTTATTTTTAAAATAAAAAAATTTCAATTTAATTTTTAATAAATAGTTATTTATGGAATCTTTAACCATTTTGGAAAGCTTTATCAATTAACTTTCTTTTTGTCTAAAAAGAGAATTTGATGAAAATTTCCTTTTTTTTTAATTCTTTGTATCATAACTAATGACATAAATTTAAATTTTAAATTTTAAAATATTTTAATTAGATTTTTTTTCTTTATTAAGAGAATAATAAAATTTGAATTACTGCCCCCAAACAGTTTACTTAAATGGGAAGTGGTAGCTAATAGTTTAATTTTGAAAGCCTTCAAACTTTTTTTTTGTATTCTTTTAATTAATTATAAATTATTAGTATCTCTTGTTGGAGTTTTTTAAGGGATTTTATTTAATTTAGTGGTGTTTAAATTTCGGTTAAAATCGAATTAATTGATCGAATCGATCTAATTCAAGTAATCGGTCGATTAATTGATTTAATTTGGTCGAAAATCAATTATTAATTTTTAAAAGATTCGGTTAATACTAGTTCAATTCAGTTAACCGTTCGAACACCTCAATTTAATGAAGGAAATGAAGATGATAAAGATGGGAGAGACAATAACTCATGGTCTTATATTTAGGGGACATGCATATGCCATGGCCTCTCTCTTGGAAAATTTCCTTTTTAAACTTTTTAAAAATTGTAAAGTTTAAGTTAATATATTGTAAATTTTTACTTTAATATTCAAAATTAATAAAATTATGATTTAACCCGTATAAAAACAGTAAAAATATAAGTCAATTCAATAACAAAATTATATCTTAGCATTCATAAAGTTTATAATTTAACTTTGGCCCCCAAGAAAAAAAAATAGCTTTGTCCCTGTAATGTTTGATTCCTAAGCTTGCGTTTTGCTCTCTTTATTAAAAAAATTAATCTATGTACATTAGGTCAAAAAGTAAATTGGTCTTCCGTTAAAAATGCCATCTATTTCTACTATGAAGTGAAGACGTGGCTAACATAGTAAGTAGGTTCATCCTAGAATAATTATTAAAATTTTTATTTACTTTTAGGATTTTTTATTTTTATTTTATTAGTAAATAGTAAATAGTAAATTTATAACAATTATAAGAAAACATTAGAAACTAGAGCATTCTATCTGTGACCAACAAAGACTATCGAATATCCTCTTCTAAAAAGTCCCTCACATAATTTAGAAGATTGTAAAAAATAATCAGTTGATCCATCACGTTACCATCTACCTTAGCAATGCAGTCTGCAACTTTATTAGCATCCCTCTGAATATGTTTAAACTTAAACTTCCTAAGGTTTCAAACACCAGTCATGAATGCATTTGATTTCATCAACATCACTCATTGATGTCCAACCATTCCGAATGAATTCAATCAAAATTATATTATCAACTTGAGTTCCAAGCCAATTCTATACCTTCTAGAATTGCTTTAACTTCTACTTGTAAAATACCAATCAAACCAACTGTCATTTTGAGGCCTACCAACCAGCCACCACTAGAAACCTCTTCATTGCCCTCCAATAGCCACCTTCGAGATTTGCCTTGCCACCGATCCATCAACATCAACTTTAACCCATACTAACCCAAGTAGTTGCCCCCTTCCTGCTGTCATAGACGTACAGGCCCATTGGTTAATGAACTCTTTAGCCACGAATGATTTTGTCCATGCCTTGGCTGAGCTGATTAATTCAGAGCTACTCTCACTAGAATGACTGAAAGTAAAACCATTCATGTTTTTCCAAATAAACCAGCAAATAATGGAAAAGGAAGTAGCCCACTCACCTACATAAGACAACAGATTGCCTTCATTCTTGATATTCTATAGTACCAACCTTTTTCTTGGCAAGCTGAAACAAATGTCTCGGGCCTTGTTGGCAAAACATTTATCCACACCATACTAGCAAATCCACAATCTCTAATAGAATGAATTGTCGATTCCACAACAACACTATTAGAGGTGTACATGGCCCGGGCTGGGTTGGGATCAACTAAAAATTTATGCCCGTTTGCTAGGTCAGATCTGACCGAAAAATGAGCCTAAAATTTTGCTCAAGCTCGACCCGGATAAAAATATTAAAATCCGAGCTCGACCCAGGCAGCTCATATTAATTTTTATATTATTTTTATATAATTTAAAAATATATAATACATCAAAAATACTAAAAATATCAAAATAAATATTTATTAATAAATTGAAAATAATTTTTAAAAAATATGTATACTTAAATAACACTAAAATAGATGCAACTTAACAAGCAAATACCTCTAAAATAATAACAAAATTAACATATGTATTTAAAATAATAACAAAATTAACAATAAAATAAGTTTTATACAATATCCAAACAATAACAACAAAATAGTAACAACATAATAGTAAAATAATAGCAAAATAGGGAGAAAACAATAAGAAAATAATATTAAAAAATAATTTTTTTTGTCATTTAGTGAATTCAGGTTGAGCCCGAGCTAAAAATGCCTTATCCGAGACTCGGCTCGTTTTTTAAACAGGTATTTTTTTTGTCCAAATCTATTTTTCAGACCTATATTTTTCGGGCTGAGCCAAGTGACCCGATCTATTAACAAGTGTAAACATTACATAGTTCACAAGAAGAGGATTAAGTTATTCCCCCTTTTAGTCCACTCCTTATTAATTAGATTATACCTTAATATGAAGTACACATGCTGTCTAGTTCGCCAATCATATTATCACTTAGTTTATTATTTTTAATAAACAAAGTAAAATAGAATCCGCCTAAGATGTGAAAATGGCTGGATTAACTGCGCCTCGATAGTGACAACCAAAAAATATATTTAGCATTGGCTTATCGGTCCAACTTTACTAAAAAGGGAAATTGTTGAAAGTTCATACAGTACTGTTATTAATTTGATTTGATGTTGATCCAAAGCAAGAATCACTGCTGTTCATCATTATGTTTTATTTGCTAGTTTCGGCTTCACAGAGTCTTTTGACAAAAGCTGTCAACTCATCACATCATAAAATTAAATACCAATCAGATTTTTTTTACCATTAAGATATATCATATGGTTGCTAACTAATTATTTCATTTATTTTGATCTCCCCTTAATCACTTGCTTTGAAACGAAAGGCACTAACTTTCTACGCTTCCAAGCATCCATTGTTTTCATATTAAGACATCCGCTTTTTAAATTTGAGCATTTTCATAATGTGAGTGTACTTCTAAAACAATAAGAAATCTATTTAGGCATAACAATCTCGTATTAATAGAGATAATGAGGCCTCTTCTATAAATAGCCTAAAGAGAGATAAAAGAAGGGATCGATTTTTTAGCATCCTGAAATCACTTTGAGCGAATGTCTTCTTGATGAGTTTGTCTTCTTATCCCTATTTTGGCTCTCAATCTCCTCTTTATCCCTATTCTTGTCCCTATCTTGATCTCCTCTTTGTCTTCCCCCTGTTGAACGTTATATAAAAAAATGTCATACATAAATACGATCATATCTGACCCATAATTTAATTTTTCAAGTCTAATTGTATTTATGATTTCGAGGAGCAAATGTGCTTTTGATGATTAATCTTTTTTGGGTTAATATAAATTTTAATCTCTAAAAGTGATAATTAAATCCACTTTAGTACTTAATTTCTTTGTTCACTTTAATACTTGCATTTGGCAACTAGGTTTATTTTAATTCATGAGCTTAACAAATGTAAAAGTTTGATAATACGGCATTTTGAGATTGTGCCGCAACATCAAATTTTGATGGAATCCAAGTTCAAGAGCCAAAGTGAACGTAGTTTTCAAATTCAGGTACCAATATGGATAAAAAAATGTAAATACCTAAATGGACTTAATTAACAAATTTAGGGACTAAAAATTATATTAACCCTTCTATTTTATGGGGCAATTTTTTATAATGGAACCAAAAAAGTCGTGGGTTCAATAGTCCAAAAGTAAACAAGGCTGTGACGCAATGGGTCAACAACCCGACCCGCTTTGAGATTGACGGTTTGTTCATGCATTTGGTTAAGATGTTTTAGTTTCCAGCCATAAAATAAAATACATTCACTAAAGGCATAATGAGTTTTGGCCCTTCATCTTTATAAAAAAATCACTTTAACCCTTTATTTATTTTTCGCCTCTTTTTTCTCTTAAATTTATATTTTTTGTCAAATCACGCTGCTTTGCTAACATTGTATATATGTGGATTGCCACGTAGATAATATGTCAACATTTAAGTAATTTTTTAAAATTTAAAAATATTAAAAATGTTTTTTATAATGTTTTTAATAATTTTAATGATTTTTAATTTTAAAAAATAAAGTTTGAATTTTTAAATTTTGAAAAAAATTAATTAAATGTTGATATGTCATTCATGTGGTAATCCACATGTATGTAATGTCAACAAAATTGAAGAAACGTTAATTTTGCATTCATTTTGGTATGATTTGACAAAAATTAAAAAGTTAAAGGCTAGAAAAGGCGAAAAAAATGTTCTCGCTTCGCCCCTGCTTACTTTATAGCAATGTAACTAAAAGAATAACATTGGAATAAATCTAAATTTAACCAAAAAAATTTTAACAATATTAACAGTTGAACCTGAATTTTAAAATATAAAAAATAAAAAGACTAAATTTTAAAAAATAAAAAGTACAAAAATTAAATTTCAAATTTACTAAAAATAAAAGGACTTATGACAATTATAAGATTAAAAAAATGAAAAAAAAAGAGAGAGAGAGAGAGAAGAAGAGGAAGGTAACTACTCATATCATCTATTCATTATTATTTTAATTGATTGCAAACTAGATGCTTGACTTCTCATTGGTCCACATGTGTTCCACATATTGGTCATCATGTTAAATAAATAAATAAATAAAAGATTATTAAAATAATAATAATGAAGAAGTTAAAAGATATGTACTTTGTACCAAGCAAGTGAAGGTGACCCATTTTCTATTTTTTTATTCCAATATTGCCCACCATTTCAATTTCATTTCTTATTGGCACCAAACTTTTTTTTTCTTAATTTTTGAATATATAATTATACAAAGAATGTTTGGGAAAAAAGGAAAAATAGACATTTACCAAATACCAAAATAAAATTAAAAAAGTACAAATGCTTGGAGTCAATTAAATTGCTATTTTATTGGGTTTAGGGGTATGCAATTTTTATAATTACTACATTAATTTAGTACTTAATCAATACAATATTTTATTAAAAAGGTTTGATATTGTGTGATTTGGGAAAATAATTAAATCACATTAACTTACAACTACAACTATACATTGACAACTGAGAAGATTGGAATTAATATATATATATAGATTTCAATATTCACATAGAAAGCTCTAATTAGGTGAGTTCACAGTTTGGTTAAAATCGAATTAATCGATCTAATTGGTCGATGGTCAAATTTAATTCGGTCGGAGGTTGATTAATGATTTTTCGAAATTTCGATTATCGATTAATTTAGTTCGAAATTGGATAACTAACCAATTACTCGAAACAGATAACATATATTATATATACCCATTTAAAGGTTTTAATGTCTTATTTGTTCTATTTAAAGTTTTTTGAACTACTAAAAAAAGAAAATAAACATTAATGATGTATTTTTTATATGTTTTATACTTAGTTTAATTGAAAGACAAAAACATATAAATTTCGGTTAATTTGACTAACTGATTGAATTGACTGAAATATTTCGTTTTGGTTAATGTATTTGAAAAAAAAAATCGGTTCGATTAACGGTTAAATTTTTTTTACATTTCAGGTAATTCAATTAATAATCATCCGATTCGAGTATTAACTGAACTAACCGTCTGAACATCCCTAACTCTAATTGCTAAAAATATTAAAAGAAAAGTAAGAAAAAAAAACTTGGATGCGTATAATATAAATTACTCCAAGAATTATAATTTATAATTATACCATTAATTATAATTAGAATCAAATATATGTATTTTTTATAATTTTGTTTTAGAAGAAAAATAATTATTCATAGAGAATTATATATAATAATGTTTCGAAGTTACAACTAAAATTCGAAAAGTCACGTATGTGTAATAAAAATCAACCAATACAATGTATAAATCAGCTACAACTGCAATTAATATATTTGTATACTTACAATTAGAATTGAATTATTATAATACATGAGTACATGGGCTGATAAAAAAACATATTTAAATTTATATCGGGATAAATTCTGACACGATCTATACATGTAAGAAGACTTAAAATCACAATAAGATTTAAGCTCAAGACTCACACATGCATAAATACGTATTTTGAAAGTTTGAAAGTTTTCATTTAAGTCACCGAGCTATTAAAATCGTTGTTGTATGGTATTCTATGTTTACACTATCTACACCAATCGAAAGCTCTCATTGCCTTCTTTTCTACAGTTTAATTTTTTTTTTATGAAATAACTTTCTTCTCTGGTCTCCGACATTGACTGTTAGATTGACTTGGATCTAAAGTATGTTCTTTTACTCATCGATAGTTACCAATCTACTATACCTTTAAAAATAAAACTTAACAGCTCTATGATTTAAATAAAAAATTCAAATCGTCTAGTGACTTAAATGAAAATTTTTAAATAGTTCAGTGTATTTTGTAATTTTTAAAATTGAATAATCAAAACGTAAAATTACTAATAATTTAATTAGTAATTTATAAAATAATAAAATAACTAATAATTTTAATAATTTTATTTTAAAATTAAAAAAAAGTGTTATAAAAAGAAAAGAATGAGAGATATAAGGTATACACGTTGCTTTATCTTTTCCCTTATTTTCTCTTCCCTATTCGGCTTGCCAACAAAAAAGGTAATTTAAAATTGACTTTAAAAAGAGTCCTAATTCAAGTCGGTGCGTCAATTTTAGTAGAAAAATTTAGATAAAAGATTAAAAAAACCCTTTAAATTCAAAAATTAAATTAAATTTAAAAAAAAAGGAGAGAGAGAGAGAGGAAAAAAAAAGAAAGATGAGTGTTGTAAAAAATTCAGCACTAGTTAATACACAAAGAGAGAAAGAAGGGCATATGCATTGCCCACCATTAACGCTTGCCTATCAATCCACACCCTTTGCAAAGCTATTATTTGGTGGTGGTGGTGGTGGTGTTGCTGGTGAGTGGAGATTTACAGATAGAGAAAGAGATTGAAAAAGAAGACGGAGAAGGAAAAGTACCCAAAGTTAGAAATTTCATTGGTCTTCTTTTTTTGTCATTTTTTTGAGTTCTTCTCCAGATGCTCTTTCAATGGGGAAAAATGAGGACCCAAATCTACAGCAACAAAGAGAACAGAGCCTTGAATCAGGGAACAATGAAGGGCATTCGAGATTCTTGTGTGGGATGGTTTTGTCGAGGATTTCCAATGAGTTTAGTTTCAGATGTGTTTTTGTTTTGTTCCTTAGCTTGTCGGTTTTGTTGCCTGGGATCTTTTGGATCCTCCCTTTTCGTTCTTCAAACTCTGGGTTTGAAGCTAAGCTAGCTATTAAGCTCAGTGGTAAAGATTTCTTTCAAAATTTAGTTTCTCTTGTTCTTTGTGTAATTAGGGTTTAATTTTGAAATATTTATTTTGTTTTAATTAACGGGTAAGTTGATTTTCATTGCATTTGTTTCGGGTTTAATTCAGATCTTTAATTGTTGAGAACTATTTGGTATTTTCCCCTCATTGATGTCTCATTTACCTTGTAATTATGTTTCAACTTTCAATTAGGAATTATTGATTGCCCCTGTTGTAAATTGACTATTGATATTTCATTGATCCCTAGGTACTTGTAAATGACTTAGAGATCCAAAATTGATTTGGATCTAACTCGAGTGTCAATTGAAGATTGAACATAAGTTTTCCGCCGATTTTGCCTTGTTGTTTTGTTGGATGATATCGGCAGAGGCCGAAAGGGGCATACATTTGTTTAACCTTCTTCTAGAATTTCATTGACAAGATGTTCATTTTATTGCTGTTTGTTTTTATGACAAAAATGTGGTTCCAATTAAGATTGTATCATAGGAAGTGATTGTTTTACTATATTTAGAGCATTTCTCCTTTTAGCAATAGGAGCAAACACTTTATGGTTTGTTTCAATGCTTTCTTCCCCTTATCTTGTAAATAAAAGTGTCAAATTTATGAGACAAGAGCTATGTTTTATTGTTTTTCATACCTTAAAATGATCACTGGTTGATCACATACAAATGGATGATTTAATGTCGTGCCATTATATGAGTAATCGTTTCTTTTTTTGAATTCAATGGTATTTACATCACAATGAATGACCTTTTTTCCTTTGCAGCCTCAGTTCATGCATGTTTTACACTTCAAAAACCAGTTTCCGAGCTTGTTGATCATATTCAAAAGTTGGAGTATGATATCTATGAAGAAATAGGTGTTCCGGAGACGAAGGTTTTGGTCTTAACTTCTTTCGTCACATATATTTACCTCTATATTACGTGAAAAGTTTATCTAAAAGCTACTCATTCAACAGGTGGCTATCTTATCCATGCATCCATCGGGTGAATCTAACTCTACTAATGTCGTGTTTGGTTTTCTTTCCAATCCCGTGCATCGTCCTATAAGTCCAGTAGCCCTTAGCGTGCTGAGATCATCTTTAATCGAGCTGTTCCTCAGGCGATCCAATCTGACTTTGACAACTCCGATTTTTGGACAGCCTTCTAAGTTTGAGATTTTAAAGTTTCGTGGGGGCATCACTGTAATTCCTGTACAATCTGCTTCCATATTTCAGATAACCCAGTTTCTATTTAACTTTACACTGTATAACTCGATATCTGAAATTGAACACAAATGCATCGAGTTAAGGGATCAGCTGAAGTACGGTCTACATTTGAGGTCTTATGAGGTATGGTAAACTCGAACTAGCTGCTTCATTTTGTGTTATGTGTTAATAACTTCCATCTTTTATTTGTTTGTTGCAGAACTTGTTTGTGCGATTAACGAACAAAAATGGCTCCACAATGTTGTCGCCAGTCATAGTTCAGGCTTCGGTGATAGATAGTTTTGGTAACATGCTGCCTCGGAGATTAAAGCAGTTGGCTCAAACCATCACGCACTCTCCCACAAGGAATCTCGGTCTCAATAACTCGGACTTTGGTAAAGTTAAAAGCATTAGCTTATCATCTTATTTGAAGGGTACACTTCATGCTAGCCCTCCCACTCCTTCACCAACTTCAGCTCCACAGCCATCAGTTTCACTGCATCCTAATTTTGCTCCAACTCACCCGCCAAGATTGTCACCCAAGATTCATCGTTTTCCGCCTTGTCCTATGTGCAATACTGCTTCTCCATCTGCTCATCGTCCCCTTCATTCGCCAGCTCCCACTCCTCCAATCTCCCCTGCATCTTCTAGTGTAGTGGCACATCCCCCTCCCCCTTGTCCGTACTCTCGTCCCGCAGTTCCACCAAGTCCTCCATCCAAATCCTATTCTAACGTAATTCCTAAGCACCCACCGTTAATGAGCCCCCGATCACAGTTGTCCCCCCCAAATCTACCACCAATAGCTTCAGTGTCTTATGGGTCTCGTCCCGGCCAAGGTATGGAGCACACAAAAGGGCCAGTTTCTGCACCGGTTGCTAAGTCTCCAGCAGTGCAATCTCCGTCATGTAAGTATCTATGCAAAGTGAAACTACACGATTCTGCTTATGTTCTCTTATAGCATTCGTTAATATTCAATCAGTTGGACATGCATTTTAGCTTATTGTAATGACTGTTTTCATGATTGTTGTCTGCAGCCGTAGCAGTACGTGTTTCCCTCAAGGAATTCCATTTATTAGGAGTATTGGGAGTCTTAATCTTTCATCAACTTTTATGATCGAATAGATCCATTCTGTCCCTACCACCCGAAGTTCCCGAAAGACCGTGGCAGGTGATGTTCATTTCCCAGTTTTGATATATATGGCAAGGATGGTAGAGAAACCACGCGTGAATAACCCGAAACCGTCAAAAGATTTCCCTTTTCCTTCAGTTAATGCAATCAATATATATATGTGAACGAGATGGACACATGAACAACTGGTCGAAGCCAGAAAGTTGGCAGGCCACATCTTACTTCACTTACGACGTCGTTACAAAAGAAAACACAGGATGTTTTTTCCCAAAGGGAATAACTTCCGAACATGGTTTGACTACTTAAGAAACTGGCAGTAACTCGTCGGTTTCAACGAGAACCATCTCTCATATTTAAGTGTAAAGAATATTGTGGTTCATTTTGAGCGACTATAATGTAGGATTAAAAGGCGAAATGTAAAAACTAGTGTTTTATAATACACTGAAGGAAATATGTGGACAAAGAAAAGTATATTATGAATTTAGGTTGTTGAATAGCTTCATGTAATGAATGGAATAAATAGAAATTCATGAACATGGAATGGTTCATATTACAAATTGGTCCATTCAGGTCTATGTTTTCTTAAGAGTGGTGCCTGGCAGGTCCAAGTTGGTGTATCCGTGCTGGTCCTAGCTGGCTCAGGACATTGCTTGTCTAACCAGCAAGTCAAAGACAGCTCAACCTAGACAAAACAAAACAGTGTCATATGAAATAAATTAATTGACCGGTTTAGATTTTAATTTATCTAATTGGTTGGTTTGGTTGGCCTATTAAGTTGGTTCAAATTTCTCTTTCATAGAAGTTGGTTTTGGTATGATATATTTATACTACAAAAATATCTTAAAATAAATATATATATATATTAGAAGTTTGTTTAAGTTTATTAAAATGGTTATAAATTTTTTAGTAGCTTATAAAACTGAATTAATTATCATAATTGATTTGACGTTTATAGTTTTTGTCAATTCTTTTTTGATAACAAAGAAACAGCTAAAGAGCGTTAACAAGAACTAAATTAACTAGTCAAAATAATCGTAAGATGAAGATCACCCTTGAGAAGCTCCCTTAGAGGGGGTGGGCACTCCTTCAATATATGCATCTCATCATAATTCCCTTTACCAAGCTTAGTCATCCAATCACCTACTTTATTATAATTCCTGGAGATGTATTGAGGTTGAACCATCTAATCGCAACATAAGAGTTGCTTGATTAGACGTAACTCAGATGGCATAAAATGGTTTCAATTGCTAAAGCATTATCACATTCTAAGATTAGTTGCCTATATCCCATTTTTTGTCAATTTGATTTGAGGGTAATTGTGGTTATTAATTTATAAAAGAAAATCAAATAGCTTTTTTTAATGGGAAAATATTCATTTTAATAATATTGGCACGATAATTGACATAATAATTTATGCAAAATTTTTACTGACATGGCATTATTTATTTTATATGTTATGTTAACAAATAATTTAAAGAATATAAAAATTTTAAAATTTAATATATATATATAAAGTTAATAAAAATTCAAAAAGATTATTATGAAGTATACGTGGATTATTGTGCAAATTATGGTGTTTAAAAATTTAAAATTTTAGTAGTACTTGTATTAAATTTATTCGATTCTTTTTTAAAATAATGATTAAATTAATAAAAATGTAAATATTAAAAATTAAATTTATTATTATATTAATGAAATTGATTTGCTTACCCAATAAACTGTCTGCAGAGGCTTTCCAAAGGAACATGAAGAGTGAAATCATCATTTGTAAATTGAAAAAATTGTTGATTTCCCATGAAAGCTGGAAGTTGTTTAAGAGCATACATCTTTCAATCTAAGATGAGAGAGTTAAAAGAACAATCAATCTTTTTTTTTTTTCTCCTTTTGACGGAAGGAAGTGGAAAGAAAGGGAGTGAGTACCTTGTTGGAGAAGGAACCCTAAGGCGGAGCTGGTGGCGGAGATCATAAGCTGTTGTGGTGATAACATTGGCGCCTTTGGTTCCAGCTTTTGATGATGGTGATGCTGGTACCAGCTCCCAAAAGTCCCACCGGAGGTGTGGTGATAACCTCTCATTTATTTTATTTTTTTATGGTTACTTTTGGTGTATTTGGAATTTAGTCTTTTTACTTTTATTTGTAGAAATTTAATCTTTTTATTTTTTAGATTTTAAAATTCAAGTCAAATTGCTGACAATTAAAATTCTTTTATCAAATTCGTTGGTATTACATTTTTGAAATGAGAGAAAAAACTCACTTAGTAATCTTATAACAGAAAAACGAGGTTGTAGTGAACTTGAATTTGACAAAAGATTTTTAATAGTGTTAAAAGTTTGACTTACATTTTTAAATCTAAAAGTAAAGGAATTAAATTCCTTAAAATAAAATTGAAAGAACTAAATTTCAAATGTTTGAAAAGTATAAGGACTTGGAGCATATTTTCACATTTTACATATATTTTTTTATTATTAGTGTTTTTTTTTAAATTTATTAATGAAATGTTTAATAAATGACTATATAACATTAAATCTAGCAGTGGGGACTTTAATGAATATTTACATAAATATCTCCTTTCCTGCAAGAACTAACTATAAGATAACAAGCATATACTAATTTTTTATTTTTTCTGGTCTTCATCTGTTAAGAAACTGCAAATATATAAGAACCCAATTAAAAAAAATTACTAACAACAAAAAAAAAATCATGAAAAAAAATGAAAAATTTATGATTTTTCTTTGCTGAAGTACTGAAAATTGGAACATTTTGCAGAACAGACATACCAGTTAAAGCTCCAATATATCTTGTAGTAATTATTTTGCCATCAATGTTGTCTTGAATGTTAGTATATAATAGAAAGTCTATATATATATATATTTATATATACATACCTGCCTTGTAAAGTTGTTGAAATTATTACCAAAGTTTGCAGGCTGTTGATATATTTAAAGACAGTGAAGCTATTAAATGAACCATGATGGCCACCATGAGCTTGCTGTGGATTAATCACTTGTAAATGTTAGTAATACATGTATATATGTATATGTAAATATATACGTAAAAACCATAAACATGTAATAGATTAAGCTCTGGCAATAGATCCTACATTCGCGAGTGAAAGTATTTGTATTGAATCTGCTATCGAGGAAATCAATATATCGTTGTGTCCAATGAGAGAATGCACGAAATGGCCTAGAAGAAAGGAACTGAGTTCGTAACCAGGTTAATCCGTTTGCCAGATCGTCGGCCCCAAAACCGATGTCCCGAAAAACGACATCATCGGTCGTGGGATCGGTGTCGTCTTTGATCTCGTAGCGACAAACGGGGCAGGTGTTGTGAATGCTCAACCAAGGGACGATACAATCGGAATGATACAAGTGCTTGCATGGTAACTCTCGTGCTTCTCCGCTAATCTCGAACTCATCCTTACAAATAGGACAATGCGTAGAGTTGGTAAGGTGGTATTCGGTGATTATCACCACCGGCAAGGCCTCGATGGCTGACGCAGCTGCCGGTGGTGGACCCGGCCTATCGTCTTCCGTTAAGCCTTCGAGCAAACCATCCAAGTCGTCATTGCTGACTGTATCTCGGGGTGCAACGATAGGACTCGGCTGCGGTCGTGGTGGTTCGACGAGAGTGACCCAAGGTCCAGTTTCAGGAATTGGTCGATCCCAACGAGCTCTTCCACTTTGCCGCGGCCTGGTGGGGTCAAGAGCGGCGGCCAAAGTATCTAATAACCTACGAATGGTTTCATACGGTTCAAGGCCATGATTAACTCTAAGTCTAGGCCTTGAAACATCAAGCTCTTGATGAAGTTGACGAAAACAATAAAGACAATAAGGTTCAAAAACGTTTGAATTTGAAAACCTTACGGTTCGTTGACAATGGAGACACCAGAAATAATGGTAGGTTCTCATCCTTCGGACACCGTTTACTGTAACACCAGGACGACGGTGGCTGTTCAAAGACATGTTTTTTCTTTTGGCTATGAAAATGGGGATTAATTGTGTGTTTTAAAAATAGGATTTTTCAGATTATGGAAGAAGAATTCATATCTCTTTATATACGTAATGTGAAGGGAAAAAGAATACCTTGTAGACATGCAACAAGGGATTCCTTTTTTCTCTTTTTCCTTGATTTGTATTTGTTAATTAAAATTTTTCCCAGTTTTGTCTAACTTGTAGGAAATGTAAAGGATGATTGATAATTGATGTTAACTCGTTGCATAGTTTTTGTTTTCTCATTACAATTAACAAATACTTTTAATAGAAAATAGGTATAATGATAACTTTAGTCCTTAAATGTTTTTCATTTTTTTCATTTTAGTGCTAATTTCTTTTATCAGTTTGGTTCTCAATTTCCAAAATTTAGTGAAATTGCAGTTTTTTAGATGGAAAAGTATATGGATCAAATTGTAAACATATATGCCATGTTAAAAAAAAAAGAAATAGTCATCATAAATTTTGTTAACACGTTATTTTTTAATGTGTAAGTCTAAATTGTTCGTGCGATAGATACACGTATTTACAAATTGATTTGTATACTCCACATCGAATTTAAACTACATTTAACTCCGAAATCGATGGCTAAGCTGACTAGGGTTCCTGACTGAGAGAATGCTAATATTTTAATAATTCAATTAGAATGTATTGTAGTTGAGGGACCAATTTAAAATTTGACTGATAATTTGGGACACTTGGCGGAATTAATCCTAAAGGATTAAATTGTAAATTCAATCCCAAACAAATTGGTGGCTGGAATTTATAGTTTCACTTCCTTCGATATGGCCCAAGAAAATGAGTCCACAACTCGACAAAACGACATGACCCAAACTCACGGAGCCGGCTAATTCTACTCGTTAAAAACTCACCCGAGTCAACTCAGTTATTGCCAATCTGATTGGGTTGGGTTGGGTTGGGTCTGGCTTGTAATCGGCAAAACAATCCATCAAAAAACCCCACCAATCCCTTTGTTCCCCTTTCTCTTGGCTTTCTCTCACTCTCGTGAGAGGGAAAAATATAACCAACCAACTTTCTCGCCATCCAAACACCAAAAAGGAAAATGTCTCATATAGTATTCCAAACCTCTCAACTTCCCAAGACGTTGTTATTAAAACCGAGTCTACCACCTCCGGTTCATTCTTTAGCAGGTAAACCTAGAAAGAATCTTACGGTGGTGAAATGTTCGTCTTCTTCTTTAATCGACGGTGGAGATTCCTCCGTCGCTGCTCTCGAGCGATGTTTCTCGGCACCACCGGCTCCAGTGGAGACCAGTTCTTCAGGTTCAGGTGATGTTGGACCGGTTATGAAAGGAGGAAAATACGGTGCGTTTGGTGCGGTTACTTTGGAGAAAGGGAAGCTTGATATGTCTCAGAAACAGTCGACTTCTAGCCCTGAGGTTGGATTTCAAAATTTTAGCTTTAGCTTAATAAATGTTAATTAAAGCTTAATTTGAAAATGGGATACGAAGTCCTCTTGAAGTTTAGCTTAATTGAGCTTAATTTCTAAGTTAATTGCTTAGTATGTAGGTATTAAAAATTTAGGAGTATTTTAAGACTGAATTATATTTTTAATTAACGATAGAAGGCACTTTCATAAGATTTTTAATATATAGAGAATGAATTGAAATGCATAATTTAGTCTATTTCTGTTATTTAAGCTTAAAGAAACTAACAGAGTAACTTTCTGCTAGAAGGTCTTCATATTTTCGTTAAATTAGTGAAATTTGAACTGTTTATCTTTCAAAACTTGGGGTTTTAAATATTAGTTTAGGGTCCTTAAAACCTTCTATCAAAAAGTTTATCTTTCAATTCTATTGATTGGATGTAATGTAACCACGTTCTAATTGATATGTTTTAACTAGATGTTCTATCTGACAGAGCCTAGCATAAATCATAATAAAGCTTGATTTTTTCTCGAGTTAAACTAGCTTAATAGACTATTTCTATTCCATCCTTGCAATTCTTCATTATTGTGTGCAAGATAGGAAAAAAGCCCTACAACATACAATGATGAAAATTGAATATGTTTCGGACCGTTTGGTGTTATCTTTGTAAAACTCTTTAAGTTAAACGTTTGCATTGATAAATTAGGAACAAAGTTAATTTTGTTTGAATTTAATGTTTTTAAATATCCTACCTACTTGTGATTCGGCATGCATGATTTACATATGAAATTGAATACAGGGTTAGTTATGCACCAGGTTTATGCTATTTTATTGTTCAGGCATCTGTGTGTGTGTGTGTGTGTATATATATGCTACTGTTTGTCGGTTGAGTATGAGGATTTGGGTTTAGATGCTTGGCTTATGAACCTCAAGAAATTAGTTGCTAGTGTTTTCAGCACGAGGTTCGATTTTTTAAATTGTAAATCAGATGTTTATTTCTTGGAGTTGCTTATTATTTGTTTCCTTGATGACTTTGTCCAAAAATTTGGAAGGATCAACTAATATGTTTGAAATTACAGCTTGCAACTGGGGGAGGTGGTGGAGATATTGGAAAGAAAATTAACCATGGAGGTGGAGATGGAGGTGATGATGATGGAGATGATGATGATTATTTTGATGACTTTGATGATGATGGGGAGGGAGATGAGGATGGACTCTTTAGAAGGCGGATGTTTCTGGAAGAGGTAAGAGATCAAAGTCTAGCAGATTCATTATATATAGTTAATGACTTAATCAAATGCTTAAAGGATAAATATACACTTGAATTGTTTATTTTCTATTGTTTTCTTTCCAGCTTTTTGATCGAAAATTTGTAGATGCTGTATTGAATGAGTGGCACAAGACAATGATGGACTTGCCTGCTGGCTTCCGACAAGCTTATGAAATGGTTTAGTAACTTTTCTTATTGCTTTATCACACGGTGAAGAACTTAGTTTATGTATCCGATGCTGATTAGGGCTTTTTTGCCTACAGGGATTGGTCAGTTCAGCACAAATGGTAAAGTTCTTAGCAATTAATGCCAGACCAACCACCAGTCGATTTATTTCTCGAACACTCCCACAAGCAATGTCTCGGGCATTTATTGGCAGGTAATCCCTGATATGCTCATATTCACCTCTTAAGGATGTCTCCAGCAATCTGAATGAAATGAATATTTGATCACAGCGTATCGTTGAACTTGTCATATATGCTTATGCACAACCTTTTCTATTCCCAGGATGCTTGCAGATCCTGCCTTTTTATACAGGCTTCTTTTAGAAGAGGTTGCTACTATTGGTTCTTCTGTTTGGTGGGAGTTGAAGAATCGAAAGGATAGGTGGTTTCAAATACCATGACGAGATTCATGCTTGCCCTTTTTATCAATTTCAGTAAATCATAGTAATAGACTTGCTTCACTTTGTCTACAGGATTAAGCAAGAATGGGATCTAGCACTTATGAATGTTCTCACGGTAGCAGCTTGCAATGCTCTTGTAGTTTGGTCTCTTGCTCCTTGTCGTTCTTATGGCAACACCTTCCGGTTTGACTTGCAAAACACATTACAGAAGCTTCCCAACAATATATTTGAAAAGAGTTACCCACTTAGAGAATTTGACTTGCAAAAGAGAATCCATTCTCTTTTCTACAAGGCTGCCGAGTTGTGTATTGTTGGATTAGCTGCTGGAGCAGTGCAAGGCTCTTTTTTGAATTTTCTGGCTAGTAAAAAGAAGGAAAAGTAAGTAGATTTGAGGAAATCTTCAGTTATCCTTTTGTTCCATTTATTTGGGAAGAAAATTTTCTTTCTGTTTGGGGGGCTTCTTTTACTTGATGCATTAATGGTGGCCTTTTTTACTGTTGGCAGGTTATCTGTGTCAATTCCGTCTGTGAGTACCAACGCACTTGGTTATGGTGCTTTTCTCGGACTCTATGCAAACCTTAGATATCAGCTTTTATGTGGATTTGATCAAGCAATGGCCAACTATTTTGATGTCATTGGTGTAGCATTGTTCTTCAGCACAGCTTTAAGGTCTAGTATATTGCATCATTTCGAAAATTTCTAAATCGATTTCTTTACACTTGGAACTCTTCGGCATTTATGACGTAAATGGAGGTTGTGGTATCTTTTTGCCTCACCAAACTGGTTCTATGCAGGGTCTTGAATGTTCAATTAGGAGAGAGATCGAGGCTGGCTTGGCTAGGTGTCGAGGTGGATCCGCTGGTTCAGTCAGATGACCTCTTGAAGGCTTACAACAGACCTTCTGAGGATGGAACTAGGTCATCCTCTAAATGGTTCATATCCAAGAACGCCATTGTTTCCGGTCTTGGACTTCTTGGCATCAAACAAGGAAACGTTGAATCTGTTGCCGATGGGGAAACTGGAGCTTTGAAGCCCCGGAGAAAGAGGATTGTCCGGAAGAAGGTAACTGCACGCACTACATAGCTACCTGACATAAATTAGTATTTCTGTCCGATTTTGCTGCTTGATGGAGTGAATTCAACATGAAAAGAACCTCCACAAGGTTTGGACTTGCTACGATTTATGTCTAGTGTGGATTATCAGCTTATTAACCGTGACTTGTAGATTATTTTGGGGACGAGTTCTTGAGTACATGTTAAACATTTGTCATAATCAATGAAGTGTTATACTCTGAGTTGAGTCCTTAATAAGTTAAATTGCAAGGGATATTTTTTTGGGAAGATATTTTAGTTTTAGATGAATGACACTAGAGAATCGTGTAGTTTGATTGTTCAATTAGTTTCTTTATATGTTTTTAGAGTAGGAACGCATAAATAAACTGTTTCCTCATTGTATCTGTTGGCTTACATTGCAATTTTGCATTTTCTGTAACTGTTCTTTAGCTTGTCTTTTGCTTGTTGCCCTTTCTCTTTTCTGAAGACTATTAATGGATGTATAATATTGATATTGAAAACTATTATTACCTCCGTGGATGTGGATGTATCTATTCTTACTCTGCTTTAATTTAATTTTTGCTACTTATCTTTTAATATTTTCAATCTTTTTGAGGGGAATTTCATGTCATTACTAGCAAATATACATGGTGGGGATCATCCAGGCTGGACTTGGGCTATGATATTTATATATCAAAGAATAAATACTTTGTAGATTGTAAGACAAAAGAAGTGCCAAAAACTATATGTTTAGTACATTGTAGTATGATAGAGGCAAAGTATATACTGGTTATGGAACTAAGCAAGGAAGTCTTTTATGGATTCTGCCAACCAGCCGTTCACTGCTTGTTGATTCACCATCTCCCACACGTATTCTCCCGTTTCAACCCATCTTATACTCCTTTAAAGCCAACCAACGTCACTCTTACATGCCTCTCACCAAGTTCCTCCCCTGCCTTCGCTTATTTGCTCTTCAATGGCATTGCCTCACAATCCCATTTTACTTTTCTGCATTTTTATTATTTTTGCATCAGGTACCTTTTCTGTTCTTGCCTATTTAGGTGTGAATGTGATATAGTTCAATATTATGAATAGGTTAAATTGTGCTATTGGTCCCTGTACTTTTCAAAAGTTGCGGGTATAAAGATTTCAATTTGGTCAATTTTAGTCATCATTTTTTCAAATTTTAAAATTTCAGTCTTGACCAAATGGTAACAGTTAAATCCGTTTTGTTAAATTTTGCTTTTAGTCCTGTATAATGTCTAAAGTTGTAGATTTATCAGTCTTATATTTTTCAAATTTTGAAATTTCAATCTTGACACAAACGACAGTCACAATTAACTTTTTTTGTGAGTAACATGTAGAAATAGCAAGCTGACATAGTATTATATATGTGACAATATGTTTGCCGCATCAAATTTTGAAAATAACAAAACTTAACTTAATGAATTTAACAAATATTGTTTGATCAGGACTGAAATTTTAAAATTCATATAGTTTAAGGACTAAAAATAATCAAATTAAAATATAGGAACTAAATTCACAACTTTCGTATAGAATTGGGACTATGCCTGATTAAGTGTGATGTGGTTCTATATTATGAATATAACCTCACTGTCATTTATATTTGGTAAGGTGCAACAAAGCCTTCAAATGCCAAAAATTTCACCATTGTGAATCAGTGCAAAGAGACGATATGGCCGGCGATCATCACGGATGGAAGCAACTTCCATGGTGAAGGCTTTACGTTGGAACCAGGCAAAACTGCATTTTACAAAGCCCCGGACGGTTGGAGTGGTCGAATATGGGGTAGAACAGGTTGCGATTTCGATAAAACCGGTAACGGAACGTGTCAAACAGGCAACTGTGGTACGTCCGTTAATTGTACAAGCGCTGGTAGTCTCCCAGTTACCATAGCCGAATTCACGCTTGGTGATAATATCGATTATTACGATGTTAGCCTTGTAGATGGCTTTAATTTGCCTATTGTGATCAAACCTGGTGGTGGTAAAGGAAACTGCAGCACTGCTGGTTGTGATGGTGACTTGAGGCAAAATTGTTCGTCCGATCTTAGTTTTAAGAAAAATGGTAAGGTTGTCGGCTGTAGAAGTGCTTGCGACGTGTTCAACACCGATGAATATTGTTGTCGTGGGACATATGAAGATCCGGTTGCTTGTTTGCCTACGAATTATTCAAAGAGTTTCAAACTAGTATGCCCTGCAGCATCTAGTTATGCTTATGATGATCGTGTTAGTATCATAACTTGTTCTGCATCAGATTATATGGTGGCATTTTGTGCAACAAGGTAATGCAACATACATACATACATACATACAGACAGACAGACATACATACATACATACATACATACATACATACATACATGCATGCATGCATGCATACATACTGATGAGGTTGCTGCTGGTTTTAGGAACAATACAATATGCACATATCATGATGAGAGACTTGTTTGCAGTGTTACATCAAAGGGTTTCAAAGCATTTTCTCATATATGGAGGAGTTTGATGGTGGCGTTACCATTGGCTTCCATTTTACAAATTTTATTTTAGTAATTCAATTTGTACCATTTTGAAATCTAATTGGATGCTGTGCTTTGTCCTTTTATTTATTTTATTTTTATGGATTTTTTTGGTTCATCTGAAAAAAAAAATATAATGACTAAAAAGATCCGATTGGAGAACATGGGCTAAATTTGCAAATTTATACATAGTATAGGACTAATTGCAAAAATTAACCCAATAGATTTAACTGCTACCGTTTAGGTCAGAACTCACTAATAAAAAATTAAAATTCGAAAAGTATAATGATTAAAATTGACTAAATTAAAATATAAGAATTAAATACACAACTTACTCGAAATAAAAAGACTAATGATACAATTTGACCAAAATATGTTGGGATAAATCTCAAAATTATAAATAAACTTTGATTCAATGTGTAATTTGATACATTAACATTGATCTGGTGCAATTATACACATTTAAAGAATTAAATTCATCAATTTTTTTTATTATTGAATAAATATAATTATATGTATATGCAACATATAAACATAAAATGATGCTAAATCGACAATTTATGTGATTATTTATGAGAATTAGATCCAATCAAAATTTTGCGTAAAATTGTACAAAATTAAAATTCATATATAATTTTAAAATTTATCGTGATATTATGGATTAATTTTAATATTTCAAAAAGTGTAAAGTTTAGTAAATTCAAGTGTTAATCAAATGATGCGATAGAACAGAAGATTCCAGGCTCATGAGCGTTAACAATCATCTTAATCTTATTTATATAGCCAAGAACAAGAATTCAGTTGCCACATATATTAGTGCAGCAATGTCCAAAAAAATGGGATTAAACTGTAACTTTTTGCCTTTTTCTGTACCATGTAGAAACTAATTTTTCACTATAGTATATGTGCATGTCCGAAACAAAAGTATCTAGGTCTCCAACTACTCTGCATTCTTTTTGATTGCGCCTTTGTCAGTTTGGTTTCTTTGATTCACCGATTTGGATTCCTCGTCCTCGAATGGTAATACAATTACAGGGGCTGCTGGCACGGTAAGCCAACGTTCCTTCAAGATGGCAAGGAATCTCTTAACCATCTCCCTCCTGAATTCGAGCTCTCGAGTGAAAAGATCGCATAGAAGAAATGCAAGGACGTACTTGAAAGGCACGATGAGAAGAACGGTTGCGGATGATAACAACACCAATGCAACCTCGGTTGTTATCTGCAAAAAAGAGAACGTTTAAACGAGTATAAATTATTTCGTATTTTCTGCTATGAAAACATGTGTTCATGACTAATGACATCGTACCTGAGGCTGACCTGCGAGGAGAATCGTTCGTAATTTCAGGAGAGTAACGTTCAGATTTTGGAGGATATGCTCCACATCACGGATACCGTCTTTTACGGCTATAATCTTTTGAATAGTATTTGAAGGTGGTTGATCACGTATAGTTACTTTTCCAAAAGATCTACCTAGACGGCCTTGTTCTTTGAGTCCTTTAAGTGTTAGCATGCCGCTGGCTAAGATGATCAATGCCATGGGAAAAACATATGACAGCAGATTCCTAGGGAGTAAATGTTCAACACATCAACATATTGATGCTAAAACGGATTGAATAAGACGGTAAAATTCCAATGGAGGATGTTGTACCATGAGTCAGATTGCATTTTGTCCCTTTACTTAAAAAATAAGCAAATTAGTCATTATATGTTAGATTAAACAGCCAACTAGTCCTCATGTTAAAAGCTTTATCCATTTCCACTATTAAAAACTAGTCCATGTTGTTTGATCAGTCACACTAGTTTTTAATAGTAAAAATGGATGGAATTTTTAATAGAAATGATCATTTGCTCTTTAATCTAATGTGCAGATACTAATTTGCCCATTTTTTTATTAAAGGGGGCAAAATGCAAACGGATTCCTAATATAGGGGCTTCCATGGTACATTTACCCAGTTTAAACAAAAGCTCGAAACCTATTAGGTGAAGACCCTATTCTAAAACAAGCAAAATATATAGCACGACGGATATGGGAACTCATGAGTTCATATTCAAAGTGTAGTATTGCTTGTAAGATTAAGTGCTGTTTGCCTAACAATGATTTCCGTGATGCGTCTACCTGACAATAACTGTATAAGCAAATGCGAGAAACGAGAGAGTCAAGTGCGGCTCCTCCCATCGTCTAAGCTTTTCGAAATTCCGAGCTGTGATAGTAAAAGGGAGAAGAAGTTCCTGCATAAAGGCGAACACAAAATCAGCTCGACGATATATAAGGTTATATGTATAACATAAACCGAACTTGCTGAAACAAGCACAATAAAAAGAACATAGTGAAATGGATGCTGAACCTTGAAAAGGTCGATATTACTGGGTATCCCTTCGAGTTTCGCTGCGTCAATCGTGGCTTGAGTTTTTTCCACTGCCTGATATTTTTGTTTGCAGATTGCTGCTGCTTTTTCAACAAGGGACTTATCGGCCACAACAAGACTTTTACTTAACACAACTGCTGGTCTAGTTGAAGCATGCTTCCAAAAACTAATGGAAGCATTAGATTCCCAAGACGGAGAGCTCATCCACTTCCGCAAGTAAACACTTCCATCTATGTCAAATACATGATCGCTGATTTCAACTTCGGGTTCAGAAGGGCTTGTTCCTTGAGCACGTTGATACTTTAAGTCCGTAGCTTTTGCAACTAATGGTCCACCCCAATAATTTACGGCTAGTGATTGGAAAACGAGATCACCATGGGGTGCATTTTGTAAAAAAGAGAATTGAACAAGTTTGATCGGATCATCTAACAACTTTCGCATAAACTGGAGAGCTTGAAGTCTAGCAATGCCATTAATGGCACTCGTCATAGCCTTTTCCTTCCCTTTTTGAGAACCGAATACTTGAGATAGTGATCGATCATTATCATCGGGTCCATACTCGTTAAGAAACTTGTGTAGAGTAATAATTTCACTGATAGACGCGTGCCAAACGTCTCGCCTTAATTCACCACCCAAGTCGACAAACTCCAGCACCCATGTTTGTGATCTGAACAGAAAGTTGACAACGAAAGACACATGACCGAACCAAAAAAAAAAGTACCCAGAAATTCAAATACTATAACTAAAAGTTCATGTAAAAGACCAGAGAAGCTCACCCCGGACCCGATGAAACAGCTACTCCAGAGTCGAAAAGCCCAGAATTGAAAGGTCCAACTTTTACTTTCTTAACTTCCAATCCAGGCCTCGTAAGATCGAGTCTTATTGCATTGCTCCGCCCTTTAAATTTAACAGCCTGCAACAACATGACAGTCATATCAAATACTTGGACCGGATCGAAAATCACTACGTTCCCTCAAAAACTTATTAAAAGTTTTCAAACTTTTCTACTCATTTGCATGAATAAAACCAATATCCGAATGAATTCATAAATTAATTCAATTTCCAAAATGGGAAACAGGATGCTTGCATGCCATTCCACTTAGTACGCATATATCAGTCAACTCGTGAACAAATGGAAGATACCATAGGTTACAACAACATTCGATAGACGAGTTATTATGGACGATATGTACCTCAAAGTAGAGCGCTTTATCCGTTAGAGTAAATTTCCCTGGCCATGCCATGTTATTCTCCCATTTTAGAACAGGTCGTTTCCTGCTAGAACCAACACGCAATACTCTTTCCTCTGACAGCTGAGGATATTCACAGATTTGATATGATCTCCTTCCTTCATGCACTCTACACTAAAACTAGCAGGAATCAAGCTTAGCAAATTGAAAACTCAGGCAATAACTAACAGACGAAACATGCTAAAAAGGATGCGAAGTCCACCATTCGACATCATACTTTTAGCACGGTGAGTGTGAGGAATTACTGATTGTTTATTTACTCTCGGATCACATTACAAACATGATTAGCACTAGTAGTATGAAATCAGAAGCTTACTTGAGAAGTTCATCGATATAAGTTAACCACACTCGTAATGAAATGCCCAGTTCATCACCAGCGAGAGCTTTGAAAAGGTTATGTGCCGTAGGATGATCAGCTACACCTGAAATTGCAGGAGTGATACGAGTAAAAGCCTCCTCTCCCACCAGCTTTCCCTTCAATAACGCCAATAAACTTAATTAATTTCACAACTCGCACTCTTTGTTTTCTTCTAGGAGGGGTACAGTTTGCCCCTGAATAAACTTGAATCAAATTCAAGCAAGTTCAGATACATAATCGAAACCAATATAATTTCAGAATGCTTTAAAAGGTAATTAAAGGAAAAAAGAACCTGAAGAGAAGATTTTGTCAGTGAATGAGCATGTAAATTGTTTTTATCACGGTAAGGATTCTCCCAAGCAAGCATTGTGATGAACATTAACCTCTGGAATGCACGTTCCTGTAAACATATCGATGACAGACATGAAACCGGTGAGAAAACATGAGGAAATAAGTAAATAAGTTACAGAAAATGGACATTAAGCATCCATATAATGAACCTTGAGACAGGGATGAAGATCAGAGGCATCCCTTGACAAAAACCTGAAGCAACAATACTCCACCAAATTACGAGCATCATCGTACTCGGTTTTGGGAATAAGAGTTCTAAATATCTTCTGCATTTTCTTTCCACTCAATCCATTCATCCTGTAAACTTAAATACCAAACATCATTATCACAATCCAAAACTTAAACATTATCTTAAAGCTAATTAAACAAGACATTAACACACATAATTGGATAATTTTTCACCTGCTAAACTGCTCAATAGATACAATAGCAGCTAATGAAAGATTTCCATTAGGCAAACCACTAGGAATAATCCGTTCTGCCATGGAAATGTCTTCCATTTCTTGATTATCAACTTCATCTTCATTTCGAGGATCAAACTTTCCAGGTCCACTTTGACCAGTTTGACCAGTTTTCACCAGTGGCAAAGTTATCTCACTTAAAAAATGCTGGGTCTTTGTCAGCCATGAATTTATTCTTTCTTGCACAGTATCTGTAAATTAATGTATGCTATTAGGACAATTAAATTACTAAAAAAAAAACCCAACAATATTACCGATTATTATCATAGCCAATCAGAGATAACAGAATAGCAAAAATGAAGAAGTTGACAATATATATTCATACTGGTGTCAATGTCATTGAGCTTCCATCTATCCTTCTGAGCTCCCACAAGCTTGAACCTCAACTTCTGCTTTGAAGGTGAGTTTCTTGAGAAATATCCAAACTTGAAAACTTTTTCATGGCTGGAAGTCAGATAATTCAACCCAAAATCCGATGCTTTTAACTGAGTAACCTGCAATTTAGTAACCATTTTTTTGGGCGGGATTTCAAGATTCAAGAATTTAATCCATGAGTCGAATCCTAATGAAGCAAAGTAGTCAAAATAATTATTAAAGGAATTTAAAAGGGTCAAATAGCTCTATTGGAGAGGACTTGGAATTTATAAGCTTGGAAACATAAGTTTCTTTGGGTTAATGGGTTTCAAAGATTCAAGCTTTGAGACAGATTTGTAACTAAAGACGTTGGAATCAAAAGGGAAGAAGATGAAGAAGAGAGGCGTGTGGAAATGGCTTTTCCTTTAATGCACAGGAAAATAAACGTGCTAGATGAAAAAGAATCAAACTTTGGGATAATTGCTTGTAGGATGATAAAAATTTTTGCCCCTCAACTTAACACTTTATTCTCTTAAAAAGATTTGATAACGTGACTAGTATTATTGGAATAAGATCAGGTCAAATAAATTGAGAACTAATTAATATAATGGTTCGAGTAGGATTAAACGAATTCATTCAAAAACGGCTTAAAATTGATAAAAATAAAAAATTGAGACAAAAATTGACACTTGAACAAGTTAAATTGGCTTAATAAAATTTTTATTTTTCAATTTTTAGAGTTTTATAAATTTTTAATTATTTATTTAATTATTGTTCGTCTGATGGTCGAACTTATTAAACTATTTGAATTGCGAATCGATGGTCTGACCTATTCAACCATAAGTTCGGTTATTAAAACCCTATATGTGACACTCCCAGATTATACCCTATCATCAACTTAAAATTTTGTATAATTTTTTTTGGTAAGATGCACTCAAGGTCATTAAACTATTAGTAAGTTCATATTTTGGTCAACTTCAAAAGTTACAAAATTATTATTGAACTATTCGAAAATTTTCATTTAAGTCATTTGACTATTCAAAAATTTTTATTTAAGTCATTGGGTTGTTACGTTTTTTTTTTAAATAAGCTAGAGAGCTCTAAGCGATGATTTAACAATTAATACGGTGGATCAATACCCATCAACGAGTAGAAGAATATGCCTTAGCAACAAATTAATCTGGCGATCACTATTGGAGGTCAAAGAAAAAAGTTGTTTAAATTTTTGGTTCATAGATTCATGTTGTTCAAAGATGTTTCATGAAAAAAACTAATTTGTGGAAGAGAAAATGAATGAGAGTTCTCGATTGGTGCAAACGATGCGAACTTAAAAGGCCATACAACAATGATTTTAAATAGCCCAGTGGCTTAAATGAAAACTTTCAAATAGTTCAATGACAATTTTGTAACCTTTTGAAGTTAAGTGATTAAAACGTAAACTTACTAATAGTTCAGTGACCTTAGTGTAGTTTACTCTAAATTTTTTAATTTTCAAGTAATGAGGTGACTTAGTATAGAGTATCGTCAGATTTTTATGCTTTTCAATTTCAGGGACTAAAATGGACCTGATTGTTAAGTTCAGGGGCTAAAAACAATATTATCCATTGCTTTTACATTACCTAGTTGACTCGAGCCGAAACCGAACCCAACACAACACCCAAAAATTTTGTCTTCGGAGTTAGAAACAACCATCACCACCACTTATATTTAGCTTCTAGCACATCTATACGTGTATTTTAAGTTTCTTTTAGGGTAAATTGCACCTAAGGTTGTCAAACTATTAAGAAATTTACATTTTAGTCACTCAATTTTAAAAAGTTACAAAATGGTTATTTAACTATTCGAAAGTTTTCATTTATTTCACTGGACTATCAAGTTTTTTTTTTAAGTTCAACTGGCGAGCTCCAAGTGACAATTCAACGATCAATACAGTGAAATAGTTCCCATCAAGTAGAATATAGCTTAGATCTAAGCGACGATTAGTGTCATAGATGAGAGAAAAAAGACATTCGGATTTTGGTTCACAAATTCGTGATGTTCAGTGTTGTTTCATGGAAAAAAAAAGATTGTAGAAGAGGAGGGGAAAGAGAGATTTCGATTATTGCCAATAGTGCGAATGAAGAAAGTCATGCAATGGCAATTTAACAACCCAATGACTTAAATGAAAATTTTTGAATAGTTTAATGATTATTTTGTAACTTTTTGAAGTTGAGTGATTAAAACTTAAATTTATTAATGGTTTAGTGATCTTGGGTGGAGTTTACCCTTTTTAAAATGCTTTTCTCAAAATATTTGTTATTTATTTAAATGGTTAAAATATCCATGTATTTTTTTTCTACATTTAAAATTTAGTTTTTATATTTTTATTTTCAAGAATTTAATGTATTCATCCTCCGAATTAAAAAGTACAAGTGAAATTATTGACATTATTAAAATTCTTCTTTAAATTTATGTTTATTACATCATTTATTGATTACATAGTTACTAAACGGTTATTTTTTTATTTATTTCAAAATATTACACTAACGAATTAAAAAAATAACATTAACTGAATTAACAATTAAATTTAAATTTTTAAATTCAAAAAATGAAAAATCTAAATTTCTATAAATAAAAGTAATAGAATTAAATAAGAATACAAAAGCATATTTTAATTTATTTAAATTCCTCAAATAAATGCCAAACTTACTGTTTATATTTAGGGTAAAGTATAAGAATAGTCACCTGACTATTCAGTTGTTTTATTTTAGTCATCTAACTATTAATTTTTTTCATTTTAGTCATTCAATTTTTTAAAATTAAATATTTTAGTCACTCTTATATTAGTTGTCTAACGAAAGTCTAACATGTGATTTATTTTATTAACCTAATAAACCTGAATTTAATAAAATATTTTAACAGTGGTAACCGTCCTTAAAAATTCACATCAGCATTTTCATAAGAATAGAGTAACTAGACCAACTAATATATTAACTAATGACATTATAAATAGATCTAAATTTAATAGAGAATTTTAACGGTAACAATTCTTAAAATTTCACATCAGCATTTTAATAAAAATAAACTAACTAGGCCAACTAATAGACTAACTAATGACATTATAAAAATTGATGTATCAAATTATGTCAAATATAAAGTATAGAGATTAAATCTCAAATTTGAATGAAATATAAGTATTAAAGCTAAAATCTAACCATTCTTGTATAATTAAAAAAAATTATTAAAATTAAAATTTAACTACTATCTTCAAAATAAAAAAAACAACGGAATTGTTTCATGCAAGGAATGCCTTAGGGCTAGTACAGCTTTTTTTTTTCTTGGGTGTAATCATAGATGTTTTTATCCGTGTTACAGTTTAAGTCTAGTCATGTTTGGGCTAAGTGGTATTCAGGTAAACCCTCCTAACAATATCGACTCCAGAATTAGAACTTAATTCAAATACTTAACGAAAAAGTCCATTCCCACTTTTTCCAACTATTTTTTGATGAATACATATATAGATTTTATTGTATAAATAAAATCACAATAAAAAATTTATGGTTAAGTTGACAATACCATGGGCAAATGCCAAAAATCTGAAACAAAAATGCATAAAAAACATTACTTGAAGTTTCACTATTTCAGTGTTCACCATGAAACCCAAACTTCCCTCCCTCATAAACCATTTTTCTCCTTCCAAAACTTAAACGTGTATCAAGTAACAAAACTGGTTTATATTTACCTATCAAACAAGTGTTTGTCTTGCTTCTGTTCACTGTGCCAATGGTAATGGTCATGGTGGTATTGTGTCTTCTATTTCCTTATCTCTTGTTGATGTCTTGTCTATTTAGTGGTCTATTGTTCCTCAATGCAATATTCTGTGGGTGTACTTTTCCATAAGCAAGGTAAATTCTTTTTCAAACCCTTCCTCGAGCTTGACAAGATCTTCCCAATACCGTAGTTTCATTGTTAACCTTCTATCTTGACGACTTTTCATCAGCTTCTCCCTCTCTGCATTGAACTCTCCTATGTTTTTCTCATGAAGCTCAATGGCACTGAACATTCAAAAACATGTTAAAAATTCACTTCACAACATAGAACAAGAAAATAAATGTTGTTACAGCTTTAAGTAGATAGAATGTCACCTGCATTCATCTTTATCATGTATCGGATTCATATTTGATTGCTTAACTCTCTCACTTGCAGCCCTTTGCAGCTTCTCGAAATTATCTTCCTTAGAGTCTATGGATTGGTAAATAGTATTGATTTTCTCCTTGAAATATTGTTCTTTAGCTATCAACTGGAAACCATTGCATTGCAATAAGGAAGAGATATCTAGCTATAGAACACTGAAATTGCAGCAATAAAGTTAAAAAATGCTACCTCTTCTTTGTTCTGTTCATGCTGCAATATAGCTCGTTGCCTCACGATACGATTTTTCGGCTCTATTGTCTGGTGGAGCTTCTCACTCAATCGGCCTAGAGACTCTGCAAGGACTTGTGAATGTTGCTGTTCTTGAGCAACCTTCTTTTTAAGTCGGGTAAGTTGCTGACTATTGTCGTTTATCTTCTTTATTTGGCTCTCAACCATCTCTTGGTATGATCTCAGCTCGAATTTCAGCTTGGAATTCCCTGTTTGATCGCATAGATTGTATCATTCATAAGAAAAGTTCAAAAACAACGATTTAACAAAAGTGATTGCAGCGTATTAGACCTTGAGAGTGTCGGTTAAATACATCCAAGTCTTCTTTGATGGCAATGTAGCCGTAAAGTTGGCGTTTTCCACCAGGACAGAATGGGACCTGTGAATGATCCCAAGCATCCCTATCCCTTCCTTGTTCTTTAAATTGTTTATGCAAACGAACAGCCTCTAAATACCCTGCTGCTGAACTCTCAAAGATCAACACACTCATCCCGCGGTGACCTTGTGGACCATACGAATGTCTCGCTTTTATCGCAGCATATGAGCTGAAGTAATTGAGAAGCTCTTGATTTCCCATCCCACTCCACTAATGAAATAACAGTCAGTACAAAGCAATTAGCAGTATATTAGTAATAGAGATAATTTACTATCCAAGAGCAGTAAAGTACCTTGCCAGTTTCGTCCTGTTCATATTTTGTATTCATAATGATAACCATTGGTGGCCAAACTATTTCATGATCTGCAACTCTAACATTAAGCCCTTCCCATTTGCCAACAGCATCGTTGGCCGGTTTAATGAAAGTTCCTCTCCTACGCATCTCCTCGACCAAAAGTTCCGCGAATACACGATGCATCTTAGCTCTCCGTGTCATTTTAGTCATGGAATGAGTCATTAGAGGCTGTACACCTCGATACCAATCAATGGCTCCCGGTCCACCTTGACATGCAGGGCAGTGCCATTGCTGAGCTGGTGAAATGATCTCCTCAACAGTCAATTTCTCTAAACGTTCAAAGAATGCATTGAACCATTTGCTCTTCTTGCGTGCTTCATGACTCTTCTCGTCTTCATCAAAATCGAAATCATAGTCATCCAAATCATCGTTATCATACACAACATCAGGGTCATTGTTATCATATTCATCAACTCTATTTTCTGAACTGTTAGGCAAAGTGAAACCAGCTTGAACAGGGCAAGTTCCAGCACCTTGTTGGGTCGATGCACTACCATGTCTTCTCGAACTCAAACAAGAACCATCCACAGTTGGCCTGACATTGGAAGTAGTTTGCATCTTAAGTTTCTGAATCAAATTTGGATGTCCCCATACATTAGATGTAGAATCTTTATGTAACCCGGAATTTGCAGCAACTCGGTTTTTAGACTCCCTTCCATCCACTGAAGAAGCAAGCTTGATGTCAGCTACATCCCGGTTTACTTGACAACGACCGGAAACCTTATACACGCTTCCCAAGTCAGGAAATGGGTCAGTAGCATCTGCCATGAAATCTACTCCTAGATCACTGTATTGAATGAAAAGATTGGTGATTTTCTTACAACAAGAAGCTTAGTTATATCAGTACATATACAAGAAATATCACATATATGCTCAGTTGTTGAGGGATTAATGATGCATAAAAGCTATCCATGTGGTTTTAATTTCCACAGTAAAACGTCCCAACATTAAAAGTACTAGACCAAACGTTACTCTTCTTTTCCAAGGAAGAGCAAAACAAAATGCTACAATTTTCCATCAGCTAAAATTATTTACTACCAAGGATCACTGTGGGGTATATCTATATTGAGCACACTCATGAATAGTCAAAATTTCATATCATATAAGATTAATTCCTTTCTAAGTTCTAATACAAGATGCTTATTAGATCGGTAATATTTTGTTGTATCCACACTAATACCAATCAAACCCCTTTTCATGAACAAAATATGATCAATTAACTGACTAATAAGACTAGTGTTACAAATAACATATTGTTATTGTACCGAAATATATAAATATCAATTAATACGATTAATATAAAATTTGATATAATGAAATGGTTGAATAATTGAATTAGATTATTCAAAAATATATTTTGAATGTCAAGGTTATGCGTCATAATTAAAGAAAGAAAGTTTATGAAACAAAACATATAATATGGATCTTAAAATGTAAATAGTGGATTGCACGACATGTTGATATTGAGAAGAGTAGTTACGAATCTAAAAAAATTATAAATAGATAAAACGGACGTAAATGATAACTTATTTGTAAATATATATATATGCAAATGGTAAGCACTTCAAACAATACCGTTTTGAAATCAAATGAATTGGATAATTCTCTCCAGGATCAATCAGCTAGCTACTTCCAATTTACATGGAATCTTACCAGTAAGATTTAAATCGAAACCCACCTACCTTTCTTTTAGCCAATCATGAGCAAGAACAAGCAGCAAAGTAGCTATGGCAGATTTAATTTAAAACAATTGTAAACCAGTACTCAAAAAAGAAACATAAAACTTGCATATAATAAGGAAAAAAGTAAGATCTTTTCAAAACGTAACGTTTTCCAATGCATAAAATACGAAAATAAACAAGTTATTCAGCCGAAAAAAAGAAGAACAATACCTCCGTTTATTCATCCTGTTTGAATAACTCAAAAGCCAATCAAATGACATCAACACATGCATTTATACGAACAATTCATGTGCAAAACAAACAAAGATTTCAAGTTTCAACCATTAGGAACACGAGACCATCACGTAAAAACAACTCTTTATTCTCTTTGAAACTCTCATGGAAGAATACATTAACATTTAACAAAAGACATGCTTTTTACCAAAACAAAAAAGGTGGGTATTTTTACCAGGATAGAGTTTGAAGAGCGAAAAAAAAAAAGAACAGGTGCCTGTGGAGAAAAAGAGAGAGTCTAAAAATGAGAAACTCAGAAATCATTAATCATGGAAGAAGGGATGTGAGACGCACGCGCGTTGTGAGTGATGGAAATGACCAGACGGCCGCGTCCCCCCACTGAGTCGAGAATGGGGACCCTTTTCACGACTGTAAGTACATAAATGTCGCAGATTTACTTCCACGTAGATAGTCCATTGCATGCCCGCTTTTTTCACTTTCTTTATTTTCTATTTTTTTCAAGATTTTAGTATTGTCATCGGTATAAGTTTGAGCGTCTTAAAGAACATTGATAATAAAATATTAATATTATGATATATACAATATAAAATTTAAATAATTAATATAAATTTTAAATATTCTTAAAGTCATTATTTAATTTTATTTATGCGTAAAAAATATTTTGGCCGGAAGTGTGGGTCTGTATATATATTTATTATTGTTTATTTTCAATATATTCTTTTTTTCATGTGAAAGATATGTGATACTCATTTTAATTGATGATAGAAACAGGAGCTTCCTTTCTTTTTCTGCTTCGTTTGCATGAATCACGTTCAGACTTGTAGTCGTTATAATCTTTATAATTATTCATAGGGAGAATATTTGATGATTAATAATAATATAATATGTTATCATTAAAGAAAACAAAAAATAATAGAGCTACGTTGATTGAGTTTTAGCTCGATTGGTATGCGTATTATTGTCAATACAAGATGACGTAAGTTCGAATGCGCTGAAATATATTATCCTCCTATCAATGCCTAGAACTATCTATAAACCCTCCTCAATTCATAAATAGGAGGATAATACGCTTCAGCGCACTCAAATCTACATCTTCCTACACTGTCAACAATGTTATTATTTATTGATGGTGCATAAAATTTATGTACTCATGATGTATCAAAATTATTTCAATATAAAATTAAAATATTTTATATTTCTTTTATAAATTTTGTGCCATTAATATTTTGTCGGTTATTGTTTTATCGATATAATTCATATTTATTATATGATTTCAAGTTAATTTAATATCATTATCATACTATTAAACCTTTATAAATTTTCATTCAAAACTTAACATACATAAGAGTGTGAAATTTTAAATTATATAGAATTCTTTATATTTATTTAAGTCATGATATTATTATTTTATTTAAAAAAAAACTATTTTATATATTGTTTTAATTATTTCTATAAATGTGTACGTAAAATTTTAATTTTAATTTAACTTTATATATTTAAATAAATAAATATATTAATTTAATTTTATATTAGATAAATATAATTATTTGTTTATGTAATGTGCAAACTTAAAATGATGTTATATCAATATTTGTGTTAGTAATTGGTGAAAATTAAATGAAATCAAAATTTTTGCATAATATTACACATTAGATTAAAGTTAGTGTATAATTAAAAGTTGTTATTAGTGTTACGGGTCACGGATCAAAACTCGTGACGAAAGCATACAAAACTTCCCATTGAGGTAAACTAATTAAATAGGATTTATTTAACCCATTGGAACTGACCCAATTCGTAGAACACATTGAGAAACTTATCTAGTTGAAGCCTTGGTAACCTAGTGGAACGCTACAGGAAAACCGGAGTTACCATTATGAATATTGTAATCATAAGTGATAAAATTGTATAGAGTTTAAATCCTTGAAGACTCTCATATTGTAGATAGACTTTAATCTTAACTGCCGGTGTTTATATAGACATTCTCCATCATTTGTAATCATCTCATTTAAAGTTATTAAATATGTTTGAGAGCATTTACTCAAACACTTGGCGAGCTCTTTTATCTTTAAGTTGCTTACAAACTTTTCAAAAGTTAGGAGCAAATAAATTATCTAAGGCCGCGCGGTTTGTCAAATTAAAATTTTAACATCGTGAAACTAATACTTAATTAATTTAAAAAAGAAAACTTATCTTATAAATTTATGGTGTATTAATTATAATATGATTATGGGTTTAATTTCTATATCTGTACTTACTATATATAAAGATTTTGATTGAGTTATTGCAGTGGAATTTTTGGGCTTTTGACAATAATTTATAGGTTAATGAAAGTTCGTTATCAAGTTGGTATGATGATGGTAAAATTATGAAACGGTTATTGACGATTAATTAATGTTATATTTTTAAACCCTCCAATATTACGATTACTATAAATTTATCTTTCTCGTATATTAGAATTTATTTTCTTTTAGAAACCGTGGCATTTATACAATAATTTATAATATTCTTATATGTTAGTTTTATATATGTACACTATTGTTTATGCTTTCTATTAATGGTAGTCTTTTTTTCTTCATTGTTTTTAAGTTTGAACCTTACATTGTTTTTATCGTGTGCAGACGCGAATCCAAAGTGGTACCTGTTCTTATAGGCCTTGGCTCTTTAGATAAAATGGGGGAATTTTATTTTTAGTCCCTCTAAAAATTTACTAACTCAATTGATGCCTTTTTTAGTTTTTTTTTCTTCTAAATTTACCTTCCAATGTTTTATATTTTTATCTTGACTCCTTAATAATAATTTTATGGCTTCGACTCAGATCTTGCACGGAGTTTCTCTCAGATTTTATTTTAATTTAAGTCGAATCATACGTAAATTATAATTAAAATTTATTTTAATTTAGATTCAATTTTATTTTTATTATCAATATGATTATATTTTTTAATAATTAATTTTAATTATAATTATTTGTAATTGTGGATATAAGTATACTTTTTTTTAAACTATAATCTCAAAAGGGATGAAAAAACCACATGTAAAATGAGAGATAAGGGCACATATTTCAATATCTTTTTATGATATATGCCTAGGTTCGAGTCATGCTAGTCGCGTTTGTTGTATTGGGTTTTGCCTCATTCTCGTAATTCACCAAATTTTTTTTCAAAAATTATCAGTCAACACAAAATATAATTAAATTTGAATTTTTAATATTTGAATAAACATAATTACTTTTTTATATTTAGTAAATGTAAAATTATATATTTTTAAATATACTAATAATCTATTACATAAATTGTAATATATGTGAAAATTTTGACAATTCTTCACAACACGTGAAACACAAGAAGTTTCATCTTACATACTATCTTCATTTTTTTAAAAAGATTCATCTTTCAAACTATCGTCGATTATTTATAAATGAATTTTAAATTAGTTTTAAAAATTTTAAACATTTTAATCGAGGACTTAAAACATCAATAGGTTTTATATTGCTAGATTAAGTGTCAGTTTAAATTAGAGGTGTCTATGGGCCGGGCTGGGCTCAGGAAAAATTTCGACTCGCATCCTAGGCCCGACCTGAAATATGGGCCTAAAATTTTGACCAGGCCCGGCCCGAGAAAAATTTCTAAGCTCGAGCCTGGCCCGGCCCATTTTTTTAATAAACACGAAAAATTTATTTTTAAAAAAATAAAAATATATTTAAAATATATATATTTTAAAATTAAAAAATTAAAAAATATATATTTATTATATTCGAGCCGGACTGGGCCCAGGCCAAAAAAGTGGTGCCCGATGCCCGACCCATTTTCTAAACGAGCCTCATTTTTTACCCAAACCCATATTTCGGGCCTATATTTTTACCCGAACCCTCCCATATATTGGGTGGGCCGGGCGGCCCGGCCCATGGACACCTCTAGTTTAAATGTTAAATGTTAGTTGAATCTTTCAAAATATTTTAAAAACTAAATATTTAAAAATCATTGTCCAAAATTTTAACTTAGGATAGTTTGGATGGGCGGTGCGTTTACCTACAGTTAGTGTAAAAACAACGGTGGTGGTGAGATTAGATACTGTAGCGACACTGTAGCGTGAGACAAAAAGTAGACTAAACGCACCGCACCCAATCGCACATCCAAACCTACCCTTAGTCCGAAAACTTCAAAATATAAAGAACCTTTAAAGTATATTGGATTTTACATGGTGCGTACCTAAAACACAAAATAAAAATTTGTACACAAGTGTACCAATTGCATTAACAATTCATTAAAATCGAGGACTATTTTGTAGCATATTATATTCAAGCTATCTATATAGGTTATAGACATATAAAAAAAATTTGATCCACGGATTTTAAAAATGTTGCACGTTACATTTGAGTTAATATTTAACACTCAAATTAATGATTAAATTGACAGAATGACTTAATTGATATAATTTTAATACTTTAAAATGTTTGATAAAATGTCTAATCAAATGTTCTGATTCCCAAGGATGAGGCTTTTGAGCTTTTTGTCATTATAATCGATGAATTGTATCAAGATAATGTTTTTTTAAGAGATAAAGTACCAAAATATCACTAAATTATTGGTTTTATTCTATTTTAATAGTCAATTATTATTATTTTTTATATAATTACTAATTTTTTTAAAATTAAATATTTAATTTCGATAATTATGGAAATTTTGATTAATTAATTTGTTTTTGTTGTATGCGAATATATTCACGGACATCTTTACAGTATCAATGATTTATTACCATCTTCTAGCAAAATGTCTTTCATTGTCTCTAGAGGAGCAACAAATAATTGTAAACAAGTAAGTCGAGCGGCAACTTTAGCCATGCAATTCGCAACTTCATTATTAGATGTCGGCACATAACGTACTCAAACTTTCCACTCTTAGTGTAGCATTCCATGAATCAACCGTAATTCCACTATTTTACTACTACCATTCAAAAGAGATTCAACCAGCAACTCATTATCAAATTCCAGCTCTATTCATTTAAAACCCTTAACCTAAGCTTTTAACTATTAAAATGGTAGTTTGAATATAATGTGAAAGGTGTTAATCAAAATTTAAACGTGTATATATAAAACAAGAATAATGTAAACATGGCGTGTTAAAAAAAATGCTTTTAAGATTTAATGACATTAATTGTTTTTAATATGATCGACCAAAATTATTTATACGACAAATAAATGTGAAACAAATATTTAATAAAATGGGTTACTATATTATTTGGTATTTAAATTTGGTTTCAGCGATCAAATTGGTATCTAAAATTTTCTTTTTATTCGAATTTAGTACTTGAGTTTGGTTTAATAAGGACAAAAAAGAAGAGGTTCTAGTACTAAATTGAATATTGGGGTCAAATTTAGGTTCGACAAAAGGAAAAACTCAAAGTACTAAGTTGGAAAAAAAAACTCAGGTACCAAATTGAACATTGGAGATAAACTCGAGTACCAAAAAGTATATTAACCAAAACATTTTGTGTACTTTTTTTAGCTAATCTGATAGGCTATAAATCAATGCATTTTTATTGATTTCACGAACTGAAAGCATTAATACTTCGAATTCACAGTCTCAAAGTATCTAAGTGAAAACAAAAGCTATCCATTGAATTTCAAATTACCTAAATCAATGGCTAGCAATAATGGTGGTGGTGAACAGCAGTCGAAGAAAACGGCGGAATTGGGCAAACCCTTAAAAGAAGGAGAAAGAATTCTAGAGCCAAGTCGAAGACCCGATGGTACCCATCGAAAACCCGTTCGGATTCGGGCCGGGTATGTTCCTCAAGAGGAAGTCGCCATTTACCAGTCCAAAGGTGCCCTGGTATGTCACTTGCGTAATTTATGCATTTACGTGCTTATAGTTTTCATGTTTTTAGTGTTTATGGCATTGAATTTGTATTTTTAATGTGTATACTATGCATTTGTTTATGTATGGGGGGTAGATGGATGGATGGTGTAGGATGTATTATCATGTATGGTTCATTGTTTATGTTTGGCGATTGTTAAAACTTGGAATTTTTTTGCTATGGCTTTATGGTTGAGCTTTTAAGGTTAAAGGTAATTTAATTGTTGGTAATGTTTAGATGAATGAGTATTGTTGAGGGAATTTCCGAGAACTCTTCATGGTGTCATTCGTCGGGCAGGGAAAGACGCTCACTTCGCCATAGTAGGTAGCCGTGCGTACAGCCTGATGCCCTGAGGCATTCTTCCTCTGTGAACCTTTCAAGTCCCTTTCAAGCCTCTTTGCGGAAGTTAGAGACAAAGCCCCAGCATGATTTGGGAACAATACCGACATTGTTGGGGGTTTGACTGCCTGCTTGGCAGACTACACTTTGTAGACTTCTCTTAAAGGAGTCGGAACTTCCCTCAACATGTAGAGAATTAGCTTTATAGTATTGTGACTGCCCCATCCCATTCAGCTAAAGTTCAACGTTGTTTGAGGTTATTGTATTCTAAGCTTTATTTTGTAGATATATCTCTCGAAAATGTTTTTTCTTTCATTCTGAAAGGTAAAGAGTAGGAAGAACTGAGGAGTGACATTGATAATTTGTTTTAATCTACGATGCAGTGGAAAAAGGAGATGGCTTCACAAGTAGGGCCTCCAGGTTACGATCCACCTACAGATACAAAACTGAAAACCAAGTCAGCAAAAAGAAACGAACGAAAGAAAGAGAAACGGGTACAGGTACGAAACTCATTGCTGCAATCTTGAATCAGTTTACATTTAATGGTTTATACCGTTGTACCGACATATACAGTCTGCCAACAGGTTCCCCAGTTTTTAGATTTCTTGCAGGCCTTTTGTACTTCATTATCTCTGTTTTTACTATTTATTGGAAGACTTGTTATTTTTGTTGCGGTTCGTATTTTCACTTGCATCATTGCTGCAGCTTCATATTTATTGGAAAGTATATATACTGTATTAACTAGTTGATAGAATAAATTATTCAGCTTCGGTATTGAGCTTAATGTCGGTATCAATGTAGTGAGAGATGAATATAGAGTCTTGTGATTGTTCTAGACGTTTGGCCAACGAGACTATATATATTAATACTTGTGATTTTGTTTACCAATCTACCTATGGCAGGCTGCTCTTGAAAAGGGTAAGAACTCGGAAGCAGTGGCCGATAATGAGATTAAAGGAGACGGTTTAACTGAGGAAGATTTAGATCATGGATCGGAATCTAATGACAGATCTTGCTGTTTCTCAAATCCTGTTTCAACCTCTCCTCTCTCAAACTCAGTGGATGCCTCGGATGCTGTGACACCAGCTCAAGATCTCGATAAAAAAATCCGGGCACTTAAAAAGAAGGTATGGTTCATTACACTGTTGTATTAATATGCAAATAATATTGGTTATAATTTGTCCAGCAGATTTGCATAATCTTTGTTCACATTTGCTAATAATTAATTTCTTGGTGCACAGTCCTCTTGCTTGTTCTATGCTTTGGTTCATATTCCTATAAATCTCGACTTTTTTTTTTTCGTTCTTCCTTCTTCGATTCAGATGCTTTCCTGGAGGAGATTTTAACTAAGATTTTGGCTTTTGTGTATGGTTGCTTGTTTATCTAAACGAGACTTGTTTTCAGCAAATATATATGCTGAGTAGTTTATCTACCTATCTAGCTATTTACAAGTTTCAAATTCGAGTTGTCTAAACATGTTTGAGAACTTTGAGCCACTTAAGCATAGAGTTCGGTAAAAGTATCTTGGAGGCCTTTGTGCTAGGAGTTAAATTTCATTTTGCCCCCTCTTCTCTAAACATGGGCAAATTAGTCCTTATATGTTAGATCAAGGAGCAAATTGGTCTTTTTTGTTAAAAATTTCATCTATTTGTATAGTTAAAAACTGGCATGTATGATGGACTAACAAGACAGTGAGCATGTGATGTGTACCTCATGCTAACGTACAAAGACTAGTTTTTAACAGTAGAAATAGATGAAATTTTTATCAGGAGAACCGGTTTACTCTTTAATCTAACGTATAGGGACTAATTTGACCATTTTTTGAGTAGAGGGGGCAAAATGCAGTCTAGCTCCTAGTATAGGTGCCTGTATGGTACTTTTACCCATAGAGTTCTTTATTTCAGTGGTATCTTCTCCATTCCTCGGACAACAGTGACGGTGGTTTTATCCTTTTCTTGAGCCCGTAAAACATCTGGTGTATATAACTTTTTTTGTGTTACGCTTTTGATTTACGTAAATTGTGGTTTGCATATGTAGATCCGGTTAGTGGAAGCTCAACAGCAGAAAACTCCGCAGCAAGATATGAAGCCGGAACAGTTGGAAAAACTGGCAAAACTAGAAGGTTGGCGTGAGGAGCTAAAGCTTTTGGAGGACAAAAAGGCTGAATTTGCAGCATTGTAAGTTTAGGTTTCCGTCCCCACGAAGAAACTATGTTGTTGATTTATAATTGGAAATTTCGGTTTTTTTGTAAGTTTAGGTTTCCGTCTCCGTAAAGAAACTGTGTCGTTGATCTATAATCGGAGATTTCGTTTTTAAAAGTGACAACGGGAACTTTCATTCATGCATATCACCATGTTTAAGTAGTACTCTTCCTTTCCATTGCACAGCAATCATTAAGCCGTAAAAGTATCATGGAGGTTTTTATACTAAGAGTCAGATTGTATTTTTCTCCCTCTACTAAAAAAGGCAAATTGGTTATGTATCTTAGATCAAAGAGCAAAATGGTCATTCTCTTTAAAATTAATCCATTTCTACTGTCATTAGGTACACGTGGCACATCAGATCACATGTCATTGTTTGGTTATTCCGTAAATTACGTCAGTTTTTAACAGTACAAATAGATGAAATTTTTAACAAAAAAGATTTATTTGCTCTTTGATCTATCATATAGATTGAGTTATCCATTTTTTTAATAGAGGCAAAATATATTTTAACTCCTAATATAAGGGTCTTCATGATATTTTCATCTATCGCCGTAAGTTGCTTGTGATTGCATTACACCCCGAATGTTATTGTGAAAAAGTGCTTATTCAACACATGTTTTCGTTTATTCATTTTCAGTTTGTTTGTGCTCAATTTGTGTTTGTTAAAAATTTAAACATGTGTACGTTTATATGTTTTTTATATATTTTTTAATTAGTATTTTAGTTTTTTTATAGGGTAAAAGTATTATGGAGGTTATTGTACTATGAGTAAGATTGTATTTTGTCCATTTTATTTAAAACACATGCAAATTAGTTTTTATACAGTAGATGGAGAAGAAAATTGGTTCTTTCTGTTAAAAAATCACATATGTTTGTATAATTAAACACTGACAATATATGATGGAATAACCAGACAGTGACATGTGACGTGCCATGTGTATCTCGACTAACGTATAGGGACGAATTTTTAACCAAAAAAATGAATAAAATTTTTAATTGAAGAATTTATTTGCTTTTTGATCTAATGTACAATGACTAATTTGATAATTTTTTGAGTAGGTAAAATAAAATGCAATTCGACACCTTTTATAGGGTTTTCATGATATTTTTACCATTTTTATGGTTGAAATTTATATTTACAACGTGCAAAGATATGCCATATTACATTCTCAATCAGAGACATTAGTTCAAACATTAGAGACAATATTTTTAGAAAGGATAATTATGACCCTTAATACGAAGTAATATGGATTAAACTAAAAAAAAAGTTTTTTATGGGTCATTTTGTTAAGTGTATGTAAATAATAATAATTTATTTAAGATAATAATTTTAAAAACTAATTTTAGAATAAAGAAAAGGCAACCTACAGGACACACACTGCAACATAAAGCCGACCCCTTTACTCAATTGTCATAGGCAGCAATATTTTTTCTTGTGTGAATGTCTTTTAACCACATCAACATTCTGTGAAGTGTGATCTTCATATAATCTAAACGCACGCTCACCAAATACTTAAAGTACCTAACTTAGTCCACCACATATTAAAAAAAAAAGTTGGAGTATGAAATTCACAATCTTTTACCGTATGAAGTAACCACTACTCGACAACTTTTCAAATTGGATTTGACCTAAATCTGGATTTATCAAGTTACTTTTACGCTACTTTTGTTTGTTGGTTAAACAACAGTTTACTGTATTATAAAGGTTGGATCAAATTAATTCATTTATTTTCAAATGAATTAATTTAGCCCTTCTACTATTAAAAATAATAAAATTAAATTAAATTAAAAAAGAATTAACATTTAATGTTTAATAAGGTTAATATTGTTAAAGTTTTTATATATCTTTAAATAAATTCTTTTGTTTATAATAGAACTTTAGTTAAAAAAATTCAATACATTTTTATACACTATATTAAATTTATTAAGATTTGGATTTATTTAATTCTTTTTAATATTATAGAATTATCCATAGAGGGGCTAAATTTGATCAGGTTCATGTAGTCCAGGGACATTCGAAGCACTTTAACCCTCTTTTTCCCTCTCCGATACAATATAGCTTCTCTTTGGCGCTTATCACTCCCTCTCTTTCAATCTCTCGAGTTCGTCGCCAATTCTTCCGATTTCGTTGCTAATAAACAAAACCCTAAATTCCTTTCACTCTCATTTTCATACCCAAATTTTATTTTCCTCTTTCGTTTCAAAATTTTCACTCTAATTTTTCCCTGGTACGTCCGTCGCTTTATCTTTACTTTTTTTTTATCGAATTTTGGAGCTTTTAATTTTCTTCACGAGAAAAGAAAAGAATCTAGGAAACGTCATTTATACTTTTCAAGCTTTGAACAGTTTTTTTTTGAAATTTGATTTTTTCCCTTTTTTTTTAAATGAAAGTATTTTAATCTTTAAATATACTTCCAAGTTCCTTCTTTTTTATTGTCTTCTTTTTTTTTTAATTAAATATTGAATTTGATAATTGTAGATCTTAGATAGATCAAAGTCTACAAGTCCCATGTGGGTAAAATCGTAGGTTCATGTTCTCCTCTGATTAATTTAATCAGTTAATTAACTGTATTATTGCGTAAATGATTTCTAAAGCACGTTATTTTTGGATTCTTTTAACTTTATCTATCTATAATTCTATATAAATAGATCTATTTACTCTGGGTGTTCTGTTAGCAGATGAGAATTCGTATCTTCAACTAACCCGTTTATCTCGATCTAAGATTTCTTCAACTTTTTTTTTCATACAGGTGAGATTCTTTGAAATTTCATGTTTTTGAATTATGAATTGTCTTATCATATTTGGGTTGGCCATTGATTAGTGTTGTTCTTTTATGATGTTCAATGAAGGTTGATCTAATTCACGTTGATAATGGAACATGGATGTCAATTGTGTCAAGGGTTTTCTTCTTTATTGACGTTCTTTGTTGATGATTTAATTAATTTGTTTATTGTTTACTGTTAGAGGATTTTAATTCAGTTCTTCAATGAAAATTATGGGTTTGAATTTCATCAAGGATAAGATACCCGATCGGGTTTTTGATATGCTTATGGTTCATGTCATGAATCTCAAATTTTGGAAATGAGGATTCACTCCCCTCCTAGCCTCTCTTGATTTAGTTCCTTGAAATCTTAGAAATTTGTCTCTAGGAATCAAAGTTCTTACAAACATTTCATTATTAGAAAAAGGGCATATCGATGTAATAAAGGAGAGGATAAGGGTGTAATGTAGCTAGATTTCTCTATAGATTTGGTCATAGATGGCTCATAATGGCATTGTGAGATTAGAATGGAAGTTATTGTTTTATCCTTTTTGAGTCATAAGGTATGAAGTACATAATGTTAAAACCTAAGAAATATTGTTGGTTGTCCGGTGTATTACTAGTTTCTGTGATCAATTTATCTTCCAAATGGTTACGTGCCGAGTGAGACAGCTTTAGATCGACTGTTCTATCAAGTTTGAACATGTGGAAGCCTCCTTTTATGCCAATTCCCCTGTTAGTTTTGGTAAAGATGGTGTTTTTGGGAGACAAAGAAGAGAGAAAACATTAAAGAAATGTGCCTGTCTGCATATGTAGTGTATGAGAGAACTCCGTGCATCCATTGCCTAAATAACCAAAGTATCTCATCGTTCTTTTAAGGGTTACATGCATAAAATTTCGGACCTTGGACTGTTATATTCTAGATTTCAAGTTAGGACATTGCTGGAAGTAAGTTTATAGGAGATAGATATTACCATGAACATGCATGACCTATCATGGATCATGGAAACTATGGTTTATAGGCCTTAAGTCACTATTATTTAGAAAATTTGAATTGCACTGAGTAATTGATCTGTTTTACCAGTATGTTTTTGGCTCAAGATTATTCTACTGTCATGAGATTTTTTGATTGCGAAGTATTGTTCTGAGGTGTAGTTTGCAAATGGCAAAAGGAAGCAAAGGACGACGTAGAACTGCTTTCAGGCAATTCCGGCCAACCCCATACTCATTGTCCTCACGGCGCCAAGGGATCTCTGGGGACTTGTACCACAAAAACTGTTCCAAACCTTTGGATAAGAAAGACTGGGAAGATGTAACATGTTCTGTTTGCATGGAGTGCCCTCACAATGCTGTTCTTCTTCTCTGTTCATCTCATGACAAGGGCTGCCGTCCCTACATGTGTGGAACTAGCTTCCGATATTCAAATTGCCTTGACCAGTACAAGAAGTTCTACACTAAAGTAGTCTCATCCAGTCACGAAGAATCTTTGCATGGTTCCATTGATAATCTGGTTCTAGCGTCAAGTGTTGAGAAGTGTGAAGTGACGGAACTTGCATGTCCACTTTGCAGGGGTCAAGTGAAAGGATGGACTGTGGTGGAACCTGCAAGGGAATATTTAAATGCTAAAAAGAGAAGCTGCATGCAGGATGACTGTACCTTTGTTGGGACTTTTAAGGAACTAAGGAAACACATGAAAGCCAATCATCCGTGTGCCAAGCCACGCGAAGTGGATCCTACTCTTGAACAGAAATGGAGAAGGCTTGAACGAGAGCGTGAAAGAGAGGACGTGATAAGCACAATAAGATCAGCTATGCCAGGGGCAATGGTTTTTGGTGATTACGTGATAGAAGGAAATCATCGTGGTTTAGAGACAGAAGAAGAAGATGGTCCTGACACAGATCCTGCAGATCGTAATGGAAATTTTGAAGTTGGCTTAGATAGTAATGTCGTTAACTTCTTTCTTCTCCTGCATGCATTTGGTCCATCAGGTAATGACCTCAGTAGACGACCAAGGCAACCTACACACACACCCGATGAGGACACTGTTGGCATTCACCACACCTCCCCCGTTGGGGATCTCGGTTCCTCTGGTCAAGATGACGACGAAGATGATGGCGGCGATATTTCTTTGGTTAGCCGCCTTCGCCGGCATGGCAGACTTCTTTTGGGACGTTCAGGCCGAAGACGTAGACGAAGAGAAGGCACCACCGGGGGTCAAATATAGATCGAAGTTATACCCATAGTGGGGGAAAACAGGAAAAAAAGGTAACACATCTTCATAGTGTTGGGCAAAAATTAGGTAAAGAAAAACACATAAAAAAGAATTGACCTTGAATTTGCAGCAATTTACTTCTAATTCATTTTAGGGGGAACAAAGATACGTTTTCAATTTGTTGTTGTGTAATCATTTGGGTGTGTTCATAATTCCTTTTCCCTTCTGTTAGTTGCCAAAAAAAAAAAAGTAATTTGTTCAGTTAACTTGTGTTAATCATCTATCATGTGTATATATTGACTTTGTATTCTTAAAAATAAAACCTCAAGCCTTTTCATAGGATGAGGATATGCAGGGAAGACTATGCACAGATTGAAAAGTCTTCATGCAAGTGAAACATTATTTGTATTTTTGGGGCCAAGAAAATTTGTGCTTAATTGATTCAAACATACTGTTTGATTGTTTATTTTTCTTCTTTTTTTCTCTTTATGATTCAGCTTTTAAATTTTTAAAGATTCAATTTGAGTATTCAAGGTATTGGTATAGTGCAATTAAGTTTTTTTTAAACATATTTGTATATACGTGTAAACTTACTGTATGAATTATTGTATTTTATTAGCATTATTCATTTGGTATGTTTGCAATTTAACTCATATAATCTAAGTACAACTACAGATCTTAAATCCATGGAATCGAATTGTTACAACATAGTGGAGTATAAAGATGTTTGAACAAGTAGAATCAAATTATTATAGCACAAATGGGTTAAGTGTATGTTTGGATGTGTGGCATAGTGTTTTTAGCTTATTTTTTATCTCACGCTATTGTATTATTATAGTATCTAATTTCACCATTACAGTTGTTTTTACACTAATTGTAGATAAACATATTGTCCATTCAAACCCACACTAAGAATTTAAAAATTTAGACAAATTATTATAATATTAACGGATTAAGAATTAAAAAAATCTAAACAAAATTAACTAACTCGGACTAAAACCTACACATTTATAGTATAAATGGATTAAGGACTAAAAGAGTGACTAACTCGAACTAAAATCCACATTTGGCACCAGCACATTGTGAGACATTGAAATCTGCACATAAAATTACACGATGAGTTTTAAGAAGTTGATACTTTAGGATTCAATTAGAATAATTTTAGTTTAAAGTTTAATTTAAAATTTGGGTGGTAGTTTAAGGACTTAAAATGAAATTAACCCATAGAAATAATAAAGAAAATGTATTATTTTAAGAAAATGAAATCCAGCGACGCCGTCTAGCTTCTTTGGCCCCACTACCAACTTGTATTTTTCAGTTCGAATGAAAGTACAAAAAAGCTCCAAAAACAGCATTTGAGCGGCAAAATTAAAACTAAAAGCTGAAAAGCGAGTGTCCCCACAAACACAAAAACAGATCTAATAAACCAAAGGAAACTCAAAAAATCAAACAACCGCGCGCGCCTTGACGGAGAAAAAAAAAGATGAGAGCCACCGCACGCGGCCGTCCCACCGAGTCCTTCCATCCTCCGGTAGCGCAACAGTCACGTGATTCCGATGCCAGTTTTGCCAGCAGTCGGCCCTCTTCCGTCGCTATTGGCCGCGCCGTATCCGCCGTTGAACCCTACGCCGAACGCGCTTTCCAAGTGGCGACCATCCGTTCTATTAACGCTTTCTTCTCCACTCATTCAATTCCACCTATCTCCACCAAACCTTCTCAAGCACCGTCCGCTAAAGAGCTCTTGAATATCCTTACCTCCCTCCTTTCTCTTCTTGGTTTCCCTTGCTCCAAAGTCGAGGACGAACTAGGTTTTCTTTTGAAATCTCTAAATTGCCCTTTCAAGTTCAATAAATCTACGCTCCGTGCCCCTAATACCCATCACAATTGGCCGAATTGGCTTGGTATCGTTCACTGGCTGGTTCAACTTGCGATCTACAATGAACATTTATGTCAGAACTCCATATCTTCTTTTGCTCAAAACAATAGCATGACTGAGTATGCATTGGAGTGTTACAAACGATTTATATGTGGAGAGGATGATTTAGTTGAGGTTTTAGATAAGGAGTTCGTGCAGAAGCTTGAGAAAGAGAGGGAAAATGTGGTGGAGAATTGCAGGGCTTTGGAGAAGAGTGTTGGAGAACTGGAAGCTAAAGCGGAAGGATTAAAGACTGGGCCAACGGAGAAGGAAATGTTGGAGAAGGAAAAGAATGTGTTGGAAGAAGATGTCAAGAAGTTTCATGCAATGATCGCGGAGTTTACGGGAAGGGTTGCAGCTATGGAGAAGGTGTTGGAGGAAAAACAGAAGGAATTGAACGTTAAGGAAGAGGAGAGGAATCGAATTTGTGAGGAGAATGAGGAGCTTAAGAAGAGAGTGGAGTTGCAAACCTTTAATGCTAGAGATGTGGAGAGGATGAGAAGGGAGATGCAAGCTGTGGAGAAGGACATTGTGGAGGCAGAAATGGCAAGAAATTCATGGGAGGATAAGTCTTGGGATCTTGATTCTGCTATAGGGCAGAAGTTTAAGGAGCTTACCGCGCTTGCAATGGAGTGCAACCAGGCAATTAGGAGGTTCCTTGAGCTTTTAGTTTGCTTATCTTTATCCTCTATTACATTTATTTTTCCAATGATACATATATTTTGATCATATTGATTATGCATTCAATTTTGAAATTGATTTCCTACTACTAATAAGTTTAAACTGCGGATTAGTGAATCCCTCCTTATAGTAGAAAGTGGAATTTAGTTGCATGGGCTTTTTGCTGCAGCTGAAAATTAAGGTATAAGTCCCTGGTGGAAATTGGAATTAATCATTGCTGTTGGTTAAATGATGCTCTATTTTAAACAAATTGTTGCATTCATTTTTTTGAGATTTGACTACCTTAGCCCTTAGGTGATGATTGAATTGTTTACCCAAAATTATGTTGAGTAGTACTATCTTTTCCTTGGTTCCAGTCTATTGCGAAATTTGTTGTTGAAGTTGTAAGAAAACAATGCACAAACAAGATCATGGTCTCTGGCTCTGTTCTGTGAAGTTTGTGCTAAGATTCTCAACTTGTATTTGCAGTATTGTTCATTGTTTTGGTGTGCTTGAATTTGTTACTTTGAGTAAGTTCTAAACTTGTGTAGTTCTTTTACCTTTGGTAACAATTAATGGTGATGCTCTCATTTTTCTTATTTTGCGCGTGTGTGTGGTGGTTTTAGGTTAAAGCTTGGTAATGATTTCCAGTACGATCTTAATGCTAAAGGTTCAACACCTGCTGAGGTGATGGGGATTGACTACAAAGCAACACTTAAGCCTGAGCTCGAAAGCTATGCTGACAAAATAAGGGAGAGTTCTAAGAAAAAGTTTGAAGACATGATTGTCCTTCAGCAACAATCAAAAGAAATGGCTTCTAAGATTGAAGACAAGAAAAATTGTATTGCTGAACTTCAATCCTGTATTGATGAGGTAAGTAGTTTTAAATCTGGTCTGACACTACGATAGCATTATAGCACTATACTGATGTTGTTTTCTTCTACTTCTTTTTGGTGCATGTCATGATCAGCATGTATGTATCTGTCAGGATTTTGAACTTTGCATCAAGTTTTCTTTCTTGCTCAAAAGGCCTTTGTTCAGTCTTGCCTTTATGAATGAAATTCTATAAACCATAGTTTTTGGGGCATGTAAAATAGTATGTTAAGTAGCTGGTCATGAGGAACAAGATAGTTCCTGAAATTTGATGTTCAAAAGCTGAGACTTCATGCTTACTGCTGTGCTTGATGGCTCAGTTCCTCACTCTTTTATTGTATTGAATCCCTGAAATTCACTTCAATTATCACTGACAGATAGGTCCTTTCATTGTCATTAGTGCAATAATTATATGGAGGCATTTTCAGGTTCCAACTTTGTTTGAGTGATGATCTAGATCTTTGTTTTGCTACTTTGAGGAATCTAAGTATAGGCTGTTAAGATACTTCCTGTATTAGTTTTCACATCCTATAACCAGTTTTTGTTTAATTGGGCTAAGCATGTTCAGTTCCGTGTGGAAAATGTGATGTCAATGAAAAAAAACACACCAGTGTTTTTCTTTTAAGTTCTTGTTGCATCCCTCAAAAGGCAACCAACCATTGAATATCTTGGATCTAAGAACTTCTCAATGTTGAAACAGAACTGGCAGGGTTACTCTTTTCCATCTTGACCTCGTTTTGTTCTTCCCTTAATTCTCATTCCTGGAGATATTTCTTAAAATTTTACCCCTTTATCACTAATATCTGTATACGAATATTTGATCAGTGCTAATGTCTGAAAATGTATATTAATTTTGCCAGTGATGCTCAAACTTGCAGTTTATGAAGGGCTAGTTTTTGACATTAACCTTCTATATTAATCATTCTTGTTAGGTTGAAGCCCAAATAAATTTGTTCAAGAAGGAAATACAGGAATGTGATCATAGATCTACTGCAGAAGCCAAGAAAATGGTTGAGGACGTCCAGTTTGAGACGCATAAGTTAGACATCACGGAAAGAGAAGCAGCAGAGATTCTAAAGGTAGGCCTTTTATTGGTCTTTTGCTTACAATGGTTGAAAACATAAATAGATAAATAATGTGGTCATGCTTACGAGTTATGGCCATTACTGTATTAGCAAAAGCAGCTTTTATCATTTTAAGATGAATGCTCATCGCCCTCCACAATTTATTGTGTAAGAAATTTCAATGCAGTACTTCAAATAAGGGTATGACCGTACGACTGCCCTGTATGATGCCTAAACAAAATTCTCTTTTTTCTTAATATAGGCTTCGCAACTGAGGTTGCAAGAAGCAATCCAACAAAGCGAAGAGGAAATTCAGATACACGCACGTCAACTCTTTATGGTCGTTGATTCGGTGTCAAAATATAAAGAACACGTTGAATGCAAAATTTCAGAGATGAGGGTTAGTCTCTCGGAAACCGCTGCCGCCATATCAGATGCTTACAAGGGTTCATTGCCAGCACAGCTCCCTGGTAGTGCCAATGCAAATTAGCAGCAGTATTAAGCTGAAAATATGTGAATCTATTATTAAGGTTAGTCTTTTATTTTCTTTGCTCAAACACTTTGTTTACTTAAATTGCCATGCCATCTTCATCCTTTTATGTAAATGTTTGGTTTTTGTCTAGTACTTTATCTGTAATCCTTTGTTCATATGGGGTCAGATTTGATTTGATTCAACTGAAGTCTTTTTCTGGTGTAGAATTTTTCATAGTCAATATGCAGTGAATTTGGTTTAGATAAAAAAAATGTTAGGGTTAATTGCACTAGATTGTCCTAACCTATGGTTTAGATTTTAAACTAGACTTTTGAATTGAAAAGCATTTTGATTGAATTTTCGAAAATACCAATATTTTATCTATGTAGAGTATATTTAATTTAAATACATTTGTATTTATTGTACAAATAAATTCAAATGGTTCATGGATGGGTATACATGTTTAAAATTTAATATATTAGTTATTAAATATGGTCAACATTAGATTTGAGCTAGTATATAATCCATAAACTAATTGTTAAGTTAAGAGAAGGACCTGATTGAGATAATATTTATAATTAAAATATTTTAAAGTTTAAGACCACTTTAAAAACTATGTCATAGTTTGAGAACGTCATGTAAAATTAACACTTAATCTTATTACCATCCTAAGATCATTCAATAAACTAATGTTGAGTCAACACTTAAATTGGAATTTTTTGGAATTTTTTATGGGTGAATGAATCATTCAGGGCTTAGATTTAGCAATTATTTTTATGTTGGGGTTTAATTTTTTTTTGCCTAAGTTAGTCTCTAAATTTGGCAATTGTTCCCATTTTGAGGTTAAATATTTTTCTTATCTAAGTTAGTTCTTAAACTTGGTAATTGTTCTTGAATCGGGGTCTAAATTTCTTTTGAGTCCAAGTTATTATGCCATATAAGGGCATGGGTTCGAACCCTTCCAAGATCAAAATTTCACATTTCCTTCGTTGGTGAGGTGCTCCTACTCCGTAAAATCATCGAGGGCTTTCCGTAGAGTTGAAAGACAAAACTTGGGGATAAACTCGAGCATAGACACTCCAAGAAGTGGGTACAATATCTCCGCCATTGAGGGGTTCGCCTAGTGGTGTCATTTTTACCCACTAATGCCATTTAAAGGTATATGTTCGAACCTTGTCAAGGTTAGATGCTCACATTTCCTTGGTGAGTGAAACTCTCTATTGAGTAAAAACATTCCGGACACAATACCTCCATCGTTGGGAGATTTATTGACTCCTTGAACAACACTTCGAAGACTTTTTTCTGAATGAGTTTGACTTCCTCTCAACAGTTATTTAAAAAAAAAAAGTTTTTACTTAGTAAAGATGAATTTTGAGGAAACTACCCGCAAGTATGTCTTGATCCAAAGGCTACCCATATTTTATTTTTGGTTTGCAAAGTAGTCTGACATGGCGGGCTAGTTTGTATATATTTAGTTGCATCATTAATATTTGATAGATGGCCTAATTGGTTTTGTTCATCTAAATAATCCCCCTAAGTTTGATGCTAGTTATAAAGTGATTTAACAAAAACTAATATGAGCAGATTATATTGTTAAATGAGCACTTGTGGACGGAGAGCGTAGGCATAAAATTGCATCCCTTGAAGAATGTTAAACGATTTAAGATCAATAGAATTTTTTTATATTTATGTAAAAGTAAGCAAAATTATAACCTCAATAGTATAGGGATGTAATTGAAACGTTTTAAACTTTAAGGTATTTTGGTGCAATTAACTATTAAATAATTTAAAATGTATAATAGTTTTTTAGTCATTAATTATGCCTATTAATTTAATGTCTTCTTTTATACTTTGTTATGTAGTTTTAAGTGTGGTCCACTAGTCCAAAAGCACCCACAAAAGACAGCCCATTTACATTTAAGAACCCATCAATGATTACTAATATAATTCATTTATTTATATTTATAAATGAATGAAGAAGATTTAGTTCTAAATAATTATTGAGTTAGCTTTTTTTTTAATTTTAATGAAAAAAAAAGAAAAAGAAGCAATAGACCCCTAAACCAGCAAACTTTATGGAAGTTCCAATATATTACTAAAAATTGAGTTGGTTCCAAAAAGTAACTGTGATTAAAAATTAGACAAAGATGTTTATAATTAAAGACATTTCTTTTCTTATATTTTTGGGTTTATGATAGTTATTTAATTGGATTTGGACTGTTATTTTTTTATTCATGGATATATAGCCTTTGACTTTGACATTGAAATTGACATGCATTACATTATATGCTTAGTCCACATGGGAAAGAAACACTTGTGTTTTGTGTTTCTATAAAATTGTGTTAGTATGCTGGTTTTGATTATTTATGTTTTTATATATATATATTTTTATGTTTATTTTACTGTTTGTAATCGGGTTCATAGTTGTCCCTCTCAATAATATTATTTTTAAAGTTTGAACATGAGTTTTCTTGTTGGGAGTGTAATGTACCTTATCATTACACTCAACCATTTATTAGTGATTTTATTATTTATGTTTAAGTTTAAACTAATTCCTTCTAGTAATAAATTTTTATTTACTTGTAATAAAAATAACTTTAACATAAAAAGTTATTATTTTGATCCTCCTTCTCTTTAAAAACTATTTTTTTTGTTGATACATTAAAAAAAAAGTTATCATCAGCCTCAAATCTTTTATTATGTTCATTTAAAGAGAATATTAGGTGCTTAATAGAATATGAATTTTTTATTAAAATAAAAACATGTTTATTTTTTGAAAGCTTCGACTTAAAAAATTATTATTTAATTCCCTTTCTTTAAGTTCAGTACTTTAAATTTTTTTTATTTTACTTTCAACATTTAAATAAATAAATAATTAAATTCTATTTATTTAAATTTAATCAAACCTTAAATTTTTAAGAATCTGTATTAATATTATATCAATTGAACGAATACTCAATCACTTTTTTACATTTTAGTTCAAATCTAACTAAACTTTATTTACCATAATAAAAACAAATTTAAAGATTAAATGTTGTTTGTTAAAAAAATACATTAAAACATTGAAATTTGATTCATTTCACATCCATAGTATAAAAAAATATTTTATAATTAAATTAATATATGATAAATTTTATGCATCATTGATAAATAATAAGATAACACATCATTAATATAAAATAATAAATAATAAAAATAAATATTTCATTTTTAACTTTTTATTGGATTTAGGGTTTTTGGTGTATTATTTAATTTTCTTTTTAATAATTTACATTCTCTCGGTCTCTCTCATAGCAAGCAAAGTCACCAAAAAAAAACGAAACGAAAAAGAAAAAAGGCCACCGAATTTTCTTCTTCTCCCTGTCTCTCTCTCCCTCACAGTCTCCTTCATAATTAAGAAACCACTGTAGCTGAGCTATTGTAAGAGATACTGAGTGAATCGGTGAGTCAGCCAGTGAGCAAACGAGCGAGCGAGTGAGTGAGTGAGTGAGGGAGGGAGGGAGGGAGGGAGGGAAGGAAGGAAGAAAAAAAATGCCACCTACAAACATGAATCCAAACCATAATCAATCCCAAGCCACAGAAACGCGTTCATCCACCGCTAACGGTGACCACCACCACCACCCCAACGGCCACTCCATCACCGCTCAACCACTCCAGCGCCACCATACTTACTACCCTCGTTCTTCCTCTTCCTCCGCCTCGTTTAAAGGCTGTTGTTGTTGCCTTTTCCTCCTTTTTTCCTTCTTAGCACTTCTTGTACTAGCCATCGTCCTCATCATTGTCCTCGCCGTTAAACCCAAAAAACCCCAATTCGATCTCCAACAAGTAGCGGTTCAATACATGGGCATTTCAACATCTACTCCATCTTCTTTCGACGGTACCGCAACCACCGTCGCTACCACCCCAACCACCGCTTCTTTATCTTTAACCATCCGTATGCTTTTCACAGCGGTAAATCCTAACAAAGTGGGGATCAAATACGGCGAATCTAGATTCACCGTTATGTACCGTGGGATCCCTTTGGGTAAAGCTTCGGTTCCTGGGTTTTATCAAGAAGCTCATAGTACTCGTAACGTGGAAGCAACCATCGCCGTTGATCGAGCTAACTTAATGCAAGCTGACGCCGCCGATTTAATCAGAGACGCCTCCATTTATGACCGTGTTCAGCTCCGAGTTCTCGGTGACGTCGGCGCCAAGATCCGTGTATTAGACTTCGATTCTCCTGGCGTCCAGGTCACCTCATTCTCTTCCATTATTATTCTCCTTTGCTTTCAAATTATAAGCTTACGTTATTGATTATGTTAAACCCAGTTTTCTTTTCATACTTAAAAACCCGCCGTCAAAGGTGGCGCGTAGTCCGTCTGTTGGCCGTAGCTTCCACCATTGCTTTCAAATTATAAGCTTATGTTATTAACCATGTTAAACCCAGTTTTCTTTTCTAAAACCCGCCGTAAAAGGTGGCGCGTAGTCGGTGGCTGCTTTTAGCCACCGCCATCCCCACCACTTACTGTCCCATTCAACTTTTTTTGGGCTTTGTTTGTTTCTTACTAACATGCACCATTCTTTCTTGGATACTTTTGTTTTTGTCCATTTTTTTACTTTTATTTTACCTATCCAATAATAATTCTCTGAATTATCTCCATTGTTTTTTGGGATAAAAAATGTCATTTAGTAGTTTCATTGTCATAGAGGAATGTACTTAGTTTTTGCTGCAATTTTTACAGTAGTATTTGACTATTTGTTGTCTGAACGCAGAAAAATAAGGCACACATATTAAAAGAAGATTAAAGCTATGTTTAACTTTTTAATTAACGCTAATAATAATTAGCTTGCTTCCCACGCGCTTTACCTACACACACACACCAATGGCATATGGCTATCGTGCTCCTAGCCTCTCTCTTTTTTTCGTTTTTTTTTTCCTCCATGCAATAATACTTTGAAAAATAAACATTACACTACATTATTTTAGGATATTTTTTTGGGTAATTGTAAGAGCATGAATATAAATAAGGTTAAATTATGATGTAGATTTCTTGTAATTTTTATAAATTTGAAATTTAATTTTTATATGTTTAATTTTAAGAATTTAATATTTTATTTTTTAGATTTCAAAATTTAAGTCCGATTGTTAACATAATTTTTTTTATTAAATTGGTTGATGTGCTATTTTGAAATAAAAAAATACTCACTTGATAATATTATAATTAAAAGAATAATATAATGAACCCGAATTTATGAAATAACTTTAACAGTGTTAATAATTAGAATTAAAATTTAAAAATTTTAAAATAACGGACTAAATTCTAAATTTATCAAGAGTATATAAATTTATGATATATTTTAACCTATAAATAAATAAATTGGGTTATAATAGTATGTCAGTTTTAATTATTTATGGGGTAGAAATGAAAAATGTTTTTGTTTTGTTTGTGGTTTTTCTCACCATGTGATTTTTCGTAAATGGTGGGCTATCACTTGGTCCCATTTTACTTCCTATCTCTCTAAAATGTGGGATCCACCTCCCATGAAATTTTCTTCTTCTTGTGTGATCCACAAGGTTTTTAACCTCAACCCTCTTTCAAAATTTACTTGTACTGGAAAATTCCTTCGTCCTATTATATCTGTGGTGCTTGAAATTAAGTTGTATATTCTATACGGGCAATTTTTAGTTTTTGTTTAAAATTATTTCATATGAGAGAAGATTAAGGATTTTCTTCTCCTTCGAAATAAGTGTTTTCTGTCGAAAATTGGCGGGTTTGTTTATAAGTTCAGCATTGTCCTTGGTTGAGAGTTTATCTTCTAACATCGTCGAATGCTCGAATTCTTGAGGACAAAGTGGGAGTCCTTTGTTAGGTGTATAGTCATGAGTGTTGTATATAGTTGAACTTAAACTTGTATCCTATAGCATAGCTATAAAGAGTGAACAAAGTAATACTCTCACCCAAAGGTGTCCTATATGCTATAAGGCATAGGTTTAATAGTTTATCTTACTACACATTCCACGAGATGCTCCCACTTTGTCTTTAGGCATTTAAATTTTCAACTCTAAATGGACGATATTAACAATATTCATATTCAAATACGTGTACCATTTTTTTTTAAAATGTGTCAGTAGATATGGGTAACACAAGTCTCCATTGCCCATGTTTAAGGCTTTAATATTTCTTTTAAGAAAATGGGGTTAAAAGTAAAGTATTATGGAGCTTCTTGTTAACATCTCACACGTCATTTCTTAGTCATGAAGCAGCCTTAACAATGTAATAAAAATAGGTTTAAAACCACATATATATTATAGGGACCCATTTTCATTGACCTTAATCCTCACTTTCATTATCATCATGTGATCTCTCCACATGCTTTGAAAACTTAAAACGATTCCCTTATCAGTGACGTGTAGAAACATGACAATTTTGACATTCAATCATTTACATGATCATATTGTGATTTTTCATTTTGCTTTAATTATTATTGTTCTTTATCTTGGAATTAACAAAGTGGAGGATTGTATTGGGTTTTGGCAGGTATCAGTGGATTGTGCAATAGTGATTAGTCCAAGGAAGCAATCACTTACATACAAGCAATGTGGATTTGAAGGATTGAATGTTTAAAAGGAAAAAAGAAAAAAAAAACTCCTAACTTCTTATAATTCATATCGGTTTTTTTTTTTACATGTATGTAATTCTCTTTTCATTGTTCAATGTTCTCTATCCACAAATGGATTGAGAAAAGAATTGAAAAAGAAAAAAAAAGGGGGGTGGTGGGAAGGCTAGAATTCAGGACAACATTGCACGTGGTTTTGAGTATTACAAAGGAAAAAAAGGTAAAGCTTAGGCAAAGATGATGATGATGAGAAGATTCTAAATGGGAATTTCAATTTTTTGTTGCTACCCTTTAGCCCATCCCCTGTTCCCAACCTAACATTTTGCTGATTTTTGTATTGGTTTCTTCGGTTTGAAGGAAGGGAAAAAAAGGAAGTTCTAATTGCCATTGTAAAGTTGCATGTGCATCTCTGTTCTTAATCTTAAATCCAAGTGGCAAGTTTCTTTCTCTCATCCTATTTCTCTTTGTCCAGTGGTGTATATGCCATGCTATTAAATGCTGTCTAATTATAATTATAATTTTAATCTTAATCTTAATTTTAATTTGTTTTATTTTTTTTACATTGATATGATTTGATCTTTCTTAAGTTTAAATAACTCCATATTTCTTTTAAAAAAAAACCTTCAAACAATACGTAAATTTCATGTTTAATATTGTTTGTTAAATATGATTAAAATTTTCAAATAATAAAAAAAATCATGTTATTACTTCAACAATATCATCAATTAGATCTACTAATAAAAATATCAAATCATAAATCATGCCAAGTTAAAGAAAAAATAAATCCCAAACATAAAGCATAACCAGTAAGTCCACAGAATGAACCAAGTTTCTTATTTCAACTAAACAAAATCTGTCCTTAAAACATAAATAAATAAATAAATAACAAAATCTCAGCTTAGTATCACTCATTAAGATAATATTAATAAGAAAAATATATTGTTTCATAAAAAATTAAATTAGATTTTTGTAGTGCAAAACACGTTTATCGGCTCTTATAATATATATATATATAAATATTTACACATTAAAGAAAAAAAAAAAGAAAAAAATTACTGACAAAAGTATATTTTAAGCGGGGGCTAACCAAACAAGTGGTCAACAAGAGACGGTAGAGGAATCGACGTGACAAATTTTAAGTGGATAATGTTATTAACATTCCTTCCCCTAAGAAACCCATCTATAGCTCTTAATAAGATGATTTAGATTGCCAACCAAGCAATGAAAGCAAAGAACCAAAATAAAAGGGTTTCTGATTAGAATTCTAGATGGTGAATAAAGCATGCATAAAAGCTTACCTATTGTGATAGTTGTGTTTAGTCATCATCATATCCTCCTACATCTCCATCTCCATAATCATTGTCTTCCACCGGAGCTTGATCAGCATCTCCGGCCATATTATAGGCTGCTACATTATCATTATCAAGGTCATCCATATCTTCCATCATTTGTGCATCCTTGTTAATAACCTTCATCGATTCTAGATATTCATCATTCAAGAATGATGTATAAGGCTTCCCTACCTGCACCAAGGAAATTTCTTAGCAATATATATCTCTATGCATGCATTTCAACCTAGGCATTTGGTTCAAGGTATAAGAGAGCAATTGATCAGTTCGGTTAAAAAACCGACTTAACCTATCAATCTCGTACTTTAATTAATTAACTGATCAGCTTACACTATGTTTGGGTTGATAATTATAAAGGAAAAGAAAGTAAAGAAAATAAAAGGAAAGGATTATATGTTATTTTGTTTGGATTGTTAAAATTAATAATGTAAAGGAAATTACAATAAATTTAACCATTTTTGTTTGGTTAATCGGTGGAAAGGAAAGAAAATAATTAAATATATTGATTGTTTACAATCATAACCTTTTCTATAATATAATTATGTAAAAAGTAGAGAGGGTAAAAATGATATTTTACATATTTAAAATCATAACCTACCATAACTGACTTAATCCAAAGAGTTCCAATCCCCCTTCCCCAAAATTTTCATTTCAAAAAAGAAAAAATCGTTTCATATGTAACATTTGGTTAACACGTTATATCCTGTATATAGACAGTACGAATTTTCAAATGATTTAGTAAAAAGAACACCACCTTAAATAAGCATCCTCGCTCCTCAGCACTTTCTACTAGGTTGTTCCAATGCTCGTCCCTCTTCAGCGTTGATGCTGAACCAACCACCTGTAGAAACAGTGAAAAAGGTTATAAAGTATATGATTTAGCGGAACTTTGAATTCGACTAGGCTTAGTATATATCGTAGTACCAGTACAGAAGACTTTGCTCGGGTGATTCCGACATTCATTCGCCGAAAATCAGACACAAAGCCTATGCCTCTATCTTTGCTAGCCCTCACACAAGAAAATATTACAACATCTTTTTCCCGTCCCTGAAAGGGAAAACAGAGAATGTGTTAGTCTTATAGATCTATTATGCATAAAAGTTATTAGATACTATATGCTATTAGATGTATCCTGTCAGATGAAATAGTTCGAGACATGATTGCCATTGATCAAGCTTACTCTTCGGAACTTTCACATTGCTACGTGTCAATTAAATTCATAGGAGTAAAGAAAGATAAAATTAACCAGATATCAAGAATATAGATTTTACAAACTACATACTATATCCATCCGTGTCTACGTAAAATTATCAACAACTCACTTGGCTGTGCCTAAGAAAAAAAACACATAACTTCATGAAAGCAGGGCACAAGAAGATTACCTGGAAACCGTCAATGGTACCAATATCCACAACCCTTTTGGACTCCACCCCAAAAGTTTCCTGAAATCTCTCTTGTAAAAGCTTGACTTGATGTCTGTAAGGGCTTATAATAGCAAATTGAGAGCTCGACTTAAGCTCTGGGTGCATTGTTATCAATTTATTGTACAAGGCAAGGACAAACTCGATCTCATCAGTATTTACCCAGGACCCACTTCCTGAGGGTTGTGACTCTTTCCCTTCATGTATATCGAAAAAGCAAAATGGTCCGAAGCAGCGGTATTTGTGCCATTCACGAGTAGTTTGATCTTCGACATCTGATCCATCTTCTAACGCCTCATCATAGAACTCCTTTGAAGGAAAGCTTCTTATCTGCTCAACAAATAGATTAGATCCACTCAAAGAACTATCAACCATCGATTATCATGTGGATACTTTAGAGAATATAAGGCTTCAGCATAATTTTTTTAATTTGGATAAGTGATATCAATGTTCATTTATTATCTTACCTCAGGATGCATTCGATACTGAGTCTTAAGCATCTTTACAGGATAACCGGCCCTCTGAAATCTCTTGAACAAGCTCGTGGCATAGCTTCAAATGTAAGACATGTATGAGATAGAAAGATATAGGAATAAAGATAAATAAGGTCACCTTTCGCACATGATTAAGTGTTTTACCCAAATTTCTCAGCAACGGGTGAAATTACAGTAGCGGGTAATTGAACTGGATCACCTATCTAAGGAAAATTACTAAATTAATGAACTGCACTAATAACATTGCCCAAGAAAATACGATAATAGATAATGTAAATATCAAACAGTTGGTGCGTGAGCAGTGAAGCTTTTCTAGACATTGTAGAATGAAGATCTTTACAAAAGAATTTCAGAGGCGAGATTCACAAGTTTCAAAGGTCAATTTTCTTTATTCTAGAAAAATCAAACTTGCATAATGAGTGCAAACTAGAAATGTATCTTGCAAGTTGAAAATCAATGTAGAAGCTGTCATTCAGAAATAATCCGCTTTTCTCCGTCAATGTTTTCCTATCATGTTCAATTCCTATATGATCATCACAATCACAAAATATTGCCATTATGAAGAACAGGAGAACCTACAGCAGCAGCACCATCTATATTACCGTCAGCAGCAGCACTACTATTTTAATGATTTTAATTCACCATTTCCACTGTAACATCAACTCAACCACCTTACTAATTTCATTGCTTTTTCAATGTGGTTATTTATAATGATGATAAATTACAAATTTCAGGTTATAATTACTTAATACCTATGTCCTATAAGGAACTGATAGATGAAGAAAATATTACTAGTATTTGTAGCATCTTTGAGAAATACAGCAATCATTTTCAACGATTTAGAAACTGGAAGGTAGAGACTAGAGAATAAAAAAACCACATGGGAAAAAGCATTGGTATTATACCAGAAATACTTGTTTGCAGCCACTGGACAAAGGAAGAAGAGTGGCAGGTTCCACCTGTACAAGAACATGTAATTAGATAATGATGGAAGCACAAGATGGGGATAAAGGAGGAGAATTGCACCATCTAAATCACTAGCAAATGTATTCCTAGGGACACAATTTGTTAGTTATGAGTACTAGTGACTGCCTAGCAAAAGTTTTTTTGATAAAGGCTCCTCCTATGCCTTTGAAGAACAGATAAACAATGTCCAATGTCTGAAAAAATCCTGAGAACTGAAGAACAGATAAACAATGTCCAATGTCCGTGAAAAAATCCTGAGAACTGAAGAACAGTTCCACTCTGTCCAAAATTTGAAAAACTAGCATACAACAGATTAAGGATTAACTGATGCAGCTTATTCAAGATCACACTCACATAAAAACAAACATTCATGATCAAAAAGAATAAAAGTGATTTTAGAGTCTTACAGCTTGGGCAGCTTCATCAATTATAACAACATCGAAACCAGAACTCAGTTTAGAAAGCAATGCTGAACCACTGAAGCTGAGTGTGGAGCAGACCTACCAAGTGTACAAAGAGACAATTAAGTTTTTAACCATATATATTGGACTTAGACATCAAGACAAATCAGATTAACATACAATGACAGCCTCATCTAAAATTGCAGCACGAAGACTGTCTATATCCTTTGCTGTGGAAGATTGTTTCGGCTTATCACCAGCCAACTCCCGCTTTTGATTAACCTGCAAAGGAAATTTCTCTTTCAAGATGCCTTTCAGGAATTCTTCTTCCTTGGCCAACTAATTCATCATGTCATTTAAGTTCTGAAAGAATTGATAGTTTTCTATGCTTTGATGATTTTAACAGTGCTTGCCTAATGATTATAAAAGTTCCACTTGAAAGAACTTCAACCTAACACTTATGCAGAGTGACCATGCTCGTTACCAGTAATAAATTAAGCTCTGAAGGTTACTAAACACATACAAGGTAATCAATGGAGACTGCCTCAGTATTATGTGGTTTAAGACCAAGGTGAACAATTTTAGGAGTATTCTCATCATAACAATAATAAATGAAGTTCCATAGGTTAAACTGAATACATACAAGGTAATCCAGGGAGACTGCCTCGACAGAATGATGTGGTTTAAGACCAATGCGAACAACTTTAGGAGTATATGCGCGAACATTTTCATCACGAACACCTGTAGAAGATAGAAAAATATAATGTATAACTATATCAAGAATGATAGCCAGATGATAAGCTCATGCACTTGAAAACATTTCAGACAACTTTCAAACCAACAATAATCCCACCCTCCAAAATAATTTACAACATTAAATACCTAGTCAAGCACTTCCAGGATTTTACGATGATATGAATACCTACCTCAAGCAATCTACCTTATTCTAGCAGCAAGCCAACTTAACTGGTTTCATTTACTCTTTTCAAATGAATACCTAGCTTCTTTGGTCTATCACCTTTTCATTTTAGTTTTTGAAAAACTGGATACAGAGCAAAAGATTGAATAAATTTGTAATATATATTACATCAAGTTTACTAGAGAGACACAAATCAAGTTAAATGCTGGGTTAAGTTTTTAAAGAACAGCAGTGATCAAACTAAATAACCTTCTGGTTTCCATGTTTCAAGAACGACAATATGCTTTAAACTACAATATTTTATGAATCTAGTCTGCAGTAACCATTTCACATAAGCTTGATGATTCAGCTCGGTACAATAGAATAGAAAAAAGGAACCAGTGAAGAATGTTGGAAAATGGTTTTTTAGTACTACCTATATACCTGCTATTTTCTCTAGAGAAGTACAAGAGAGCGGTAACAATCATACCAGTTTTTAAAAGGCGTAACACAATCTCATCAAGAGCAGAATTTGATGGTGCACATACCAGCACCCTTAGGCGATATTTCCGTCTGGAATTAACAACTTCTGGCTTCTGCAGAGCAATTAAAGTTAGAAGATGATAAATGATCACATTGTCAGAAGCTAACAAACCAATATCAAGACTTCAGCCCACCATCTCGTTTCCAGAGGTAGGAAAGAAACCATCATCACCATCAATAGGCATGACAATATCCCTGGGATTAGCATTCATTAACCATGGAGAAGCTCGTCCCCAATGCTTGTATCTGCATAATACAGAACCATTAGAGTCTGATAGGTCAGCAGAAAATGGGCATGTCAGACTCAATCATGTAATGCAATTTCAGGCACAAAAGCACTAGCAAGGGTTCTCTTGAAATCCACCACTCTATGTAAAGAAAAATGTAAAACTTAAGTCCGTATATCGCCTGACCTATTTATATTGACTTAGAGAGCAGGAAAACTTTTAAAATCATGTCTTTGACAAAAGGATAACTTCTAAAATCTCATTTAACTTAGGAGAAAATATGAGGGAAGCTTTCAGGTGCATGGTCATTTGAAGATCAATCCCCATTTGAGGATAACATAAAATCTTTCTACACAAAACCCAACTGAACATGCATGGAAGATAATAAAATAATTCAAGACATTCATGGTCAACTAAATTAGGAGCAGGCATAGAAAGATGGATTCAGAACATACTTTTCTTCAATGGGTAGTTCTGGTCCAAGATTTAGCTCAAGCAATACACCCCTGTAATAAGAAGATAGGTATGAGCACAAATACGTGCAGTTGTTGGTTTATTCCTAAAAGTGACACATTGCCCTAGATCTAAGAAAATAAAGAAAGCAAAATTTATACTTCGAATGAACTCTAGCTGGAGTTGCATGCAAAATAGCACTTAGAAGTCCAAGGATGGTCTGTGTCTTCCCTGTTCCAGGTGGCCCCTAGAAAAAGGTACATGGTCAGCTAACCAAAATTAAGGCACCTACAACATAACTCAATGTATGTGGCCGTAACAAAGAGTGATAATGCTTTCCAACAAGATATATTATAAGTCCATAACTGAGCCGGAGAAATGGCTTTACAAGTCAACTTCAATCCCCAATTCTAATACAGGATTTTTTGCAGCTCTTGAACTCAAGAAAATGCATGCAATTAAAAATGATTCATTTAAATAATCAAAATACAGTCTTCTGTCTACACCTCCATTCAATGTGCAGCACTTACATTAGAAAGATAATACATTAAAACTTCACCTCCTATTTTCTTTCATCGACTCACCAATTCTGTGCAGGTCTGTAATATGGCATGGACGTATCTGTTATTTTCACATCCACTTATTCAATTCAGTGCTTATAAGAATGACCGCATCATTTTGATTTTAAAAAATTGGAATGGTACAGAATAGTGCCAAAAGAGAACGAAAGAGTTCTCCTCCTTCATTTTTTGTTCTTTCTTTTGAAAAAATAGCCAACAGACAAAAAGAAGAAACTAAGTGAGATGCTAAACCTGTATCAGGACAAAGGGTTTACGAGACAGACCAGCCTGCAACAGAGAGAATGAAATATCTTTGGTTATGAGAAGAAAAATAATAAGGTAGAACCAAACAAGTAGTTGTTTAAGCTAAAACTGCATGGACTAATTAGAAAAATAAAGGATAGAACTACCATGTAAATACCGAGCATAATAAATTAACCAAAGACTTACATGTATAGCTTCCTGTTGAGATTTGTTAAGATTCTCCTTAAAATAATCTTTTAGGGATCCAGAAATTTTCCAGGCTTGGTCTTCAGAACCAGGATCTCTTTCTGCTGCTTTAAGTATTAAATCCTTGAAAGGAAGAGAACCAACTGAACGCAGAGCTATATATTCACGCGCTATAGTTGATAAACTACAAACCTGCAGGACAAATGCATTAACCATATCTCTCTGCAGATATAGGATTCACTGGCACCTCCATCTATCAACATGTTGAATTCGATGCATAAAGGAATGTGGGCAGAAGTAAAACTTTAGCATGGTCAAAGCAGGAAAGGCATGGTTATCTTATTACCTTTATACTGAACAATCGTTTGTCCACTGCATTAGCAGTAGAAGTGATAAGGGCTTGCATACGTGCCAGCCTTGCAGAACTCTTCTCAACATCAGGATTTACTTGTGTGAACTCGCCAGCTAAGTACATTCTGAGTCTAAGCTGATTCTTTTGTCTATGTTCCACCAATGCAAATGCATATGTTGTTGGGAGTTTCTTACTACCCTCTTTAAACTGCAAGAGCAAAAGCCTAATCAAGACTCTTAACAATTTCATCTCACTCAACGTTTTTCCCTTATTTCAGAAAATAAAAATCCCCTTCAGTCAACAAATAGCTGGAAAACATCATGAATACCAATGACATGGCTAAGATTACCAACGATATTCTCTACCATTATTAGACCAGATTAGTTGAATTAATATAAGTCAAGAATGCACTTGTGAAAACAGATAGAAACTTTATAAGTAAAAAAGGTGCCAATATAAGTATAGCATAAAAACGGAAGCAGATCCTTCTTGAGTATTTCTTTTGAAAATTGAATGATTTTGAGAAAAGAAAACGCATATTTTACTTTTACAAAGAACAATTACTAGCTAATTTGTTCAATTTTATAAAAAATAATCTCAGTTTCCATCAATTGCTTTAGCATTTTAGGAACTTTTTAGTAAGCAAATAGCAAAAACAAGGATCAAATGAAGCATTAATTACGTCCTCTTTTGAAAGCAGCAAAAGGTCATTCTGTGATATCGATTCTTCCTCCTCAGCTTCATAAGTAATCGCAGGTAAGTAAAATCCATCAGCCTCATTGCATTCCATAACCAGCCTTAGCTTCCAATCAGCCACTGCAATGCTTAATAACAAAACATGAGAAAGAAACTAGAAGGATTGTTTATGCAAAATTTTCTCACGAACCAAACAGAGACTTAAAAAACACACTACCTTCCTCCTCATCTTTTCTCTGAACAATCTGAGCTTTGACTTCCTCAAACAAAAGCGGTTCGAAAGTAGCCAAATAATCATCAACGTCTTTGTAGCTATCCTTCACTTCTTTTAAAGCCGACGTCGCCTCATCTTTGTTATTTTTCTGATTCCAATTCCAAAAACAATTCAAAAAAACAAAAAACACACACATTGAAATTTTGATGCGGAAAATCAGAGAGAAACGTACTTTAGATAATTTGAGGAGGCGAAAATAGTCCCAGCCAAGAATAATTTTACAAAAACGAACAATGGAAGCTTCTTCTTGAAGCTTATCTTTGTCCACAGCCATGGCTTTTTCCCCCCCTCCTCTTCGGTTGTGGAGAGTAGAGAGAGACTGAGAAGGAAATATGTGGGTTTAACAAAGGGAAGGTTTAAGCGACGATCACTGCATTCGGAGCTTTGGAGCTCGGCTCTTGCGCACCAAATTTTGGTTAGGTTTGGGTTACGGTTTTCTGTTTCTTTTGGGTTGTGAGATGATTTGGGTTGGCCGGCTAATGGGCTTTTCAATTTTTAAATAAATCTTGGTGACTTCGATTTATTATTAGGGCTGAAGTAACTTTTAGTCTTTGAATTTGTTACTTTTTTAATTTTGTCCTTAAATTTTTTTTATCATATTAGTCTCTTAATTTGACAATTTATCTCGTAATGTCTTCAAGTAATAAACATTACATTCAATGCCAAGGTATCAACATTCAATTTAATAATAAATCTATTCATTTACTTTTGTTGATACAAGTAATCGACAGGGAGGAGAAGATGGTGGAAAGAAGTGTTAATTTACCTGCGACAAATGGAGTGTCGTTGTAAGGAGAAAGGAGGAGGAGGATACTTTAGGATTGCTATGTAAGGTTGCTAGGGAGAAAAGTTGATCATTGGTTCCTCATGTACACTTATATAAGGGGTTACTCATTCGTTCTATAGTATTACATTGTCTATAGTACAGTGCATTATATGGTTAGTGTCATTGCAGGTCAATTGTGGCCATGGAGTATACTATATGGTCTTATATTGACATTATTGTCCTTAAGGTCATATGAGGTGGTTGTGTCTTGGTGGTTCCAACGAAGAGTGTATAGAAAATTGTCTATAGGTTAACTTAAATAAGATTCACGAAAAGTTGCCTGTGGATCGTTCCACGCGAATGATTACTTCCAGACCATTCTTTACAAATAGTCATTCGTAAATTACCTAACAACTTGTCACATGTTGTGCTATGATAGAAGTATAACACACACTTATATTTTAATCTTCATATATTTGATTACTAAAAGTTTTTATAAATTTTTTTTTAAATTTTCATAAGCATAACATGACACATCAATTTAATAACCCACGTGATGCATCATGTTTCAATATGTTAGCATTTTTGTTTTTCATGCCATCATATGTTAAATCAACGAATGAGTTTGATTGATTTAATTTTAATCATTGATGACTCGACTAGAAGTAATTTTTTAAATTACTTTTTTACTAAATATTTTTTTAGATCCTTTTACCTAAATAAATAAAAGAAGATACAGATGTAAAGTGTGCTGGTGAATAAAGGAACCGTGCGTGAGACGAGATTGAAGATTGTACACGTAAAGTGGTAAAAGTGAAGAACTAATAAGTCGTAAAGAATGAAGCAAAGATTCATCAATTCTTTTTGACTATTTTGCCATTTGCAACAAACTAGAAATTACATATTTCTCCTCAATTAATGCATATGTAAAAAAAAAACAAATGGGCTAATATACAGAATTGTTACTATACTTTAAATGGAAATTCAATTTTACCATTATACTTCACTTTAATTAATATTTATCATTTAATCTTATTAATTAGAGATAAATTTATCATTATTAGAGGTGATCATGGGTTGGGCGGTCTGGCCCGGCCCGATGACCTGCCCAAAAATAGGAGGATTTAGGTAAAAAAAATAGGCCTGAAATATGGGTTTGGGTAAAAAAACGAGGCTCGTTTAGAAAACAGGCCGGGCTCAGTAAAACTTTTTTGGCACGGGCTCGGCCTGGCCCGGCTCGGCCCGAATCATATATTAAATATATGTAGTTTTTTTAATCAAATATATATATTAAATATATACTTTTTGTGTTGTAAATTTTAATATGGGTCGGGCCGGGCTCGGGCTTAGCAATTTTCTTTTGGGCCGAATTGGATAAATTTTTAGGCCCATTTTTTGGGCCGGGCCCAGGCCTAGAAGATGGGCCTAAAATTTTGTTCGGGCCCAACCCAAACCGGCCCGGCCCGACCCGGTCAATGATCACCTCTAATCATTATACTTTAAATTTATATTAAATTTTGTGATTTTATTTTATTTTATTGAATTTTACTTAAAATTTTTATTAAATTTAATTTAAAATAATTTAAAATAACAATAATAAGTTAATTAATGTCTTAATATCTTTAATTTGATATGTATCTGTTTTTCTGCCCTTTTTTCAGTAACTTTTTATTCACCAAATTGCCCGAGGCATATGCTTTTTTGAATCCAATGGTAGATTTTATGCCAGTAATACTTGTTCTCTTTTTTCTCTTAGCCTTTGTTTGGCAAGTTGCTGTAAGTTTTCCATGAGATCCTTAATACTGTCCTAGAAAAATTCATGAGTGATTCAAGAAAAAAAATTCTAACAATTGAAAATATCAGATAAGTCTTACACTATGAACGAACCCTCAATTCAAAGATTGAAATTCTTGGTTAGCCCTGATAAATCTAAATTACCCCATTTCCTCATTCTGATCCTTTTCGCCAAAGAACCCTATTTAGATTAGAGTCCGCCACAATATATAATTGTTGGTATAAAAGAATTTTTTTTGTAATGAAAAACTAAACTCTTATTACAAGTGAATTTCTGAAATTTCTTTTCGATTTCTAGAAATTCTAGAAATCACTTTATTTCTTGGTGTCAAAATCAAAACAAAATAGGATATGTGGTATAAAAACGGGGAATCTGTTCTCTTCTTTTTCCAATAAAATGCTCTTGGATATTAATAATTATAAATAACTCAAAGAGATTTTTTATTGGATTGTTCCAAGGTGAAACTGTATCGTCTCGGGATGGCAAAATTCAACTATAAAAACGGCAATCCAGCCTTTTTGCCTTTTTTGACGCACGCTCTTCCTTCAACGTGTGGCTTTTTTTATTTTGAAAGTTTGTAGCGCGTGTTTTCAAATGCTCCCTCTCTGAAAACATAAAGGTCAAATTTTGATTTTGATCCTTTTACTATTCTCAAACTTATAATTTAGTTTTTTAAAGGAGAATTTACTTATTTATTTTAGTGTTGCATAAGTTTATATCTCTATTTATTTTAACTTTCAAACCAACCCTTGGGCGAGTCCCAAATTGTAAATATGATTGTTATCATATTTGTTCTTTTGATACCATGCTTAGAATTATCCATAGTCTCGCATAATACACTTCAGCACACTCGAACTCACATTCTCCTGTACCGGCAACAATACTGATGCCAATCGAACTAAGACTCAATCAGTAATTTGAGTTAATTGTAGGCATTTCAATATTACATTTAAAATTTATAATATTTTACTTGATTAATATTATAATTTGTTTTTTTCCATGAGTTGGGCATAAATTGTAACAACCCGTTTTCAGTGAAATCGAAACAGTAGTTTCGAGACCACAAATTCGAGTCAAAAAGAAAATTATTTTAATATTAGTGCATGGTCTGCATCATGATAGGAGTAATGTATGAAAATTTCATTAAGAAAATTTTACCGATTACATGTCTAATTTAATAAAGGACCAAATTGCATAAAATGTAAAAGTTGAGTTCTAGTAGTTATAAGTATCCAATAGCTATGGAATTCAAAATTTGAGGTCTTTATATGGCAATTAGACCATTAAGTGGAGTTAGTAGATAAGTATGATGATTCATCCATGGTAATTTAATTAAAGAAAATGATGAAATTGGAAAGTTAAAGATGAAAAGATGATAAAATAATAAAATAAGAAAATATCATCATTTTCATCATCTTTCCTAAATAGAAAAACATGGAAACCCTAGCTAAGAGAAAAGAGCTCAAGCAAGCTTAATTAGCTTAATTAGGTAAGTAATATTGTTCCGTTTTTAGTCATTTTTATATTTTCGAGATCGTAATAGCTTAATCTAGCTATTTCGGGGATTAATTTGTAAAGTTATCAAAGTATTAGGGTTTTTCCATGGATGAATATGCATGAATTATGAATTTTTATGGTAGAAATGAAAAGGTTATTGATAGATAAACAGTTTTTGTAAAGGAAATTTTCATGAAATTGTGATTTAGGGACTACATAGAAAAGATGTAAAATACATGAAAAATTTCTGATTTTTGTGAAATATATGGGCCGTAAATGTTCTATGTAAAAATCGCCTAGGCTTGGAATAAGGATTAAATTGCAAGAATTTCATTTTTCGAGCATAGGGATGAAATCGTTACTTGTATATATATATATATGAAATACATGGAACTTGACTTTTAATGAGCTAATCCTTATTCTTAATATTCACATGAAATAAATAACTAACATGTTTGGTGAGATTATGTGCTTAGGCTTTTGGCCAAGTTGTTTGGAATGTGTTTGTATGCTTATCATAAATGTAAATGAATGGTAAGATAATTTCCGTTATACGAACTTACTAAGCATTAATTAATTACTCTATTTTATAGTACTCAGAAGCTCGTAAAGGTTGGAAGTTGGTCGGAGCTACATCACACTATCTTACAGCTCATTGCGGCATAAATAACAAAAATTTCTTTTAAGTATAATGGCATGTATAGGCTAAAGTGGTCAAGGATGACATATATGTGTTTGGTTGGGATTAGCCATTGATATGGCTTGTAAATGGTATGTTTTGATATATAAAATGGTCGCTTAATGTGTGTTTGAAATGGATGATTAATGAAAATCATATAGGCATATTGATTATGATAGTAAGATTGATAGAACATGCCTATATGTACATATGGTATTTTGGTAAGTATAGATACTTGAACATATGTGTTGATATGTCTTACATAAAAATTATTTTGGCTTGATTTGAATGATTTATATTGGATTGAGAATGTGTTTAAATGTTAATGTAGGTGGAAGACAAGTTTGGGTGAGAAATAAGGCTTGGAAATGGCCTTATTTTGTCCACATGGGCAGAGACACGGGCGTGTGTCTCAGCTGTGTGTGACACACGGCCATGTGTCCCCTGTATCTTTAAAACTACAAAACAGAATGCTCAGGTATTTTCACACGGGCAGAAACATGGACGTGTGTCTCAGCCGTGTGTGGCACACGGATGTATGACTTGGCCGTGTGACCCCTGCACCTAATTAATGTAAATTAAAATGTTCACACGGCCTAGCACACGGGTGTATGGCTTGGCCGTGTGGCTCAAGTCAGTAACCACACTAATTTTGACACGGGCTGGGCACGGTCGTGTGTTCCTATTTCGAATGTCCACACGGCTTAAGACACAGGCGTGTCTCTTGATCGTGTGAGACACACGACCTGGCCACACGAGCGTGTGCCTCTTGCACTTTGGAAAATTTTTGAGATTTTTTGAAAAATTCTCTAAGTTCCCGGTTTAGTCCCGACCTGTTTTAAATGCATATTTTGGGCCTCGAGGGCCCATTTAAAGGATAATATGATTGATTTCGGATATGAATAGTAAATGATATGAATTAACTGTATTTGTTCTATAAATCTGGTAATGCCCCGTAACCATATTTCGACGACGAATATGGATTAGGGGTGTTACATAAATTGTTTAAAGATCAAATCTAAAATCAATGTGAACTGAAAACTTAAGGGATAAATATCAACATTATATATGAACTTTGATATAATGTGTATTATTATATACGGATTTTGGTTTTGTATGATTTTATACATGAAACTCTACTTTGATTAAAACTTTATATCACTAACGACATTATCAAATTAGCACCATTCTATGTTGATATATTGCATACACAAATATAAATCTAATATGAAAATAAATGTACGTATTCATTTATTTAGATGTGTATGATTGAATCAAAATCAAAGTTTTATGTATATATATGAACTACAATTCAAATTCCGTGTGTATAATTGCACTGAGTCAAAGTTCATATATCAAAATACACATTAGACCAATGTTCATGCATAATTTTAATATTTATCTCATATCGCAAACATATATATTTTATCACTCCACTTATAATTCCACCCACACAATAAAATTTTCATTTTTACAAGTAATTATATCGATTCAAATTCAACTACATAAAATAAAAATGCTACTTAGGAATCTAAAATTTAGCAATTGTTTCAAAGATGGTCCCTAAACTTTTTCTTATCTGTGTTAGTTTTGAAACTTGATAAATTTATTCAATTTGATCCTTGAACTTGGATTAAAATATGACAATATTACACCCTGAAATCGTGCTATGTTATCACCTAAAAATTTAAAAGATTATAAAGAAATTATAAATATATTTTAAAAAAATTCAAGTGGTGATGTGGCATAATTTTAGAATGTCACATCATGATACCTTAGTGGAATTCAGGTTCAAGGATTACATTGGAACAAGTTTCCAAGTTTCGAAACTAATGTGAACATACAAAAGTTTAAGGACTAATGTGAATAAAGTTGTTAAGTTTAATGACTAAATGCTACTCTATCCCATAAAACTAAGGGTAAACTACATAGTAATCCTACTATTAGTAAATTTCTTTTTGGTCATCCAACTATGAAAAAATACAAAATGATCATTCAACTATTAGTAAATTTCTTTTTTGGTCATCAAACTATGAAAAATTATAAAATAATCACTCAACTATTTAATTCTGTCTTTTTTGGTCAGCAGACGGCTAACGGTGACAACTTTTAAAATTAGTATAGTAACAACTTTAACCTTCAACATTTATATATCATGTCAATTTAGATTAGATTATTAAAAAAATTATTAGTTAATTTTGATTGAAAATATATAAAAAAAGGAACATCCTAAAATCCAAGATTTTTATATTTTTCTCATTCTTTTGAAATTAACCTTCAATGTCACAAAAAAAAATTGTAAAAAGAAAATTAAACAATTGGTAAATATTAAGGATTATTATTTAAATCAAGACTTTTTGAAGGACTATTACTGTAGTTTCCCTAAAATAATAAAACGAAATGACGTCACTAACCCTGCATTTTACTGTGGGCGCGACTAATGACTAATGACTATATACTATAACCGCGAGTAGGTGTTATCCCATCTATTGCAGCGCGCAGGTTCCACTTTTCTTTCCTTTTCTGTTGCTTGCTTCTTCTCTAGTCTCTTCTCATCCCCCTTTGCTTTGCTTTTGCTATTTGCTTATTAGAGTTTCTCAAATAAGATTCTCTCTCAGTTTCAATTTTCCTCTCATCCAATCAGCCGAAAGAAAATAAAAATAAAAAGAAGAAAGATCCCCAAAACAAACGACAGTTAATAGCAACGAAGTGAAAAAAGAACAACACTGAAAATTCGGGGGGCGTCATGGCGTCTTCTAAGGTGATCACGACCACGTCACAGACGAATCCCGATGTGACACGTCAGCCTTCTCTGTGTTCTTCGCTCTCCACTCTCTTCGCTGATCTCCAAAACCAACAAAACAACAATGAAAACCGATCTCAGAACTGCTTTGGTTCCATGAGTATGGACGATCTATTGAAAAACATATACCCGTCGACACCGCCTCCTCCGCCGTCTACGACGGGGAATACTGGTTCCGACGCTCACCACGCGCAGTTCCTCGGTGGTTCCATCTCGCGCGAAGGTAGCTTCTCGCTTCCGAAGGATGTGGCTAGCAAGTCCGTTGACGAGGTTTGGAAGGAGATCGTGGCTGGCGGAGGCGATCAAAGGCAGGAAGGTCAACTTGAAGAGATGACTTTGGAGGATTTTTTGACAAAAGCTGGTGCGGTTAGGGAAGAGGACGTGAGCAGGGGAGTTGTTAATCAGGTGAGTGCAGGTGTTTTTCACGTGGAGCCTGCCGTTATCTACGGCGGTGGAAGCCAGTTTTCGACGTTTGGAAACAACGGTGGCGTTGATCATCAGAGGTTGGTGGTGGTGCCAGCTGGTGGAGGCGGGAGAGGTAAACGACGCGCCGTGGAGGAACCTCCTTTGGATAAAGCGACACAGCAGAAACAGAAGAGGATGATCAAGAACAGAGAATCCGCTGCTAGGTCTAGAGAACGCAAACAGGTCAGGTTCTCATTTCTCGAAATTCCGTTTGGTTGCCCAGAAAATGCAGATAAATAGTACTTTTTTTCATCTCATTGTTGAAGCTAGTTCTCTGTGTTTACATTTTAGGCATATACTGTTGAATTGGAATCTATGGTAACACATCTGGAAGAAGAGAATGCTCGGTTGCGAAGAGAAGAGGTATATAGGCTGTGCTATGCTATATGATATTTCAAATTATATTGAAGAATTTCAGTTGTAGCCCAATGCCCAGTTTAATAAACTATTTCATGTTCTAAATGTTTGATTAATATTAGGTGTGTTTCAAAATGAAGCATTAGCATGCATAGATTTTAATCTGGTTTTTCTGTCAAGTAGTATCCAGACACGGTTAATGAGTGTATGAATCTTTATCATGAACATTTTCCTTCCATATTGATTTCTCAGTGTACTTTGCAGGCTGAGCTAAACAAGGAGAGGTTTAAGCAGGTATGTCTCTGTGTTTAATCTTTGAATTCTATAATATTATGTTCTTCAATGAGATTTCTTGAGCTGTTTTATGAATTCATTAGTTCTTAGATATCCCATCATTGATGTGGTGATAAATGTTGGGAGATGTTCTTATTTGTTAGCAAAATAACAGTGATAACTGTTGGGAGATGTTCTTTATTTGTTAGCAAAATAACATTCACATGAAGCTCAACAGGCTTGCCATATACATTTCCACTTTGGAGTTAATTCTTTTCACATCATACATCATAATGAGCTAAGAGCTTATCAGCTTACTGCTGAATAATTATGAACTATGGTGACATAATTTATTGCTATTTTGTAATGGTTCCTATTCGAGAATGTGCTGTGTATGGCTGAAACATAACAATGATTGTCTTTTTTGCTTGAAAGATGATGATGGTTGGTACCAATTTTGACACCTTCTTGTTATCTTCCAAATACAGTTGATGGAGAAATTGGTCCCCGTCGACGAGAAGCAAAGACCGCGTCGTGTTATCAGACGAGCTCGTTCTATGGAATGGTAAATGTTCAGCAAGCAGGTCCTCGTCTTTTTTTCTTTGTCAATGCTGTGTCCATTATTGAAGCTATAGGAAAATAACTGCAAGAACCAAACTGAAACTGAAGTGGGTTATGAAAGGCGAAAACAAAGTTTTGGTTTTCAAGTTTGATCAATATTTATCCATGTGGAAGATCTTTTGAGAGTAGTTGGGAATTGGGGACTTTCTTTTTGCATAGGAAGTCCAATGCAAGACTGAAGTTTTAAGGTGTTGAAGAAGAAGAGATGCATTTTGCCTAGGCTAGGTATTGTGAATAAAAATGAAAGAAAAAAAAGGAATCTGATCGTCAGTTGTGTAAATCATGTCAGAAGGAGAAGATGGTAGGGCAGGCTTTGAGAGAACTGATTTTAATACAAAATTATTTAGTACAAAAATATTCATGAGAATATTCGAGTGGAAATACTCTGGCCTTCCTTTCTAATCATTCTTCTTATTATATATCTATAGCTTCATGATAAAAGCTCAACGTGGTGCCATTAAGTTGTTGCTGATGTAAAAATATAGACAAGACATCAATTTAACTTTTAATATTTTGCTTCTATATGAAAAATGAATAAATTAATTTTTATATGTTAAATCAAAGAGCAAGTTGATCCTTTTGAAAAATATTTATTTATTTCTACTAGTAAAAACTAATATCTATACGTTAAAATGAACTAATATCTATACGTTAAAATGAGATACGCGTAACACTATATCTCATAATACTTCTACCCACCAATTTATGAAGAATTATAACTTGCAGCAATGATCTGATGAACTTGCACTGTCTTCCACCATCATCTTAACATTCATCACTGTTATTTCCATGCCAAGTTTTGCGTCATTTTCCTCGCAATTTCCCTTTGTTCTTACCTTATTTTCTTCCACATTTCAATGGACATTGTACTCATTAAGTCTTCAAGTTAACATTCTTTTCAGTTAAAGACAAGGAGAAACAAGCACCTTGATTAATCATTCATGAATTAAAGAGGATTTAGGGTTTACTATGATGCAAGCCTGTGTCATTCAGGTGATAGCATCAAAGATACAAATTAGCTTACAAATAACACCAACAGTATCAATTTCTCATCCTACCAATGGTCACCCTAAAAGAGAAGCGGCAAAAGAAATAAAAAAGGGAAGAAAATTGAAGTCTGTGATTAATCTTTTGTTTTGTTTTTTTTTTTTTTGGTTTTAGTGGGACCACCAATTACCATGTTCTATCATAATATTCTCTATTCACAAGCCAATTTGGTGTCAAAGCTGCTAAGGCAGATTGCAAAAGCCTGAAATGCAGATAGCGGATAACGGTAATCCATGGTGAACATATCTTTGCCAACTTTACCAAACTGTAGGATTATCTTATCGGTATCAGGTGGGGCAGGTTGAGATGATGGGGTGGGTGCACCAGCAGCTGGTTGTGTGGCAGCAATCAATTGGAAGTTCTTAACTGAAGCAACTGTTACCCGACCTCGGAAATTCAAGCACCAACACTGTAACTGCTCGTGCCATCTTGGGGGCTTGTTTTTGAGGATCAACGGTTTCATTTTCCCGTCCTCATCGTCATAAGACGTGCCAATTTCGGAAAACCGAGAGCTGCTGAACTCGACAGACTGGTCAAGAGATTTAGAGAAGGAAATGCTTCTGAATGAGTCCTCTAATGGATGACGGAGAAGCTCGGGCTGGCCAGGGACAACACCGCCGGCGTCAAGAGCCGAAGCAGGGATAGAGTGCATCATGCAATGCATCCTTCGTGGACCCCGAGTACCAAGAACATTTAGTTCGTAAGTAATCTGAGCTATGTTGTAGCTGCCAGTAGGGACTTTAGGGGAAACTTTCTTGGAGTAAAATCTTCGACTTGTCCGGCCTGGTGGAGGGACATGAGCCGAGGTATAGGCAGGTTGGGTGTCATATATTATGAACTTTGTGCCGAGGAAGTTTGACCTGGAACCAGAAAAAGAAATAGTTTTACATTCCATAAACATGAAAATTTAAACGAGTCATGAATAATCTTTCCAAAAGCTAATGATTTTAGAATTCCATATTGCAATCATACCTCAGTTTTCCAATGTAACTGCTGCTTGATCGTGAAATGTTATCAGCATTCATAGAAATGATATACTCCGTAGAAGTAGTCCTACGTGTCCTTTTTGCAGAAAGAAGGAATTTCCCGTTCTCAACTAGCAGGGCTGCGAAAACATAAAAACAAATAGACAATACATGTCAGTAAGCTTAGAAGGAACAACAGAGAGAATGCGAAGACAAATAAAAGATGCTTAAACAACTGCAGTTCAAAATGCATATTTCAAAACGCACATAAACAGCTTGTCTTTATAATGGTGGTTCCAAATGATATCAAAGAACTAAAGTTAATGATACAGAACCCGATTGGTGATTCATAGACACATGAAACAAATTAAGTCATCTTAAATTATAGCATGCCATCCCTTGTGTAAAGATATGCATTACCATAATAAGAGCCATAATTAGATCATCTATACATTTAACGAAGGCAACTTAATGCAACAAACAGTAGTCCAGAATCACACTTACCGGGGCTAAGACAAAGAAAGAGGCGATAGGTTAATTTAGATTTATCCCTTTTAATGAAACACTGGATGGTTCCATCGCGTGGCCCAGGCTGAAAAGTCAAACAAGAGAGTTAGAGAAACAATCTCAAGCTCTTGATTTATAGTAAGAACTGATTACGTCTCGACATAATGTCCATGTAGGAGCAACTCGAATCAGAATAAAGACATTTTGGATGAACTGATCCAGTGATCCCACCTGTTTCAGAGACACGGGGAAAGTAAGCTTCCCACAGAATTCAGGACTCTTAACAATTTCTTTGCAGATGAATCTCCACGACCGACAAACTGATGCACATGCAACGACATTCTTTCGAGTAGGCCATGTGCTCTCACTCTCCTCCAACCTCTTGATCACATCGACAAGCAGCTCAGGGGGTAGGTTAGCCCACCGGCTGCTCTGAACTACAACAGGCTCATCGTGCAAATCGTGTAACGAACCATGGGATTTTCCCCTATGATGCCCCATCAACCTAACATCAAAACTTCGCCTAGACAAGCTCCCAAAACTATCCCTCACATCACGAACTATGCTACGGAAGGACATTTTTTTTGTCAAAGCAGAAAGCTAAGCCAGCTCAATTAGAATGCCTTTTTCTGAAAATTTCAGATAAAAGTACGATTACGAGTCTGCAGCTGCACATAAAGAACGAAAACAACTCAGTTCCGACCACAAGGGAAAACAAAAAGACAGCACGAAAAAAAAAAACCCTAGCAGTCCTAATGGATGCAAAACTTTAAACATTTAACAAGGAAAAACACATTTTCACTAACCCAAATAGCAAAGAATCCACCTAGTATGCAATTTATAAGCTTTCAAGTGTATGCATACAAACATACATGCATACATACATACATACATACATACATACATATATATGAATAAAAAACATTATTGTTCATGAAACTGGACTAAGCAGCAAAACCCCATTTAAATCAAGCATTGTTGCTAAAGTCAGAGTACATATTTAGTGAAAAAAAATATTTTCCAATCAAATTTTCCAAACTTTCTCCATAAGTGGAAATGATTTTCAGCTAAGATTATAGAATTAACCCACACCCAGAAGACTAAGTGCAAAAAATAATTTCCAAAAAAAAAAAAAACCTTATAATCTCAAAGCCTGAATCTGATCAAACCGCCATAGCTTTTAAGCTTCAAAACCCACTAAAGATCTGCAACAAAAAAAAAACCCATATCATATTCAAATCTTAAAAGTTAAAAACAAGGTAATTTTAACTACAAATTAGAAAAAAAAAAAAAGATTTAAAGTGAGGTCCATGTTTATATACCTGAAACATGCAGCAAATCCAAAGGCAAGATCTAGAACAAAAAAAAAACCCAGAAAACCTTATTGAAATAACATCTGGGTTTTTGGAAATGGATCAAAAGTAAAAACTATTCAACTAAAAACAGTCCCTTTTTTGTTTTTTTGGTTCTTTAAAGTGTTGTTTGTTGAAGCTTTGTATTCTATGATTTCTTTTTTTATCTTAATCCGGACTCCAGACCCACATTCAATTCAGCTCACGGGTTTACCCTTAGAAAATAAAAAATTGGATAAAAAAAAAGGCCACTCTATAATTTCCTTTTTTCTTTAATATGGTTTCTTTGGAGTTGATGATGTTTTTTTTTTTTTGGGGGGGGATTTTTATAATGGAGCGTGGAGCTACAGAGCTGAAAAGCAGGCTTATAAAACCAACCAAAGACTAAATTGCCCTGTTTGACTTTTCCGTTTGCATTATCTGACTCAGGGAAACGGCATAAAGTTTTGGTAAATCTTTATTTTAGCCCCTACACTATACTGAATTTGAAGAGTTGATCCTTTTACTTTAATTTAAGGAAACCCAACTATGGTTTATTTTCTTTCTTGGTCGCCTACCTATGAAAAGTTATAACATAGTCATCCAACTATTCAATTTTTTTTCACCAGCTGGCTAATGTAAAAATGGTAACACTGAAGAATCCAAGATAGTTGAGTGAATATTTTGTAAGTCTTCACAGTTGGGCGGCTAAAAAATGAATTTACTAATAGTTGAGTGACTATTTTATAACTTTTCATAGTTGTGTGACTAAAAAAGAAAATCAAATCATAGTTGGGTGACTACTAATGTAGTTTACCCTTAAACTAATCTATTAAAATATGCTTCAAGTCCTTGCACTCTTTGTATATTTGAAATTTAATTCTCTTACATTTATTTCAATGAAGTCAGCACATTTAATTTTCAAATTTGAAAATAGTACAATTTTTAACATCATAAAAGTTTTTCTTCGAAATTCAGGTTCATCGTAGCATTTTGTTTTTGTTACGTGCCTACCAACTAAGTATTTTTCTTTTATTATTTCAAAATGCAACATCATCGAATTTAACAAAAATGTATTTCAACATTGTTATAACAACTGAACTTGGATTTTTAAATCTAAAAAGTAAAGGGACCAAATTCTTTAAAATAAAAACAGAGAGGTTAGATTTTAAAAATACGAAAAATATAGAAACTTAGAGTATATTTTAGCATAATGTTATCTATATGCTTAAACTGATGAAATATTTTTTTTCAAATAAGTAATAAGCATTCGATTGATTTGTAAATTTATTATCATTTGAAGTAAAAAAAAAACTCACATCTACATTTTAAAGCATCAACTAATTATATTATCAATTTAAATATGCTAAAAATATCGTAAAAATAAAAATCAAATTACGTCAAAGTAACATAAAGAAATTAAATCCTAAATTTTGACATAATAGAAGGACTAAAGTTAAATTAAACTTTTTTTTCATTTTCTTGGAAACTAAACATTATAAATTATCTCGGAATTTAAGGTCCATCTCATTTTGTTTTTTTCTTTGTCCTTTAGACAAAAAAAAAAACCCCACCTTTCCACCTTTGAATTGAATTTCGCCATTATTTATTTAGGGTGAATTTGAATGGGCGGTGTGTTTATTTGAGGTTAGTGTAAAAATAGCGGTAATGATGAAATTAGATACTGTAGCGATACTGTAGCATGAAACAAAAAGTAAGCTAAATGCACCGCACCGCACTCAATCGCTCATCCAAACCCACCCTTAATACGAGAAAATTGATTGAATATATGAAAATAGTAACCTTTTTGAATGTGTTCTTTTTCCCACTCGAATCCAATCATAACATTTATGAAAAATAAATTCCATTTAATGAAAGTTGCAATAGCCTTTATAATGGGCGTACTGTTAAATGGTCGTACTGAAAACACAAATATTATTTTTAATTTATAAAAAAACTCTAATATTATTAATATTAAGGCTTAATAACAAATTTGGGCCTAACATTTACATTTTTTGCCAAAATGGTCCTAATTTTTTGCCATCAACTTTTGTTCTTTTTTTTTTCAAATTACTTTTTTAACATATTTGATGAAATTGTTGTAGAAAAAGTTAACAGGATGATGTGGAATTTCATATCTAGAATATTTTTAATGAGATGTAATTTATTACTTATATAACTCAGTAAATAAACGTGTGTATTCATTTTGAAATATTTTTTAGATAATTACGTTTATTTTCTTTAAATTAAGAGTTTTTTTTAATTTCATGTATGATTTATTTATTTTATTATTTTTCACATGTAATTATCTTATCGGGTAACATAAATAAAAAATTACATATCATTAAAAATATTCTACATCATCCATGTTAATTTTTTTAATGGTATTTCCATCAAAACTGTTAGAAAAAGCAATTTTTAAAACACACACACACAAATGTTTATGGTAAAAAAAAAGGCTCAAAATTACAATTAGGACCATTTTGACAAAACATGTAAACGTTAGTGGTCAAATTTATCATTAAACCTAATATTAATAGACTTTATTAAATAATTTTCACCTTTAACCATATTAGATTCCATGAATGTCTGCTAATTTTTTTAAAAATAATTTGAATTATTGGTCTAATGACAAATTTAGTCATTAATGTTTATACCATTTGTCTATTTGACCTTTATTATTTTAGTTAAATTTGGCCTCAATTAAAAAAAGTCAAATTTGACTATCAACCTTTTAAAAAGAATTAAAATGTTTTTTAACAGAAATATTGATTAAAACGTTAAATTTTTAAACATAATAGCTCACATGACAATCCACATATATTTCATGTTATTTTTAAAATTTTTATGAACTTTTTATATTTTTATGAATATTTATTATTTTTAAATTATTTGCTGACGTGATACATACGATAATAATGCTCTAACTCGTGTCAATATCACTAAAAAATAATATTTTAATTAATTTTTTATTAAAAATAAAAATATATTGAGAGTTAAATTTATTATTTGAACTGAGTTGGAGTAAACTCAATCTCAAGGTTTTGACATTCCTTTATTTTCTAACACAAAATTAATATTATTTAATACCAATTATAACATATTTCACCAAATTGAATATATAATAATAATTAAAATAAAGTACAAAAGGACAAGCGAAATAAACCAAAAATTTTAAACTTTTTTTTATAAAAATTTAAATTAATTTGTTGGCTGACTTTTGGTGTGCCTCAAATGGTATCCTTTCCCGAAGCTTTCATGAAAGCAACCTTATAAATTATAAATAATAAAATTGGAATTTAAGAAAATTAAAAAAGAATAATGGAGTAATTATAGGGTGTACGTGAATGTATGCTAGTAAGCTAAATAGGATTTGACTAGATCCGGTCTTTGCCTCTCTTTTCCTCAACGCACTGTTTTAATAATGTCGATCACCACCAATTGCATCAATTTTATTTTTAAATCGTTTAAATTATTTTAGATTGAATAATTGTTGTGAGCTCCAATAACGGGAAATTTCAGTTTATATGATTTTTCTACTCCATTAATTTTATTTATTTATTTATTTTTATATTTAAATTAGAACATATTCATAATTAAGCTTGTAAAAATGTAATTTTATAATATACAAATATACTAAAAAGAAAAAATTTGATTAGGCTTGTAAGCCATTTAAATTGAGTATTACAATGCCCAAATTCAACTCGATCAATAACTTGAGTTGCTGGAGCTCAACTCGATAATTACTGAATCAAAATCGAGATTTTCGAATCGAATTTCAAATAACTTGTAAGCACTGATGTATCATTTATATCCCTATTTCGGATCATTAGAGATTCAAATTGTTTCAACTTTGAATTATTTTATGTTTAGGTCATTTGAATTTGTAAGTTTAAATGTTCGCGTATAATCATCTCAAATAATTCGATTTATTTATTTAGATCATTCGTATTCTAATATTTGTTTTGTATAATTAAATTAGTTCGAATCAAAATTTTTAGAATCAATACAATCGATTCGATCATTCGATTTAACTAATCATATCAATTCTCAAATCAATAAGTTTAATATCTTTCTCTAAATTAATACTCGAACTAATTTTTAATCGAATTGAACCGATTCAATTGGAACCATCTTGGTTGGATAAGATTAGGATTAATCGAATCCAAATTAAAATTGGTTTTGACTTTACCCTGCCATGTCACATCTTACACCTTTCGGCGTAGCGTAGAGATTCAGTCATGTCGCCGCAAATTATGGCAAAGCCACGTTAGACGCTACCATGATTAAGCTGCTGGTAAAACCTGAAATGACCACAATGCCCTCACTTTTCTACTATGGGATCCAATATTAAGCCTAGCCCATTATAGGACAAAAGAGAACAAAACTCCTACTTTTCTAATGGGCTAAACTGTCAATTGGATAATTGAGGTACGTCCAAAATAAATAAATAAATAAAACAAAATATACCACATACAAAAGAAATATGCGAATGTCATTACCTGTTGAATCAATCCGTACATATCATTTCGATTTTAAGTTAATATCGAAGTGTTTCGATCAAAATTTCGATGTGTTTGGATCATTTTAATGTGTTTAAATTTATTCTAGTTAATATCAATATTATTATTTTGACAAATTATTTATTGTAAATGAAAAAAAATTCAACAAGAGCAAGAGGGATCACAACGGTTGACGAAAATATAAATCGATAAAGCAACCATAACCATTAAGTGGTAAAAATTTCAAAAATATATACTACTGTAAAATAAAATAATTAGCACTGACAAGATAAGTAAATTAAGCGTAAATAAATAAAATAATCACTGTACGATGGAATAACAACTACCTTAGAAACAAATTCATCTTGATTAGTATAGTTGTGTAGTAGATGTTCTTCAAGATTAACATAATATTTCAATATTTGTACAAGTGAATAAAAAAAGTGGAACATAATTGGTATGACTCTTCTCAAAAGTATTCAAAAAAAACTGAAAACTAAAATTAAAAATTTGGTCAAAAATTTCATCGGAATAACAAAACGGTGACCTAAGAAAGACAATTTTTTTAATACAAATAAAGAATTAAACCTATCTCGAAACCTGTATATATTTTTATAATTTATTTTTTAGTACCTCATATTTAAAAGGTTCATATACATGTATTTATAATTTAGTCCATATGTTTGGTTTGAACTGCTTAAACAGATTGCTAAGTTGATTGAAGTAGATCAATGCAATAGTAAATTGAAGTTTATGAGATTAACCCTTAATTAGATTTATTTATTTATTTCACAATTGAAGACATTTGCATCAAAACATGGACGAAGACAATTGCCTTGCCCCCCTACCCCCCAAAAAAGGCAATTTTGTCATTTAACCCCTTAAACTTTTATGAAATTACATGTTAGTATAATGATAAATTTGCACTTTGCCCCTAATAATTTATGATTCATCTTTAGTCCCCCTAAAACAATTTTCCAACTCTGTCCCAACATCAAAATATTACACTCTTTGAGATAATACTCTTTATTCATATCCAAGGAAATCGATACAAATATTTTGCCAACAAAATTAGGAAGGACATAACTACAAACAATAGAGACAAAAAGAGAAATAACAAAACTTTACTCAAAAGCAATTTTCCTCTTTTTTTTCTCTCTACCAAACACTACATATATATATATTCTCTATATTATTCTTCATATTTTTTTCTCTAAAAAAGCCCTATTTATTTGATGGAATTTTACTTGCTACATTGATGCTATTATTATCATTGTTACTAACAGTAGAAGTGGCATCATTAGAAGTGACAATAACTTGGATAGCTCTATTGCTGGTAACACTTTTAATTGATGAAACTAATTCATTCATCTTTTTCATTTCCATCTCTTTGCCTTTTCCCCATAGCACAATGTAGAGTCCCATCACAATAAGCACTGCTCCCATTATACTGTCATTTAAATCAAATTAAAAAAATTTTGAATAGAATTATACATTAATAATGCGATGAATTGTTGAGTAGTTACCTTCCGAGATAGAGGTTTTCTTCGAGGAAAAATGAGCCTGCAAAGGCAACTAATACAAGCAACAAAGGGTTAAAAACAGATGCGTAAAGCGGACCTTTCAAGCGCACGCACCAAGCGACCAAGCTAAACATCAACCCTGACCCTAAAATTCCCTGCCAAACACACAAAGGTGTGAATATATTTATGAAAGGATTAAGTAGAAAATTTTCATTTGAGAGGTTAAAGTGTAATTCTACGATATATTAAATTTAAATTCTATTATTTATACGAAGACTAAAAGATATTATTATTTTTTCATTTGGGGGCAGGGCCCTTATCTACCCTTACTGGGAAGGGCGGAGGAAGGGAGCAAGTAGTGGTCTTGGCCTCCTAAAAATAAAATTTTTTCTTATAATCTCTTTAATTTTAAGAAATTATAAGTTATATAATGGTAAAATTATACTTATTCCCAAAAAAACTTTATTCATTTTTGCCCCCCTAAAACAATTTTTTGGTTTCACCTCTGTAGATTTTCCTTTGCGTCTGGTATTATTTTCAATGGGGTGGGGTTTGCCCGTCGATTCTGTCCAGAACCTAAGTGTTAGGAGAGACGACTTGAAGAGAGAACAAGTTCACAAAGCGAGAGCACCTTGTCAAGTGCTTGAGAAGGCAAACCATGTAGGGCATTATTGGGTAAGAATGCTGTCATATAGGGCATCAGTTTGAATCTCAAGTACTCAATGAGATTCTCCCGCTTTGTGAACCCATCGCTTATTCAACCGTTTTGGCTCTCGACAAAGACAAGAGAAAGACCTTCACCAAAAACATTACCAACGCATTGAGGGTCCTACCCAGAATCCGATCCTCAACATTTACAAATAATATATATATTGTATCTAACTAGCATCAAAAATTACATTAACATACCGCAAAGGCAACGGTGAGAAGCCTAACATTCCAGCCTAATTTCCATTGACTCCAATCTTTTTCCAAGCAAAGTGCAAAAACAGTTGATTGTATGGCTGCCATTATGCATGTCAATGCTGTGCTTGAGTAATAACATGGATATTTCTCACCCATCTTAGCCTTATAACCAAAAAAAAAAAAACAAAATTCACAACTTTTGTGGTTTGGGAAATGTAAGCATAAGAGACAAAATTATTGCAAAGGTCAAATTATGATTTTGGTCCCTCTTATGTGTTCACATTTGTGATTTAGTCCTATACTTAAATCTGGTGTAATTTGGTCTCTTTATTTATTTTTATATCATGCATCATTAATTAATCTAAATAACTAACAACTTAATTTTCCCGATTAAAAAGCTAACATGATTTTTTTCTTATAAACGTCTTTTTTGACTCACCACATCAGTAGAGGCGGATCTTCATGGGAGCAAAAAGGGGTCCTCGGACCCCAAAATTTTGGAAAATTGTTGTTTGGCCTTTAAAATTTATGAAAATTTTAATCGGGCCTCTCCAATATTTTGTAAATTCTCGATAAGCCTCTTAAATTTTTTGAAAGTTTTAACTAGGCCTTTCAATTTTTTTGAAATTTCTTATTAAGCCCTCTACAAGTTTTGAAAATTTTAATTAAACCTTTAATTTTGTTTTTGAAAATTTTATTTAGACCTCCCGAAACTTAACACTAAGATCCTCCACTGCATATCAACATTGACTTTTTTTTTTTCTGTTAGGTGGGGTGTCTAGATCAATTAATGAAGTTATAAAAGTATAATGATAAAATTATGCCAGATCAAAATATAGAGACTAAATTTCAAATTCGAGCATAGTAAAACGACCCAAAACCCGTAATTTAACCCATTTGCAAATGAAATTAAAAATACCTGAACATTTAACCATAGAGCATATGAAATACAGCTACCAAGAGCCAACAAAGCACCCCATAAATGATGTGCAGAGCTTGGATGTGAGCTATAAGAAGAAGCAGCCCCATGATGTTGATGATGTACAAGGTCTAGATGGACCGATCCTGTATTAATTTGGACTCCTTTGTAAAAAGTAAGCAACATTGCTCCACCTATTCCAATTAGTGTACCCAACACCTTTGCCTTCCCTGCCATTGTTCCAAATCCTACCTTTTCCAATCTGCATATGCCATGAAATTTTGAGTTTTCACCTCATTAATGGATAGGGTAAACTACACCCAAAGTCACTAAATTATCAGTAAGTTTACGTTTTGGTCACTTAATTTCAAAAAATACAAAAAAAAGAAGATATCATTAAAGTATTTGAAACTTTTCATTTAAGTTGATGACTATTCGAGAGTTTTTTTTATTTAAGTTATTGGGTTGCTAAATATTTTTTTCAAAAAATTTGGCTAACGAGCTTCAAGCGACAATTCGATGATCGGTACAATGGATCTACAGTGGTGAAGCTAAAAAATTGTTTCATGAGGGGTCAAAAATGAATTTTTTTAGGAGGCAAAGTGTAATTGTACCATTATACTAATATGCGATTTCCTAAAAACTAAAGGGACTATATAAGCAATTATTTTATTTTTAGGGGAGGCAAGGCCACAACATGTTCCCTCCCTTTGTCCCTATGGATCAATACCCATTGACAAATAGAAGAAAATGCCATAGATCAAAGTAGATCTGACGGTCAATGTCAAATATTAGAGAAGAAAGTTGTTTGGATTTTAGTTTGTAGATTCGTGATGTTTAAAGTTGTGTCATGAACTATAAAAGAGAAGGGGAAGAAGAGTTTTCAATTGATGTAGGTGGTGTGAACAAAGAAAGCCAAATAACAACGATTTTAACAGTGGAATAACTTAAATAAAAACTTTCGAATAGTTCAACGGCCATTTTGTAACTTTTTGAAGTTAAGTAACCAAAATATAAAATTACTAATAATTTAGTGACATTAAATGTAATTTACCTTAATGGATAACATGCAAAATAAACAATTAATTAATTTGTTTAGTAAAATATATATACCCAATAGTGACGGCCACAATGAAAGTTATGCCAGGAATTAAATTAGTCATGGCGGAAACAAATGTTGCGGACGTTAAGGTCATGCTCACTATGTACAAATTTTGAGATAGTGAACCCCTGGAAATAAGAAAGGTTTATGCTTGTTAATTATTTGCAAGAGAAAAATAATGGTAAAAACACTTATCCGGTCCCTTTCGATTTTGAAATTGAGTAAATTGATCGTTTTAAAAAGTGAAGCAATTTAGTCCTCTTTAATTTTGAAAATGAGTAACTAAAGACATTATTCATGGTGTTAATGTTTTCCGTCAATTGTATTTATTTTGAAACTTAGCCCTCGATGTTTATATATTCTATGTAAATAGAATTTGTAAATGTTGTTGGCTAAATTTGTTAAGTCAAGATCAAATTGATAGAATGTGTAAACTTTGAGGGCTAAATTTATTATTATACCAAAAAATATGTATAGTTGACGGAAAAAACATTAACTTTGTGATTAATTATTTTTAATTGCTCATTTTCGAAATTGACAAAGATTAATCACTATGATTTTTTTCGAGAGAAACCAATTTACTCAACTTCTAAATTAAGAGGTACCAAAAAGGGATTTTTACCAGAAATAATTCGTTGATTAGAAATTAAGTTCTAACACGTTTAATTGTGAGACAAATGGAACATGAATGTAGACATGGATTTAATTAATTAATGATTAATCAACTTAAAAATGGCAAGTAAGCTTACCCAAGTAACCCACAAAAAAATGCTTGAAGTAGCACAGTCCAAGTCAGTTTTGGCCTCTTCCTGCGGAAACAAACAAGAATTTGCAAGAAAAATAAAAGCAAGGGTTAATTACCATAATTATATAAAAATTTATTTCAATCCTTCAAGCAAGTTTGAGAAAATTTGCAATTTAGTCCCTTCTTCTTCTTCTTCTTCGAAAAAAAAAGCATTGCAATATTTTCATAACATTTTATTCCTTTTCTTTTTTTGGTAAAACTAGGTGAACGATATGATCGAACGTGATTGAAGACAGAAGAGAGCTTGGCCTCAAATTTTCGGAAAATTTTCATTATACCCTTTAAAATTTTCAATTGAACCTTCCAAAAGTTAAAAGAAAATCGATTAGACCCTTCAAATTTTGTGAGAGTTCTAATTAAACCTCCTGAAATTTTCAAAAGTTTTAAGTAGGCCTCCTCAAATCTTAATGGCGTGTTCCGCCGCTGAGTTGATGATGAAAAAAAATCAACTTCATTCATGCATGGAATGAAGAAACAAGGATGAAGTTAAGAACTTTGTGTCAAAATAACTCTTTAATTTTTAATAAAAAGGCCATAAAAATGTATTATTTTTCCATTTAATCAAGAAGCTAAAAAGGGATTAAATTGATATAATAACTTGAAGAAGAGCTAAAAAGATGATATTGTACCATTTAAATAAAGAAAGCAAAAAAAAAAAAAAGTTCTGAAAGAAAACCTTTCAACGACGAGAGCAAGAGGGATCATAACAGCAGAGGCAAATATGAAACGATAAGCGACCATAACCTTGGAGCTCATCCCATCATTTTCTGCCAATTTATACAACACATTAACACCTGCAAACACTACTTGAACCACAACCATTAACATTGCTGGCTTTAACCCATGCAATATACTTAAAATCTGCTCCATTTTTTTATAATTTTTCTTTTTGAAATATCACCAAAAAACACCCAAGATGAAAAGAAAAAAGCTTGAAGCAAAGCTTTATGCGTCGTCGTTCTTGTTGATTTCTGTTTCTATATGGTGAGAGCAGAGATATTGAGAAAAAAAACCCTAGAGAGAGAGAGAGCAGATTTTAAAAGGTGACGATGGTTGAAAGAAAATGGTAACTGAAGGTCCTTGCTATATATAACATTCGGACAAAAAGAAATCACTGTCTTTCTTTCTTTTTTGGGTACACAAAATCACTGTCTTCAAATATAATACAAAGAGGCTGTGGTGTTTTAACCACGTCACCATGTACGTATATCCACTCCGCACGTGCTCGGCTTCCCTCTTTAATCGTTTGGTTTTTTATGGTTAAATTCTGTAATTAGTCCTTATAATATGCGTTACATTTCAAATTTTGAAATTTTAGTCATGGCTGAAAGGTTGTTTTCACGGACGAGGGGGTGGGGAGCTGGCCCCCATAATTGAAAGATTCTTTTTAGACCCTCTAAATTTTATAAATTTATAAGTTAATACGTGGTAAAATTCCTCCAAAAATAATAAAATTTTGATTTAATCTTTCTAAAAATTGTAAATATAAGCCAATACAATGGTGAAATTGTATTTTATCTCCCATAAATATATATAATATAATATCAATCCTCTAGAAAAAATTTCTAGCTTCGCCCTTGGACTAGTTAAATTTCATTAAATTAAGTTTTGTCATGCACAAAATATTATATGGGACATATATTATCACATGTATAACGTTATGTCAGTTTGTTATTTTCACATGTTACTCTCAAAAAATGTTGATTGATGGATTTAACGGATGTCGTTAGTGTCAAGATTGAAATTTCAAACTTTGAGAAAGTGTAGAGATCGAGAATGATTAATCCAAATAACATGGACTAAATTTTTAACTTTAAACATACTACAAGACTATCAACATAATTTAACCAAATTGATTTAATCTGAAATGTAGAACTAAACTTGATCGACTCGAAAAGTATAAGACTAAAATTAATCAAACTAAAATGTAAGTTCTAAATTTATAACTTATACATAATACAAGGACTAATTACAAAATTTTATATATGTTTTTTTGCTTTTGCTTTTAACCTTTTGCACATTGGTGCCCTTTTAGACAAGACGCCATGCCTAAACCTTTCTTTTTTAATAGTCAAGCTTGGGATACCACACGTGCCAATATTTTTCTTTTCTTAATCAAATAAAATCCAACTAGAGAAGAAATTACATAATTATATGTATTGAAATTCAAGTTTATTTTGGATTATACGCAGGGATTGACAAATTAAATCGAAATTCAATACGTTTGGTTGGATACTATTGTTATATATTATATTTAATAGGGTTAATTATATCAAATACTGCTTAATTATCGTTCATATTTTAAATTGGTCCCTAATTTTTAAAAAGTTCTCATTAAGTATTCGGTATATCAATATTCAATATTGCATCAATCATGTGCTTTTGTCATCCTAGCCTTCAAAGGCAAATTGAATTTTAAAATTTAAAAATATCAAAAGACAGTTTTGTTATTGCTAACAAGTGTTGGGTGTACTCAACGATGAATTTAAAAAAAAATTTAGGAGGGGCCAAAAAAGAATTTTAAATTTTTGAGAGGTTAAAATATAATTTTATCATATATTATTTCATGATTACATCATTTTTGAAAAAGATTAAACATATATATATTTTATTTATGGAGAGCTAAAGTGCAATTTTACTATATATAAATTTAGAATTAATCATTTATAAGGAGATAAAATTGCAACCATACATTTGGGAGGCCAAGGCCCCGCTTGCCCGTGGGTGCGGTGGTAAGCCATTGTACTCTAAAAGGAGAACAGAAGTTCGAATATGAGAGATTACATTGTTGAAAGTGATAACCCCAAACTCCAAACATGATTGGAAATGGACATGAAAAATACTAAAAAAATGACAATTTTATCATTAGATTAACATAAAATTTTATAATTTTTAAAAGAACTAAAATAATAAATTTTCATTTTGGTGGCGGATTATCCACGGCCCCGCCTGTGGCCTCCCCTTGCGCCGTCGCTGTGTGTGTATGACGGTCCTCACACTTGGCGTAGGCAGGCACATGCATGACGACATATCAATAGCCTTCATTCTCTTTGTCTGTGTTATATCACGTGGATATTTAATGCATGGCATGGGTCACTGACTCCACGTTACTACTGCTTTTGGGTTTTGCTTTTTACAGTTCCTTTCTTGGCGGCTATTTTAATTTTCTTTTCTTTTCTTTTCCATTGGAAAATCCAAGGAGTGTTTGGCATGTTAGAAAATGAAATGAAACCTTGTAGCGCGTGTTTGGTACGCGAGAAAATGAAAGGAAAAAAAAGGTATATAGAAAATTAAACGTCTAATAGTTTATGTTTATCCATAATTATGAAGTTTATAGAGTTAAGGGTCTGAACTTGGCAACAACCCTCATATTAGGGTCTGATTTTTTCTGTTCAAATTAGTCCTTAAACTTGATAATTATTCTCATATTAAAACTCGAATTAAGAAATTGTTCTCACACCAAAACTTAAACTTTAAAATTTTCAAAAAAATACCAATGACTAACTTGAACGAAAAAATTTTAAACCCTACGTAAAAATGTTTATCCAAAGTTGATAATTATTGATGGCAAAGATATGGATTGATTAGGCATAAAATTATAGTCACAATTCTTTTGTAATAAATGTCATGTTTGATAATGTTTAAAGCATTTTAAGTATAAGTTTAATTAGCTACACGTGAAAGGTATAATTGGATTGTTTTTTCTTTTCTTTTGGGTTAATGATGATATTGGGTTGCTAATGAAACAAACCTTTCCCATAAAAGATGCAATAAAGTTGGTAAAAAGGAAAACTTTTGATAGAGTTTTTTTCCATGCTAAAGACGGAAAAAACTTATAATTTCTTCTCGATGCTTTATTCAGGAATAAATATCAATATTATACATAAATTTTGATTTTTACACGATTTTATATATAAAATTTTGATTTTATTTTCGTAATTTTGTGTTGATTTATCATATACACAAACAAGAATATTTATTCTATATGAAAAATAAATGTATGTATTTATTTTTTAAAAATGTATACATAAAAACCACAATTCAAGTTTCATCTGTATAATTACACCAAATAAAGGTTCATGTCTCAATTTGTATATTAAATCAAGGTTCATGTATAAATTTGATATTTATCTTTTTTTAATAACATATTTAAAGATAAATTACTAGTAAAATTATTTAGTATACTGTCACGTGAAAGTTTTACACCCACACAGTGGCAAAACTAGGGGGGCTGGTAACGCTCCAATCCCCCAAATGAATTTTTTTTCATATGATCCCTTTAAAATTTTAAATTAGTAAAAGTAAAATTACACTTTCACCCACCTTAAAAATATAAAATTTTGATTTAATACCTTAAAAATTATAAAGATATAGTCTATTAAAATGGTGAAATTACATCTTTCCTATCATATAAATTACGATTTAATTTTAGCCCCTAAAAGAATTTTCTGATTTCGCCCCTCACCCACGATAAAATTTTTTAAAAGCGACACATATGTTGTTTATGATGTAATAAAAAATATAAACTTATTTGAATCCTAAATTTAGAAAAAAAAATAGTGTGGAATATAAACACTCAACCTTATGAAAAGGGTTTCCACAACGTGGAAAAAATATTTGAGTTGGAGGAAACAGAAATAAAGCTAGCTTTTAAGGAACTGTCAGCACCAACTTTACTTTAGTTGGCTAAGATTTTTGACTAATTTGGTAAATGGACTAAAAATATATTCTTCCTACTTTTTTTTTTCTTTTTATTAAAGAAAGACAACTAGTGAAAAATAAATTTAATAAATTGTAAATACTAAGAGCAAACATTACCGTTCCATTACAGCTTAATTTTACGAGTCCACCATCAAATCATTGTTTGGTTCAGTGAAATGTCCTATTACGGCTCGTGTTGAATACGAGCTTATGCAGAGAATATGATATATTTCTATTCCATGTCATCCCCACTGAATTGATGGTTTGGTGCCCAAGAATTCCATTTTACCCTTCCCACTTTCTCACCTCAGAAACACTCTTACTCAGTCTAACAGCCACTCTCAACCCCAGACTCCCTTGCTTCCTTTGTCTCTGGACACTAGCACTCCCCCCCCTTTATCGTAGCCTCCTTTAGGTAAACCCTCTCTCTTTCGTTGTTCCTTTTTTTTTTGTTACCCAACAATAAAAAAAATTATTTTACGAACCAACTATATATGTAACCAAATTTGAATGCATTGCATATTTGTTTGTTTCATTTATAAGGAAGAAGGTCGAAATTAAATTATATATTTTTATGAATGCTAAAATATAATTTTACTATTGTAGACGTATATCTTTATAATTTTTAAAAAGATTAAATCAAGTTTTTTTTCATTTTAGAGAACAAATTATAATTTTATCATTTATTTACTTAAAATTTTGTAAATTTTTTAGTTTCTTCCTTGGCAATCAAACAAGCAAGAAACCATGTTCTCCCTACTTAATAATGATGGTGTTTCTTTTTACAATATCCTCAATATATACAAATTGAAAATAAAAAATTCTAAAGATTTACTCTTTAAATATTAATATTGTATTTATAATTTTATAAAGAGTCAATAAACTACATAATGATGCATAATTTAAACCGAAAGTAAATGGATTTAATTTTAAATATTTTAAATAATGTGTTATTATTTGATTAACTGATAATGCATAAAATGCATTAAATATAATTCAATTTAATTTTGTATTTTGATGGTCACATTTTTAAATTTTTTGAGTTAATTGTACCAAACATCCCAAAATTATGACCTTCATTCTTTATTGGTCCTTAAACCTTAAAGCATTATAATCACATTTTTAAGCATCGATGTTATATCAATAACGCCTTTCTAATATTAAAATTGTTAATTTAACCATTAAATGATATGTCATATTTTATGTCATATAATTTAAAATGAAGATTAATATAGTAAAAATAGATATAAAAATCTTAATTTTGAGGTTCTCTATTTTTTTTTGTTTTCTTTATTTTTAATTTAAAAAATTGATAAATAATTCAGTTCTTAGCTTTCGACCCCCTCAATCACTACATACGCCCCCGATCAATGTAATGGGATGTGTCTATTTATCTATCTTTTGACTTGAAATGGGAGCAGATTTGAAAAATGATCTTAGAGTGTTTAGGGTTGGGCCAAGAGGGTCTCTTAAAGCCCTTTCTCTTTTTCTCCTATCAGAGTTATTTCTTATTTCACAAATACTTGCCATGGTAAGGAAGAAGGGGGAACAAACACACTTGGAGAACGGAGACTTGTATGCTGCGTTCGGGAAGGATGAATCGCTCGCGAAAAACTATGTAGCAAAGTTTTACTTTTCTTTTTTAATTTTCATTTAAAATTATGTCATATGAGATTTAACATTTCATTTAATAGTTAAATTAGTAGTTTTAATAATAGAATGATTTAATTAATATAATGTTAATAATTTAAAGATGTAATTAGAATATTTTAAAACTTGAAAATTTAAAATAAGGGTCTTGATTTGTAAATATTTGATGTAATTAAGTCTATCTTTTTTGGAAGGATTTATAATATATTTTTATTTTTCTATCTTAGATTCTAAATGGGGAAGGAGTCTTGAGACACAGAAGAGGTGTGAATTGAACTGAAAATATAGAGAGAGAAGCGTATATATTGAAATCCCCATGAGATACGGAGGTGTCATCTTCATGCAGTTTATTTTTCATATAAAAATATAAAGATTTAATAATAAATTTAGCTCTCGATGTTTATATCTTTTATCAATTTGGTCCTTATTATTCTTTTTTTTTTCTTCAAATTGCTTTCTTTTAACGAAAATAATGACTAAAACACTGTTTTTAATGATATTAACACGACAACCCGCGTGACAGTCCAAATGTGGTTCATGTTTTATGTCAACAAATAATAAAAAAATTATAAAAATACAAAATATAGTATGAAGTACAGGCGAATTGTCGTACAGGCCGTCATATTTAAAAATTTAATGTTTTAGTCAGTATTTTCGTTAAAAAAACAAATCGACTCTTTTTGACATTTTAATGATTAAATTCGATTTTTTTAAAGATTGACTGACAAATTTAATTAAAAAAAATAAAAACCAAATTAACAAAAGATATAACCATTAAAAGCCAAATTTATTATTACGAAAATATTGTAGAAACATTTTTTTTCACATAAATATGGAATTAAACCATTAATTCAATTAATTAATTGATTGAAAATAACAAAAACTTTGTGATTTAAGATTTCGATCTATCCTTTCAACTAATGCTTTTATTTTTATTTCTTCTTTTAGTTCTTCAAATTGAAAAATAACAAAGCAGTTTGTTTGTTTACTTGCTTTAAGAAAAATGAAGGGCGAAGAAGGGAAAATTTTTTTGGTTTAATTTGTTAACTAAGGAGGAGCTGGCATGCACTTAAAGAAGAGCAATTTGATTAAGTAATTGAGAATTAAATTCGTGGCTATTTTTTTTAAGCGAGTATTCAATCGAGTCGAATTTAATTAAGTGAAAAATATTAAATTAATTAATTTGATTAGTTCGATGTGAAATATGACGCGTGAGTTTTGGTTGTGATTTATATGTAGATTTGAAACTTTGATTTTAATTCAATTGTACACATTTAAAGAAATAGATATGTCTGTTTATTTTCATATTAGATTAATATACGTAAAAGGATGCTAATTCGATAGTGTTGTTAGTGAGTTGATAAAAATTGAATCAAAATCAAAGTTTCATGTACAAAGTCGCACAAAATTAAAGTTTATGTATGGCATTGCACATTGGATCAAAATTCATGTGTAGTTTTGATATTTATCAGTAATATAACACTATTTTTAGACAGATTAAATCATGTTATTAGTCTATATACTCAGTGTTCTTATATTTTAATTACGTCAATTTGAGTCATTGTACTTTTCAAATTGATCAATTTTAGTCCCTATGATTTTAGAATTTTGAAATTTCAATATTGACCCAAAAGGATAGTAATTAAATATGTTTGGTTAAACTTTATTATTGGTCTTGCACTGTGCGTAGAATTGTAAATTTAGTTCATGTTATCTAATTAGATTATAATGGCAAAATGTATTAGATTAAAATTTTAGTCTCAGTGCAAATGATAGTCTATAATCCATTAACTGATCTTTTGTTGAGTAATACGTAGAAAGAGTAAACTTACGAGGATGACGCCAAGGGGGGATAGTTTGGCCTTTTAAGTTTTTTTTTATATTTTAATTTAGTAAATGATAAAATTATATTTTGACCTCAAAAAAAAAATAAAATTTTGATTTAATCCTTTAAAAATTGTAAAGATATAAGTTATTAAAATTGTGAAATTGCATATTAACTTTCATAAAAATATATAACTTAATTCCGAAGCTCCTAAAAAAAAATTATGGCTTCGCCCTTGCTAACACGGCACTAAAAATGTGCAGATTTTTGAAATAGTAAAACTTAATGAATTTAAGAATAATTATTTGGTCAAGGTTGAGATTTTACTATTCAAGAAGTACTTGAACTAAAAATGATAAAATTGAAGTATAATGACTAAATTCACAATATATACATATTATAAGGACTAACAACAAAATTTAACCTTTTAGTTATCATAATGAGTACATAACTCTAGAGTTCACAAAGTTATAGATTGAAAAGCTATGCAGATTAGATGATTAATTTGACTATTCAAAATAATAATTTATGTGTTTTCTAGCAATTATAAAAGGAATCAATCCAATTGGATCACAAATAACCTTCTAAAATTGTGTATAACAAACGAATTATTCGAGTTATTCAAATAATTTGATTTATACAATATTAAGCTCGAAATATTTAATTTTAAAATTGAGATAAATATCAAAATTATATATGAATTTTGATTTTGTGTAATTTTATAACATGAAATTTTGACTTGATTCAATTTTCACAAAACCATTGACAACATGATCGAATTAGCACCATTTTATGTTGATATATTACATACACAAACGATTTTATTAATTTGATATGAAAATAAATATATGTATTCATTTCTTTAAAATGTGTACAATTTAATCAAAATTAAATATTTCATGTATACATATGAACCACGTCCAAGTTTCATTAGTATAATTACACCAAATCAAAGTTCATGTATCAAATTGCAAATTAGATCAACGTTTATGTATAAATTTGATATTTATTCCTTAAAAAATTTAAGGGCGAACTACAACCAATGTTACTAAACTATTAATAAGTTCATATTTTGGTCATTCAACTTCAGAAAGTTACAAAATAGTGATTGAACTATTTAAAAGTTTTCATTGAAGTCACTGGATTGTTAAAATCGATGTTGTATAACCTTCTCTGTTTGCACCACCTTCACCAATTGAAAACTCATATTCTTTTTTTTCTTCTACAATTCAATTTTTTTTATGAAATAATTTTGAACGTCACGAATTCATGAAGTAAAATCTAAACAACTTTCTTTCTCCAATCTTTGACACTAACCGTCAGATTGACTTGTATCTAAGGTATGTTATTCTACTTGTCGAAAGGTATTGATCCACTGTACCAACCGTTGAATCATTGATTGGATCATGCTAGCTAGACTTAAATGACATTGAGCGTAGTTTAACAGAAAATTTATTCAAATTTTCAAAATCTGATTTGGATTTTGCTCGTTAAGCATCCGACCGACCTAAATTCAATTGGGCTGTAACTATGAATTATAAGCCCATTCTAAAACCTATCTTCCTCGACAAAACCCTAAATGTTTTCTGCCATCGTCACTGAGCTCTGATTTTGTTGATCAATTGAATATCGGTTTAAAAGGCTTTGCTCTGGAAAGTCCATTACTTTAATGATGGATGCTTTAATTGAGAAAACAGGTGAACATAAACCGGAATCGGCGCTAGAAACGCCGTTACCTCTTCAACGGAACGCCGTCAACAGCTCAAAGCCGGCCCCGAAGCGGTTCGTCAAGAACCAAATCCCTGACTCGATCCTCAACGACGCCTCCCTTAACGCTGCCATTTCGGTCCTTCCTTCCAATTACAATTTCGAAATCCACAAATGCGTTTGGCGCGTTCGTTCCACTGGCGCCAAGCGCGTCGCACTCCAGTTCCCTGAAGGTCTCCTGATGTACTCCCTTGTTATCTCGGATATCCTCACTTCTTTCGCTGACGTCACTCACTGCTTTATCCTCGGCGACGTCACTTACGGCGCGTGCTGCGTCGACGACTTATCCGCCGTCGCACTTGGCGCTGATTTGTTGATTCACTATGGCCATAGTTGCTTGGTTCCTATTGATGCAACTAAAATTCCTTGCCTTTACGTCTTCGTTGAGATTAAAATCAACGTCGACGGTCTCGTTAACACGATCAAACACAACCTTGGTTCTTCCAAAGAATCAATTGTCCTCGCTGGGACGATTCAGTTTTCCTCGGCGATTAGATCGGCAAAGCCAGAGCTGGAAAAACGAGGATTTAGGGTTTTAATTCCTCAGTCAAAACCATTATCAGCTGGTGAGGTTTTGGGTTGCACCGCTCCCAAAATCGGTTCCATTGCAAATGCTAATGAATCCGTGGCGGTTTTTGTGGCGGACGGGAGGTTTCATTTAGAGGCGTTTATGATTGCGAATCCAGGGATCAAGGCATTTCGATACGATCCTTATTTAGGGAAGTTGTTTTTGGAGGAATACGATCATAAAGGAATGAGGGAAACACGAAGGAGAGCGATAGAGAAGGCGAAGAGCGCTAAAAGTTGGGGGATCGTGTTGGGTACATTGGGGAGGCAAGGCAATCCGAAGGTTTTAGAGAGGTTAGAAGGGAAAATGAAGGAGAAAGGATATGATTATACAGTCATTTTGATGTCGGAAATTAGTCCGGTTCGGATTGCTTTGTTTGAAGATGCAGTAGATGCTTGGGTTCAAATTGCTTGTCCTCGGCTTTCCATTGATTGGGGTGATGCATTTTTAAGGCCTTTGCTGACTACATTTGAGGCAGAGATTGCTCTTGGGGAGATACCTGGGTGGTGGGAGAAAGACGGTTGTGGTTCTTGTGGAAATGGATTGAGTTGCAGCGAGAGTAAATCATGTTGTGGTGATGGCAATGGAATGAAGGATTTTCATGGTGATTATCCCATGGATTATTATGCACAAAATGGTGGGGAATGGAATTCATCTTATGTGAAAAAGTCAGTTCGTCTGATGAGGAGAAACATTGCACCTTCCTCCGGCAACGGTGCTGCCATTTAGTAGCTGCTGCTTGGGAAGGTTTAAAGCTCTGCATTCATGTCAGCATTGCTAACTCTACTTAATGCCATTTCTCTGACTAATTTACATGTAATTTACATGAGTTTTGATCTGTAGTTGTTATTCTTTTTTCATGTTTACACCTTGAAGTACAAGATCATAGAACGTGCTATACTGCAATACAGATAGATCAGTTGAAGTTATGTGTTTGTTGCTGTTTCTTTATGTGTAGAAAGCAAGCATTTCACTAATATTGGATGGACTATTCCATTTTAGACCATGTTTGGATATAATCCTTCATTATTTACATTTTTATCCTGTGTAGCATGTCCCCAAATGGTTTACAAAATACGTACAATATTTCTGTTCCATACTATGATTCCGAACAGGCCACATTTCTAGTAATCATGCCAATAATTTGTCCTTTAAATTCCTTTGAGTTTAGGAGGCCATAATGTGGTAAACCATTGATGGTTATGCATTAGTCTTAGAGGCCATGATGTGATTTACATTCTTTTAATTTTGATATTTAATCCTACAAAGTAAAAAGATTCTCATTTTAGGATTTAATGATTTACATTTTACATTCTTTTGATTTTGATATTTAATCCTACAAAGTAAAAAGATTCTCATTTTAGGATTTAATGATTTACATTCTTTTAATTTGGGTCAGATAGATGATAACAAAGAAACCCTTCAATTAGGCATTGGAGACTTCAACCACCATGCCCTGGGTATCTTGTCTCAACCACTATGCCTTGGTTCAACAAGATGTGATACTTCTGTCATCATGTAAATGTCATCTTCTGCCATTTGTACATAAAAGGGAAAGCACAGCAATCCCTATGAAAATTTTGTTTGTTAGCTAGTATACTATTAAGCATTGAGAACAATAAATACGAAGGCATTAGGCATTGGACAAATAGACCATCTTTCACCAATTTCTACCGTTACTAAAAATGCAAGCTTCAGCTCTAGTATTCAGTAATGCTCTGGTGATTCTTCTAATTTTTAGTTCTTGCACTTCAGTTCATTCAGATGATAACGTGCATGTGAGCATCAAGAACAGATTAGGCAATGGAAAGAACTTAACCTTACATTGCCAATCAAAAGATACCGATCTCGGAGAGCAAAATGTTGCCGATGGGAGCGAATATGGATGGGATTTCACCCCCAATGTATGGGGAACTACATTGTATTACTGTGGTATGGGATGGGAAGAGGTGCAGCAGTATAATTATGACGCATATTCCTTTCAAAGGGACTTTGTTCGTTGCGTTAGCCAATGTTCTTGGCTGATTTCGGCTGAAGGCATTTACGGGTTGAACGGAAACACAGGGTTCTGGGAATTTGCTTACAACTGGTCAAGTTGAATGCTTTGTATCATTTCTCAGGAAAAATAATACATATTGGTTTTCAAAGATGAAGCTCTTGAATCGTGACATGTGTGTGATTTTGTAATCGCTTATGAATCCTCGTTTTAGAAGTCTAATCAAATTGCATCTTACTCTCGCTACTTAAAAAATAAATAAATTAGTTATCTTTGAATGTTAATTCAAAGAATATATTAATTTTTTATTAAAAATTTCATCTACTTATATTGTTAAATCTAGCATGACAATGATACATAGTATGTCAACGTGTACATTATACTGATATACATAAATCAAATTTTAATGGATGAGAATTTTAATAGGAGTAGTTTGCTTTTTAGTTTAATGCACTGAGATTAATTTATTCATTTTTTGAGTAAAGGGGGTAAAATACAATCTAATTCCTAATAGACTATTTTTATGGTACTGTTATCATCTATATTTATATTCCTCAGCATTGATTTCATCATGAATGCTTAATGACTTGCTTTCAAAATAAATTTATGGCAGATGATCCGAGAAGAAACAATACCAAAAGAAAAGTACTTGACCTATAACAAAATCCATAGGCAAACTACCTAGTTCCATGCAAAATACAGTACAAGCCACTTGAAAACAACTGAAATTTCGGCATCTAAAAATCGGAAATCTAACCATGGAGAGGACCCGAAGCATCAACTATACGTATCAGCTACGTCAATGTGGACTTCGGTTTAGAATCGTCTAAATCAGAAGCACTTTCGGTGAACAATTGCAGGGCCCGATTCATCATACTCACCCTTGGAAATCCACATCTGCAGCGTAAGAAAACAGAAAATAAGCAACAGAAACTCAATTAAGTACACCTAATTATACTTAAAAGCACAAATGTTACCTGCTGGAAGGTGCTAAGAGATGCTAAAATAGATCCTCCGATCCAGACACTGTATTTTCTTTCTGGAGGTGCGACCACTTTGATCTTCATGCTGCTAGGGGCAAGAGCTGTGATTTCCTTGCTCATCCTATCGGCAATACCAGGGAACATGGTTGATCCACCGCTAAGCACGATGTTTCCGTATAGATCCTTCCTGATATCAACGTCACACTTCATGATGGAGTTGTATGTAGTTTCATGGATTCCGGCTGCTTCCATACCAATCAGAGATGGTTGGAAGAGTACTTCGGGGCAACGGAACCTCTCTGCTCCAATTGTGATTACTTGTCCATCAGGCAATTCGTAACTCTTTTCAATAGCAGAACTACTCTTGGCAGTCTCCAATTCTTGCTCAAAATCGAGAGCAACATAAGCAAGTTTTTCTTTCATGTCACGAACAATTTCTCGTTCGGCAGTTGTTGTGAAAGAGTAGCCTCTCTCGGTTAAGATCTTCATCAAGGAATCCGTAAGATCACGACCAGCAAGATCTAACCGGAGAATAGCATGGGGAAGGGCATAGCCTTCATAAATTGGCACTGTGTGGCTCACACCATCACCGGAATCCAAGACAATACCTATTCAAATATACGAGAACAAAGTTAATACTAGATAAAAGGACAAGAAAAGTATCATGGAGGCCCCTATACTAGAAGTTAAATCACATTTCACTCACTCTACTCCAAAAATGGGCAAATTGATCTTTCCTATTAAAATTTCCATCCATTTGTACTATTAAAAAACAATAAAACCAGTTATCATAGCTATCGATAGATACCTGTTGTACGACCACTGGCATAAAGTGAAAGAACGGCCTGAATAGCAACATACATAGCCGGCACATTGAATGTTTCAAACATAATTTGGGTCATCTTCTCCCTATTAGCCTTAGGGTTTAGTGGTGCTTCTGTAAGAAGTACCGGATGTTCTTCAGGGGCAACACGCAGCTCATTGTAGAAAGTATGGTGCCAAATCTTCTCCATATCATCCCAGTTACTAACAATGCCATGTTCGATAGGGTATTTTAAGGTAAGGATGCCTCTCTTTGATTGTGCTTCATCACCTACATAAGCATCCTTTTGACCCATCCCAACCATGACACCCGTGTGCCGTGGGCGACCAACAATACTAGGGAACACAGCCCTAGGGGCATCATCACCAGCAAAACCAGCCTGCAAATACAAGAACAAATCCGGCATCGGCATTGTTAAATCAGCCATTAAGCGAAGTTCGTATTCACAGTTCAATAGATTTCACCGTAAGAATATAAATTCGACCTCTGAGCATCAGAAAGATAATTCACCAACCTTAACCATTCCAGTTCCATTGTCACAGACAAGAGGTTGAATATCCTCATCCGCCATCTCGTATTAACCTGAACAAGGAATCGGGATTAACGGACCAAATACGAATCATTTATTAGAGAATACTTCAATTATAGACAACTCTTAAGATAAACACACTCCAAATATCGGACCAAATACAAATCATTTGTTGTACTTCATATTCGTTATCCCTTTTACAGTTTACGGATACTAATCATTTCAAAGTTGATGGCTGTCTCCCAACAATATAACGAGAGACAATAAGATTCGAACCTATTAAATGGAACCCGATTTCTGATTAACATGAATCATCCATTATAAAAGCATGAAATTGGAATTGAACATGTATTGCACCGTATTATATCACTGAGCATATAGCAAATTCCATGGGATTTGAATTTTTTCAAGCAAAATACAAATCCCAAAGTTTCACAAAGATTTAAATGAACTGCGAAGAGCTATCAACTCTAAACATGATGAAACCACAAACTTCATATTTTGAAAGCATAAAACAGTATAGATTAATAGAGCCGAAACTTTAGGCAGATCTAAAATCACAAAAACACATAAACTTGACAATTTGACACTCAAACCAGTTCAAATGCAAGAAATGAACAAAGATATGCTTAGATCCCCAGAAATATTTAGACATAAATAAGCAAAGATAACGAAGTTATATAGATCAAATGAAATCATTTTACCTTTGTTTAAGCAAAAAAAAAACCGCTTAGCTTCTGTGCTTTTTGAAATGAGAGGATATGAAAAAGAAAATTTTGACTGAGAATTTGAAAATACAGAGAAGGGTAAATGTTAGCACTTAGCAGCGGTTTTTATATATAAATCAGAGTGAAATGCAAATGAAATTCAACCCAAATTCAGTTTAAGCCTTGTTTGGCTGCTGAGAAAAAGATAAATTATTCTGAAAAAGGTGCAGCGTGGAAAAGAAAAGAAAACGAGTTGGAAAAAATGTAAAAGAAGAGGAATTTAGGTGTTTTTGTTGGATTTTTCAGTATCCAAAGTCCAAATAAAGGCGCTATTTTGCCGTCCAAATTTCAATTTCAAATGGTGCATCGATTTTAGTCATGTGATGATGTAGTCACAAGATTTTATCCAGGGTAAAAGTACCATGAAGAGCCTTCCATACTTAAAAAATGACAAATTAGTCCTTTTAACATTAAATCAAATAGAAAAATAAGGTAAATTACACTCAAGGTCACTAAATTATTTGTAAGTTTATATTTTAGTCACTCAATTTTAAAAACTTATAAAACTATCACTAAACTATTCAAAAGTTTTCATTTAAGCCACTAAACTATTTAGATTTTTTTATTTAAATCACTAGATTGTTAAATTCTTTTTTAAAGTTCGATAAGCGACGATTTGAAGATCGGTACGGTAGATCAATACCCATCAACTAGTTGAAGAACATACCTTAGATCTAAGCCAATTTGACAAATAATGTAAGAGATCAGAGAAGAAAATTATTTGGATTTTCGTGAAAAAATTTGAATCGTAGAAGAAAAGGAAAAAAATTGGTGTAGGAGGTGCAAACGGAGAAGGCCAATATGAGCAATTTTAACTGCACCGGCAAATAATAGAGAGGCACATAAAGTAACAAATAAAAAATGAACCTTATTATTATAAATCAAGTTATTAAATATTTCGAGCAAATCTTGAAATTCAAAACTTTCCGTAAACCGCCTATCCGATTAGTTAAGAAATGAAAACTTTTGAATAGTTCAATAACTATTTTGTAACTTTTAAAGTTAAGTAGTCAAAACGTAACATACTAATAATTTAATGACATTAGACATAGTTTAACTTGGTTTTAAATAATAAAACGAGTTTTGCGAAGTGAATTTTATTAATAGTATCGATATTAATATAATGATAAAATTATACTTTAATCCCCTTAAAAATATATAATTTAATCTTGATACTCCTAAAATAAATTTCTGGTTTTATCCCTATTTACAGTAACCTAAAATACACACATATGGCATCAACTGTTATTCTCAAACCTCTCATTGTCATTCCATAGTTCCATCAATCGGACTACGGCTCCGATTCGGTCATAACACGGCACTTTGAAGAGGCGAAAGCCGCTTAGCTTGTTTGAAAACGAAGCATAAACGTTTGTTCGTAACACTAATACGGAAAATATACATCGAATTACTTACGATGGAAGCTGATCCTGATCTTATAATGGGTCACTATAACCGAATGAGCTTCCTAGATTCAGATTCGAAGCTTGATGAAGGGAGATTTTGATGGTGTGAGTTTGAGATGATTTGTATATATCGATACACTCCTCGAGGTCGGCATCGCACGTCAAAAGAACCCATTCATTGTCGTCGTCCAAGTACTTGAGATTGATTCTGTCGACATCTTCAATATTGAAATGCTTCGCGATCTCTCGTTGCAAGTCTATAAAGCCCCAATTCGGTTGCAAACCGAACAGTAACTTGACTTGTCCGAACATAGCTTTTACTCTCAAGTCACCCCTGGTTTGATGTTGAAGTAGCTTCATCTCGTGTTGATTTGAGGCGTGCAATTTGGCATCGCCGATAACACTCTTTAGCGGTCCACCAGGATCTTCCATGCCACCTAAGGCATTGATTCTAGTACTTTGCTGTTTCGCTCCGCTGGAACAACAGGTACTTGAACCGGAGCTTTGGCTGGATGAAGAAAGTGGAGATTTCGAAGCAGTGGCTTCTTGACTAAACATGGCGGTCTCAAGTCGAGGTTCTGAAGACATAGAGTGGTTACTGAGCTTCAATGTCGAAGAAGGACTGTTGTTAGAAAAGTTTGGTGAGCTTAGTTCAGGGAAGCTCGAATAGAAAGACCCGATTTGAATGGCTCCCTCTGCACCTTGAACCGATTCGATCACGACTTGGAGCTTTCTTAAAGAATGGCCTACCTTCTTAATTTTTCGAGACGGCCATCGAGTGATCCCGTGTTGCCTGCATATCCTTTTCAGGGTAGTCGGGCACACTGCAAAATGCATCATTGTTTTCCAGTCATTTAAATTACTCAAAAAAAAACTAGTTAACTTGTTCGTCAAGTTAACTAGAAATTGAGACAAGAATATGGAGGCATCTAACTATAATGAAATATTTTCGCACCACCAATACTCTTAGCAGCATCTTTAAGACTCCCTGCAAAGTGCCGCCGAAGATCCTGCAAGCCGATTGTTTTCTCGGTCTTCTTTCGTTTCTTCTCGCCTGCTTTTTTTCCGTCTAAAACCTGATGCCCACTGTCAACTCTATTGGTTCGAGCATGTTGGTGAACCTGTCTGAAATCCAATTCTTTTTTATATTCCCACGAGGACGATATGCCTTTACCCTTTTGTTGCGCCTCCATCATGTGAGCAATCCATGATGACGATTCCACCGGAGAGTCCTCTTTTGATGAAAAAATCCTGAATTCAGTTTCTTTTTTATTGGATTTGAACATTTCCTTAACCGGCAATATAACTTCTTCCTCAAGCTCCTTATCCACGATTACTTGCAAGCTACGGCAAGCCTGCTGCATAAAACCGGACAATGAGTTTAACATACGCTTTTGTGCTTCACTGTCATGACAATCCTTCGGTAAGAACAGCTCCAAAACAAACACAACTGATCCCGTAAAAGCACTTTGTAGCGGGATAGCTACGGCAGCTCGTAACCCGAACATCCTAGCATGGTGAGAAAGAGGATAATTTGTCTTACTGAAGGCCGTTATATCAGTTGCGAAACATTGTTTGTTCGTCGTAAACGCTCTACCAACAATACCTTGGCCTCGAAACAACTGGTGTTCGGAACACGCTTCTAGGAATCCTGTAAGGCCTTCATCAGCCACGAAACAAGAGGAACCCGAGGTCGAAACGCAACAATAAAAGTTCTTATCGGAATGCTGGGATGGTGCCCATGTTAGAGCCCAAGGCAGTTCATATCTCTTGCAGATGGATCTTAGAACCTCGGTTATCTCAGGCAATGCGACTCGATATAACTCGTTATAACCCTGTGAATAAGGAGAAACTCGGTTTTTGTCTCGGAAATGAAATGATAAAAACTATGAAAAATCCAAACTATGCTATTCCTTTAACCTTAACATTAGGGGGAGTAAAGCAATGTGAGCTCCTTAGATCAACAGCCTGCAAACAAATATGCTTTATTTAAACAAGAATATGAGTAATATAATAAACAAATATACATGACCATTGGCTCTTCTGAAAGGTTTTCTTTATTTATTTTTTTTAATTTACTTTTCTAGAAAATGAAAAGTCAATTACCATGTAAGGCATATAACAAATTTGTTATTATTAAAATAGAAAAATGAGAAAAAAGTTTAGGAACCGTCGTTGCGATCGAGTGTAAAGAATCCGTAACGGACGTCTATGAAGTATGCCACCAGTATGAAACATCACATACAGAATCCAAAACATGTCCTAAAATTCAATATGCAGATTGCAGGCTGTAATGTTACTATGACTCATGATGTTCTTTACTATTGTTTCGGTTCCGTTCGAGGACTTTTGTGGATGAAAAGATGTCCTAAATTCAATATGCAGATTGCAGAGTGCATGCTTCGATTTTACGATGAATCATGCAGTTTATTCCGATTGTTTCCTTTCGGTTCCAGGACTTCTATCAATAAAATCGTGTCCTAAAATTCAATATGCAGAGTGCATACTATAATGTTACAATGTCTCATATGGTAAATGAAAGGAACACAGGTAAAAAAAGGAGACCTCGAGAGCTTTGCAGACATGTTCGAGTTCGGGCCGATAATTGATCTTTTGAGTACACGAGACGATCTCGACAACGCCCAAACAAGTTCCACTCCCTTGTTCGAAAACAGGAAGAGCAAACGATCCACCAACATTGTACTTTTGCGCCAACCCGACACGCCGATATTCGTCTCTTCTAAAGAAACGAACATCAGGTGTCCATTCAGGCAACTTCCCCAAAAAAACACGACCAGGCAACCCAATCGGTCCCTCCGAATCCTCCTCGGCCGGGAAGCTGTACGATTCTGAAACATCTCGAAAGATTTCGAGACTCTTACAATTCGTATTCAACGAGTAAGGCTGGCCTTGGGTTGTAAGAACATGCTTGTCTCCTCTTTTAACAGGCACCCAAATTTGTATAAGCACACCATCTCTACCTTTTGTTGATTCCTTCAAATACAAAACAGCCTGCATTAGTCGAGACATAGATGTAACTGCTCGGTTTTCAGATCGACAAAGGTCCAGACTAGCCTGTCCTCGATCCGAATTTATGTTGAAACCTTCAAATAAGAGTTCATCAATGAAATCCATATCCATGGCAGCATCATCATAAAATCCAACATCACCTTCCATGTTCTTAAAAACCATCTAACATCATGAACAAAAATTAAAACACTTTGTAAAAAGAACAAAACCCCATTGTTTAAAACTCTTTGTTTCTTACAAATTCCAGACTTTTACTAATAATTGACACACAAACAAAAACAGTTTGGTTCATTGAGTGAAAAGCAGTGATTTTATCATTAGTTTTTTTTTTTTTTTGTATCAATGGTGGTGGTGACTATGGAAAAAGCATAAAGACCCCACATTGAAGAATATATCAGATTTCTTTTCCTTTTTCTATAGTGGTTTAAGATTATTTACGAATTCTACACCATAAAAAGACACTGATGCAAAGCAGAGAATTAAAATGAAAAAAAAAAAGAGGAGAAAAAAATCTGGGTTCTTTTTTTTTGTTTGTTTATCTTTCTATAAAGTAGGTTGCTTGAAGGAGATTCTGACTGTATATGTTTTATTGAAGAATCTTCTGGACAGTCACTTAAAAGCTAAGGATGTGTTTGGATAGGCGGTGCGTTTATCTGCGGTTAGTGTAAAAATGACGGTGAGATTAAATACTGTAACAATACTGTAGTGTGAGACAAAAAGTAAGCTAAATGCACTGCATCGCATCTAAATCCACCTAAGTTGGTTTTGTTTTGTCGCTTCACAATCCATTTTCCTTCTCTTTCTATAATTAGTAAAAGTGTAATTCCAAAATTAGTTACTTATGTTTGTGTACGTTTATGTTTTGGTTATTCAATTTTAAAAATTATTATTAGCTCATTACATTATGAATGTATTATCTAAATAAATTTTCTGATTTTTTTATAAATTAAATTCATTAATTCATTTAATGAATGAAACCATGCAATTTAGAAAAAAAAAGCGAACACTCGTCGTAGATGGTGAAAGACAAGTTCCATAAATACAACAAAGTCTTTAGCCTCAGTATCAATAGAACATTACGAAACGTGGAAAATTGGTTTTGTCACAACTCAAGCACGACATATGTGGAGTGATTGTAAGCACTTAATACGATAAGGAAATCAGCCTCAAATGGTCCAAAGCGGTGAGCAAAAATCGACAAAAGTATCGAGTATTCACCAAACTAAAGATTACATGCATAAACAAGACTAAAAAACATGCTACAAGAGCATACTTCTCTGAATTTTAATTTTAGGTTAAACTGCACGATTAATCTCTATACTATTTTTTCAATTAATTCTTTTTTGATTAGCCTCTTTTAAAATAAAAAGGGAAAAGACATGAGAGCACAATTGTTTTATTGGAAAGGAAAAGGAAAATAAATTAAAGAACTAATTGGAGAAAGTACAAGGACTAGCTATATAAATTTCCCTAAAATATAGATAAATTTACATAAATATAAGTGACCAATTCTATAATTTACCCTTAATAAAAACGAATCTCAAGCCCAAAGTGATTATATAAGAGAAGGGTCATCAATTGAATTTTTATGCAGAAAATGGTTCAAACACACTGTACAAATGGCTCTCAAGATCTATGGGAGGCCACGGCTGAGCTCTCTTGTACCTGTTTCTTTTTTTTGCTCGAGTCGCCACGTCCGAGAGCAATTAATGTATTAGTTTCATAATCATTAATTAATGCTTGATTAAAGCAAATTAATTATGTGTTTAGGGTTTCAACGTGGAAACCTCCAGCTGAGTCATGTACTGTTTTGATTAATTAAAAGTTTAGCAGAAAACTAGAAATAATAATAAATTGAGAGTTCCTTGCATCTGATTGCTTGAGCAAAACAAGGCAGGCCAAACACTTGTTGCTTTATTGGAAACAATTAACAAATTTACCTACCATAAATTTTAATTTTTTTTATCAAATCTTAAACTAACATATATGCCCATTGATGACTTCATATACTTCATGTAAAATCTCTTACCATGTACTTCTATATATATATAATTGTGAGATGTGACATGCTCATCATTCATTTCGTCCCTTGATTATGTGATCGGGGTAGGGGCGAAATTAATTTATTTAGGAGAGGGAATTAAATTGTATATTTTTACGAGAGCTAAAATGTAATTTTATCATTTTAATAGCTTATATATTTACATTTTTAAAGGACTAAATCAAAATTTTATCATTTTTTGATGGGTCGAAATATTTTTTATTTATTTATTAATTTAGAAATTTATAAAATTTAAAGGGTAAAAAGTTGAATTTCACATTTCAGAGGGGGCGAGCCCTTGCCAGCCACCCCAAGGCCCTTGGTTGAGGGTTTGATCCCCACTAGCAAGAATGTTGTGCATTTCGTGACTAATCGTTTATCTCTTTAGAGAATACCTCGGTAAAAAAATTAGTCATTGCAGTAAAAGATGAATACTTTGATTTTGACCAATATATATCATATGATATAAATATGAATAATTTACGAATGTCTATTAGGTCAAGTAATAAAAAGTTTGATGTCTCTTAGAAAATGTATCAAGTTCAAATCTTGTGAAATAAAAAAACAATATCGAGAGGATTTTGACCTGGCATTTAAGAGTTCAATTCGACTCAACTTTTAATTTAGCTGAGCACAATATAATTATCGAGAGAATTTTTATATGTGTATATATATGAATTATTTGTGGAAATGATGTTATATTATTTAATGACTCTGATTAGTCATTGAAAGAGAAAGAAAGTGTTAAATATATAACCAACCTACGACTTCATCTATAAGTACTAAATGCTGATTTCATTCACAAAAAATTGCATTTTGGGTTCATAATTTATAGGTTAAATTGAGGTTTTGGTCCTTTTAATATGTTTAAAGTTTAAATTTAATTGTTTTATTTTTTTACTTTTATAATGTCATCAGTTAATCTAAATAGTTAGACTGTTAATTATTGATGTCATTAGTTGATACAAAAGAAAATTCATGTTTGCATGATTAGTTAGGACTGATGCTTTAAAAGAAAAGGCCGAACATTTTAAATTGATGATCAAATCATGTCAAAATTAAAATCCAATAACTAAACCCAAAATTTAAAAATAATAAAGGGACCAAATTTAAAATTTAACCTATCAATTATAAATTAAACACACAAAACACCATTAAATATGGTGTGATAAAATATACAAACCCTAATTACCCTAAATTATTGTTTATTGTTTTAGTTTAATGAGATGAGTTTGAGAAGGCTAACCTCATCCACATGTTTCCTCCCCTTAAACATTATTATATTTTTATAACTTTATCACAAGATTAAAAGAAAATCAATATCTTTAATTAATGGAATATAATTCATGATCAGTCATTTATTTATTGAAGAACACGATTAGTAATTGCTATCGACGAAGAACACCTTGATTTCGGAAAAAACATTAATAGTTTAATTCATTCATATAATTATCGTTTATATGTATATAAGCAAGCAAGAGGTATTGGAAACTTGAAAAAAGTCAACTTTGGGTAATTACAGATGTATATATGAATTTTAATTTTAATTTAATCATACACATTTAAAGAAATAAATACATCAATTTATTTTAATATTGGATAAATATAATTATTTATGTATGCAATATGTAAATATAAAATGATGTTATATGAATAATTATGTTAATAATTTACAAGAATTGGATCAAATCGAAATTTCATGTATAAAATAACACAAATTCATATATACAATTACACGTTAAATTATAATTTATGTATAATCCATTGAATCAATGCAAGATACTAAAGGGATTCATTTTTGATATTATATATAGATTCTTATTCATTTTTGATATATAGTTTACTAATTTTCGCTGACGTCAATTATCAAATAATTAATTTATATAAACATTTCAATATTTTTATTTTTATTTTATTTATAGTTGAAATGGAGTTCCATAAGAGGGAATTTTTAATTTGTTTTCTAATGTTAATGATTATATATAATAAAAAAAAATCCACATGCATATTATGGTTTCATATATGATGTGGGATTGAGTTGGAGATGAAGATGCATAATCCATTAGAATTATTTAATTTAAGGGTAAATTGTTAAAATAGTGACTTTTGTTCGACTTAGGTTACATTTTAGTCACTTACGTTATCGTTTTGTTACGAAATAGTTACTCTGCTGTTAAGATTTGTTACTTCTCAAACGACAGTTCGACGTGAAAGTTTAAATGGGTTTTAAATGCCAACATGGATGTCCAATTGAAATGAGAATTTTTTTTTATAAAAATAAAATACAAAATTTTACCCTAAAACCCGATTTTCTCCAGTTTTAAAGAAGCAACAGTTGAGTTTTTTTTTTTGTTACCATCAGAGATGAGAAGAGCAGAACGACAGAGAAGAAGAAGAAGAAGATGGATGCACCAACCTTTATACCTGCTTGCAATTGTGGTTGCCCATAATACACAAATAAACAAAGATGAAGTATGTCATTTTTGTCTATCACATATATGGAAAAACATAAAAATATAAATCACCTTTTTTGCAAAAAAAAAACCATAATATCTAAATCCAAAACCCAGACAAAGGAACAAAAAAACCTATTACTTACTGTAATTCATGTCTGAACCCTTCATTGAATTTATCATTTGTTCTTTCTTTTTGAATAAAAAATCTAAACGATTGAGGGAGCATTTAATTTAATTTCTACTGTTTCAATTCAATAAAGATGACTATAAAAATGAATGGTTTTTTTTAGTCAAAATGGAAACGAAAACTAAAAGAAAGAGGAGACCAAGGATTCTTTTTTTCCGGTTCAAGGATTAATCTAATACATTTGTTTTGATTATTTCGGGAAACCAAAATAACATTTCCTTCAATTGAAAATTCAATTAATTAAATTTATTTAATTAAAAAATAAATTAATTTACTTGGTTGGACATCCTTGTTGGCATTTAAAACTCATTTTAACTGTCACGTCAGACTGTCATTTGAGAGGTAATAGATTTTAACGGCAAAGTGACCATTTTGTAACAAAACAATAATGTAGGTGACTAAAACGTAACCAACTGAGACAAACAAAAGTGACTGTTTTGATAGTTTACCCTTAAATTAATTAAGTTTTACAAATACAATATATCAATTAATTAATAATTATCTTATACATAATTATTTTTATTTTATTTGTGGTTGGAAATGGAGTTTCATCTGCTTATATAAGAGGGAAGTTTTAAATTTTTTTTTAATGTTAATGATTATATAAAAAAATCCGCATGCATATTACGATTTCATATGTGATGTGGGATTGAGTTGGAGATGAAGCTGAATAACCCGTTTGGATTATTTAATTTAATTTAATTAAGTTTTACAAATATAATATATCAAATATATATTTTTATTATATAAGAGGGGGGTTTTAATTTTTTTTTTAATTTTAATGATAATATATAAAAGAATCCCCATGAATATTAAGGGTTCATATATGATGTGGGATAGAGTTGGAGATGACGATGAATAATCCATTACAATTATTTAATTTAATTTAATTAAGCTTTACAAATATGCATGTCTTCACTCTACCTGTCTTATCTCTTTTCAATTTGCAGATTTATTTTGTAGGTATCTTTGTTGTCTTCACAAGTTGTGATGAATAGATGATAGCGCATGTCGTTCACTAAAACTCCACCAGCCACTAGTAGTTTTTCTTAGAAAGTGAGTGGCTTTTCATTGGCTTTTTAATCTGATTCTGTTTTGAGAGTATTTCAAAATAATAAATGATTTCACGAGTTGATTTGGACCCGTGTTGTCTTAAGTTTTATATGTTTTTTGTTTGTTTTTTCATTGTTTAATAAGTTTTCAGTTTTAAAAATTTTTGCCTGCTCTTGTGGGACGTTTTTTCTAGTCTTACTTATACATGTAAACCTTAGTTTTACAGGTGATTTTAGGGATGATTTTGTTGCCGTCCTCTCTAGTTTGGTAAATGCTCGACTCTTTTGTCAATTTTTGCTCGCCACTTTGGACCATCCGGGGCTGATTTCTTTATCGTATTAAGTGCTTGCAATCACTCCAAATATGTCGTGCTTGAGTTGTGGTCAAGCCAATTGTCAACGTGTCATTATGTTTTGTTGATGTTGATGCTAAAGTCTTTATTGTATTGATGGTGCTTGTCCTTCACTATCTACAACGAGTGTTTGTTATTTTTTTCTCCTGAATTGTATGATTCCATTGAATAAATTAATAAATTTATTTTTTATAAACCAAATTGACTAAAAAAAAAGCTTGGCCTTAAGCTTCGAGCTCAATCTACCCAAATGACTTGTTTTAATTATTAAAAATAATAAAAAATTATTTTATATAAATTTAATTTATAAAATATTTTATATAATTTATTATTTTAAAATAAAAAAATGAATCCAACAATTTAAAAATAAAAATAAGTTAAAAAAGAAAAGAGCATCCCAGATTCCCAATAATGCAATGAAAGGACATATTCTACTTCCACCTTACAAACAAAATATAAGGTTCTGGCTTCAATTTTTAGATATCACCTTTAAAGATTCATACATGATCATGCCAATATAAGTAACAGTTTCAAGTAATATTTATCAAATCATTCACATAGTTGGGTTCTTTGAGCCTTGATTTGGTGATGATGAAGTATAAGAATTTTATTTTAATGTGGAATTCGATATATGAAATTTGAATTATGGTTCATATGTATAAATGTTTGTGTATGTAACATTTAATGTAAAATTGTGTTAATTCGATAATGTTAGTAATATTTAATAAAATTATACAAAATCAAAATTTACATGTGACATTACACGTTAAATCAAAGTTCATGCATAGTTTTAATATTTATCTCGGACTAAACTATAATATTTCTATTTTTGGAAGTTGCCCATGCTTTTGAGGTCTTGTCTTTTTTTGTTCAATATAGAAGATTCCTTTAAAAGAAGACAAATTGAAGTATAAAGAGACAAAGCCTCCAAAAAGAACATACAACAAAGGCCAAGGTATGGCCCAACCAAAAATGAGACCCTAGTTGCTGCTCGCCATTGCCGATGTCACAGCCCGAGGAAGAGAGGGAAAGGGCTTTGGGAGAGAGTGAGAGGTTATTGCAATTGGCCCAATGGCACGCGTGCCTCTAGTGAAACCTATAAAAGACGTTGAAACCGTCATATTGTTGGGAAGGAGAACAAATGGAGGAGAGACAGCCGAAAACATTGGCAATGTAGCCACTAGAAGCGATGACACCAAGGATTGTCGAGATGTGAGACTAGTGAGGGGCCTTGGGGAGGGACCGGCGTCGAACCACCATGAGAAAAGAGGCTTCATTGAAAACAAAGACAAAAGATCGAGGAAACTCCTAGTAGAAAATGGAGAGACTAGCTTCAAGGAATCGTGGAAGACCACGAAGAAGCCGGAAGCAACGCCTCTCGCCATTCTGATCATAAGGAAATGGCGCAAAAAGAAAAGAGGGATCAGCCGCACCGACGATGGTGAAAAGAAAAACCCTTTTAAAGGGTTCATTCCATTTATCCACATAATAATGGTTTTATAAGTTTAGTACGTGATGTTTCCAAGCTTGATGCTGATAAAAGTAAACAAAATTCGAACTTGAACTGGCTTTACTCGAAAAATTCAAACAACTTAAACTCATAAAAATTAACTCGATCGAAAACCAGATTAATCCAAGCTTATAATCATCTTTTGAGTATCTTATGTTTGCCATGGAGCTCAAAACTGTAACATATTCAAATTTACGTGAATTCAATCAACTTAAGAATTAAACAAAATAAAATCAAAACTATTATTCAACAATTAAATTTGGGATATATATATATAAACTAAATACACTGTCAAATATCAGTATACAGAAATAATTCTAAACCCTACATTCAACAATAGTGTAAACTCTCATAAACTTAAACTCAAATCCAAAGCCATGCAAGAAGAATATGAAGAAGATGAAGCATTTTCAAGTTCAACAGGTGGTGTTGGAGCAGGCAAGTTCAAGTCCAGACAACCACCTTGTCCTGGTTCAAAATGGTTCAATGACGGTTCATCATTTTTGTCCCAATGGCACCTTTTATGCCCACCCAAAGCTTGTCCACTTGAGAATACCCTTAAGCAAATGCTACATTTATGTCCCAAAAACATCACCGTTTTGTCATCGACCTCGTAGCCGCCATCAGTTCTAGTTATTGCGAAACAACCTTTTACGTTCTTGTGGCTAGCCCTATGACCACCTAATGCTTGGTGTGACCCGAATACCTTCTTACAACTCGAACATTCGAATCGGAAAGTGTCGGTTTCTTGAACCATGTTGGGTTCAGTCTCGCTGGTAGTACCATTAGCCAACATCAACAAGGACGCTGCGATAACATGGTCCTCTTCGGTCATCGAAGACTCTATATCATTCATTTCCTTGACAGGGGAAACGGGACGGCGATATTTCGGAGGAGGATTAATCCCACGCCATTGTCGTTCAGGGTGACATCGCATGTGTCCGAAAAGTGCTTTCCATGACCAAAACTTCTTCCCGCATTCACTACAAGGCGGTGTGATCTTCGGCGCGGAAGGGTCGGGTTTTTTAGTATATTTAGGCCTGGAAACAGGACTAGAACTGTTCGGGAACCCAGTGGTATCGACCTTCATCGATTTGGACCGTTTCTTCTTGTGATTCTGATCACATTTCACCAACGCGATGTCATGCTGCGAAACAGAAGAAGGGAATCGAAACCCGGAATCGGAGCCAACGTTTTCATTCATTTCGAAACAATGAAAAGAAGAAAAAAGAGTGTAATATGGTGGATGAATGGATTATGTAAGGAAGTGTTGGTGTCGGCAGTTAATAAAGGAGTAAGGGACAAGAGGGGAAGTGTTTTGAAATTGGGCGGTTATTTTGTGATTCAGTTAGATGTTGGAAACATGGGGTTAGTTACCTTTTGGCCTTAGCCAATTACCGTGGGTTATGCTTCACTGCATTTACCCTGTAAATCCTAGAGTTGTTTTGTTTCACCAAAAAAATATATATATATTAAAAGTTATATTTATTATCAAAAAATAACATACTAAGTCCCTAAATTAAGCCCAAACTTTCAGTTTGATACTAAAACTTTTTTTTTTTGTTTAACTTTGATATTTAAAGTATTATTGTCGTTCTAGTTTACTTCAAAAAAAGAAAACTTGCAATAAAAATATAATACGTGACACATTTTTTATTGTACATTGGTCAAATATATATATATAATCGGGTGTAAATGATAATTCAATTATCAAATTGGAATAAAAAATTTAAGTGCAAAGTAATAAAAAAAAAGTATAGTTTAATAATTACACATATGAATTGGATAAATTAGAATGGTTTAGGATTGTGTCAAATTGGGTCTTTATATTTTTGAGTCATTTCGAGCTTATTTAAATTTGTTATCATTTCGAATTATTTTGGCGATGTTTTTGAAATTATTTCGATGGTCAAATCAATTGACCAATTCAACTAGTCTTATCAAACCAGTCTTACCAGTTCAAAACTAACAAACTCCTTAAAATTTCAAAAAAATAAAAAATTATAAAAACCGATTCAACCGCCAATCCAGTTAGTTTTTAACTCAGTTCAACCAATCTGGACCGGTTCATAAGTCAATTGATTTTCTACCCCTTACTAGACCTGTACATCGGCCGGTTCTTGATCTAACTAGCTGATCCGGTCCGATTTAGAAGTTTTAGGGTTAGTCATTTTAATTTGACACTTGAGTTTAGGTAATTTCGAGTTACTTATTCAAATTATTTAAAATTCGGATATTTTAAGCTTATATCATTTCGAATTGAAATCATTTCAAACTAATGCAAGAATTGACATTAAAGGTATGCTTGAACTTGACCCTGAAATAGATGAAACCCAAATTTAACAGTGCAAACTAGGCTTAATACAAGCAACTTAAAGGATCATTTTCAACAGCTAAAGAAGAAAGAAACTTAAAAAAGGATCATTTCAGAACACATATGACAATACAGTTTTAAGTGTACTGTCCGTACCTTTTCGCTATGAAAATACACGGAATTTTCAAGATAAAACTACAGTAAATACCGCATTAGCCAGCAACTGCAGAACAACTACAAAGAACGAAGATCAGAACAAGTGCGCACGTTTGTGCACCGGTTTTTCTATTACAACTTACAACATTGGTTACCTTGTGATACTTTTTATTTGTACGATTGATCCGGTTGATTCGAGGGTGCTTTAGCTATCTTCATGGTTTTTCCCAGGACATTTAAAACGGCAACACGCTGCAACTCTTTTGCTGTAACAACGGGGAAGAACAATAAAGCACAAAGAACAATATGAATGCTACTAATTGCGATAATTACCGACTGATTATGATGATGGAATGTTATAATTTATAAACACAGTATATCTATACATTCATACAGATAATTGTACGAAAAAGTAATACACGATGCACACGTAAATTACCTTCTTCCAGTGAGAGCTGAATCGATCTTTTTTCGAGTTCTATAGCATGTTTACTGAGTTCAACTGCAGAAAGTGATCGAAGCACTGACAACATAACACGAAATGACTTTGTAACATAAGATTTTTACGATTGGGAGAGTAGATACAGTAAAATTGGTAAAGCACCATGAAGGCCTATGTAAAGAGTCGGATTGCATTTGGCCCTCTCTACTAAAAAAATGGACAAATTAATCCCAGTATGTTACATCAAAGAGCAAATTCATCCTTCTGTTAAAAATTTCATCTATTTTTACTATTAAAAAATGGGCAAATTAGTCTCTATATGTATAGGGACCAGTTTTTAGCAGAACAAATTGATAAAATTTTTAACAGGGGACTAATTTGTTCTTTGATTAACATATAGAGACTAAATTGCTCATTTCATGAGTAGAGGGAGCAAAATGCAACCGACTCCTACTACAGGGGCCTCCATGGTATTTTTACCGGTAAGATTGATTCATTGAAAATACGGACATACTCTGGGTATAATCCTCTAGATCGGACTGGTCCAACTTTTTCAATAGCATCTGCAAATGATAATACCGCTCTTCCCAGTGAAGCTTCTTAAATCCATTCGGACTATCCAATGCAGAGGCTGAGGAATCGAGTGTATGTTGATTGGATTCCAAGGGTGGTGCTAATCTCGTAGCAGATTTTCCGAGAGGTATGGGCACTGAAGGTTTGGCAGATGAACTTGTCAAGGGCGCCATCGGAAGTGGTGCAAATGCTGGAAAACAAGAAACTTTAGGCTCCTTTATTTGGGGCTTTTGTTGGTTAATTTCCTCCACTTGACCACCTGCAGGCCTCGGCTGTTGGCAATTACTTGTGCTGCTACAGTCCAAAGCACAGTTTTTCGCTAATTCTGCTTCGGGTTTTCTACGCACATAAACAAGATGCCCGTTTATAGCACTACTGTTCGGAGATTGGCAGCGTGAAGGACTCACAGGACATTCAGGGGCTGGTCTCTTATTTCCAGAAACCTTAGCAGGATCGATAACAGGTCCTCTATCTTTAGAAAATGAAGAGCTTCCCGTTGAGTACGGCACAGTTCTGTTTTCGTTCTGCAGATCTCTTAATGGTGTCTTCTTTGTACCAACCAGAGGTTGCTTATCACAAGTCGGCAAGTTACTTTCAGGATTCCGCAGCCCGTATTCACTAACTTTAGAGTCTATTGTTTGTTGACCCATCTGGTGATTTTTTTTTTCTGATCAAGGTAATAAATTGACCATGGTCATATAACTGAAATCAAATCAAAACTGAAGATGCGGTTCTTAAACTAAAAACGGATAATTTTTCCGACCTGAATGACCAGATATAGCTTTTCTTTTTGGAATTTAATGCATACTGCTTTTCCATAATTGACAAGCACAAGCCCAGACAAACAAACATATCAGTGTTAGCTTTTGGCTTAAACCGAAAATAACGTAAAATTTGATCAGATTCATAAAAACCAAGCAGATCATGGCATAAATAATAGCAAAAATAGTAACGAAACTATACTAACAGGCCATTTTTTTTTAGTAACATAAAATGAAATTCACACAAATGTAAGACAATCCCTTGAAATTTTATGATTGTGATATCACATTTTGTTTTATCATGTATAACGTTTACCACTTGAACCTTCTCTTCATGTTCGGGGTCATGTCTGAGAACAATAATACAAAACAACCTATTCAAAATACTTTAAAAGAACAAAGTATCTGGCTGATTTTCACAAGATAAAGGAGTTTTTTCATGCAACGAGTTTGGCCTTAGCCGGACATGTCTCGAGGGAAGTGAATGATCTATGGTTTGGAATCTCTTCTAGTTAGTAATTACGGATGAATATCGAGGCAATTCGATATTAAGGATCAAGGAAAACTACCTATGTTTTGCTAACAATAGCAAGGTACACTGCCCTCGGCTCTGTCAAAATTGAAATAGTTTTACCTGATCCATTAACAATCACCATAGATGGTGAACTATTGCTAAGGTCGGGATTTCTAACCAAATTAATGTATCAAAACCGGAACTCAAAACATTTGGGAATAAAGTTCATACTTAAATGCATTTACAAATGGATCCTCAAGTTTGGAATCAATAATTTTTTCAATTCCAAACAAAGAAAACTACAGATTTCAAATAAGCTCCATAAAATTTTATATGGAATTCATTAAACAATATTTAGAATGCATTTTAAATTTGAATTTCTCTTAAATAGAAACAAGATACAAACTTGGGCAAATACAAAATATAACAAATTAGGTCATTTTTCACTCAAATCAAACAAAGAACATTTTAACCCAACAAAAGTCAGAATTGAAGATTATTTCAATTGAAGATTATATCAATCAAAGATACAAATACATCACATATTGCAAAAAATACAAAAGACCCAGTACCCAGGGTGTTTTCTTAAACACAAATTAATCAACTTTTCAAGACATAGGTTCTTCAAGATGCATTAAAGGAACAATACCCATTGAATCAAAATGCAAAAATCAGCACAAAAATGGGAATATTTATGCAATTATATTGAAGTTGATCATATTCAAAACATTCACAATTACCTAACGAATAAGAACATAAATAGGAGACGAATAAAGCAAATGAAGTGCTGCAAGAGGAAAATATATAGAAAATATTGAATTAAAACAAAGATAGAGAAGACATTTTACCTTAGCTCATTTCAAACGCAGAAATAGAGAAAATAGAGAGAGAAAGATCGGTTTTTTCAATAGGCAAGGAACTTTTGCCTCTAACGAAGTAGTTTAATTTACCGTTTAGACCTTTGAACTTTTTAATTTTTAGTTTCGAGGGGAATATTACATCATGACACTCTAGTTTTTGGAGTATTTCTATAATTCCTCCCCCAACATTTGGAAAATTAGATATTATGCTATATTGGCATTAACATGTTTTTTAAATTAAACCCACTGCTCAATGAAAAACTTGCATGAATTTCAAAGTTCCCTTTGTAAATAATTGCTTTTGTATAATAGGGTAAATTGTATTAGTAGTAGTCCAATTATGAAAAGTTATAAAAAGATCACAACTGTTCGACTTTTTCTTTTTTGAACACAAGTCGAATGATAATTTGGCAGCTTTTAAAATTAACATAATAGTAACTTTAGCCCTCAATATTTATACATTGTGTCAATTTGGTATTGATTCTAAAAAGATTAACCCCTAATATTTACAAATTGCATAATTTGATTGTCTTTTTTTTAGATTTGCCCTTGTGACATTGAGAGTTTATATTAAAAGAATGAAAAAAATTAAAATTATTATCTTGGATTTCTGAGTGTTTCCATTTTTGATATATTTTCAATCAAATTTAACTAATAAAGTTGATTTTTTAGCTTTTCAGTTGAAACAAAACTACAAAAAAGATAAAACTATATAATGTGTAAATGTTGCGAGATAAACTTTTAAGAATCAAAATTAAATTGAGATAGTGTATAAATGTTGAGAGCTAAAGATAGAATTATGCCAATTTTAACCCATGTCATTTTTCCATTAACCATTTAATGACTAGCAACTAAAAAAGAAAAAATCGGATAGTTACATGACCATTTTTAAAACTTTTCATAATTAGGTGACTAACAAAGAAGATTACCAATACTTGGAAACTAATAACAGAATTTAACCTTTCAAACTTTATATGAGAGAACAAGCAAGTTCACCTCAATACTGGGGCTAGAAGAAACTTATATCAATGAATGAAAAAGGACTAATCTTTGGATCAAAATGAAAGCTTCGAATGGCTAATTCGCACAGTTCATTTGCATTTGCATCGGGCGGATTCAATGCATGAATAAAATTTTCCCAGTAAGATTCCATTGAAAATCCAAAAGCAATGGAGAACAAAAATCACAATGACATAAGCAGCCTCTTTTTTTATGTTCTTATAACAAAGAAAAAACAATAATCTGATGTGTATGTACATAAGCAAGTACTTGAATGATCCAATCCAAGTTACGCACAAAGCCTATTGATATAAAGTTCTCGGGATCATCGTCATCAATGTGTTTTACTTGCTTACCAAACACGCACGAACAAGGGGATCAGCAGGCATGTCGATAATCTGTGGTTGGCTATGGAAAACAAGCCAAATGAACTAATCTTACAAGAATATTTCGAGGCATTACTGCCCAGGATTTCCGAGAAGTCTCTCAACTGCAGCGTGGACGTTTCCAGAAGTAGCACGAAGTGCTCTAATGTTCTCTTCAGTGTCGTAGAAACCCATTTCTCGGAGTTGTGATAATTGTGTAGCATACAGTTCTTCTGGGGGAACTGGAAAAAACAACGAAGATGGTATTAGTAGTGTAGCAAATTTAATGAAAGTGAAGTTTTCATATAATATGAAAAGATATAATGATGCTAACCATTGGGTTGGTTGGGAACACTAAGGCTACCGGCACCGAGACCACCGAACATATTCATCAACAAGTCCAGACTAGGAGTACCAGGTGCTCCTGGAAATGCAATAAAACAAAATGAAGTGTAAAATATAGTCGAAATAAGAGCTTGTTAAGAGAAGGTGGCAACACAAGCTAGAGAGTTCGATGTTTAACAGAGCCCTTTCAGGCACTTTATCGAAAAAATCTGTAACTACAGTTTGGACTTGTTCGTATTTTGTACCTCTAGTAGTACTGCTCCGCGTTGAATCCCTGTAAGAATGCTAGCTACGGTTAGAAAAGTGATGATAATCATCAAGGTAAGTTCCCACATAAAAAATATTAAGAACAGAAAAAGAATTTGATTCTATTTTTATTAAATCCTTCAGATGGCCAAATCTAAAACAACAATTTAGAAATTATTATGGTAGGTGTACAAGAAATCTAAGTCCAATCAAGAAACAGACACTAATTCACTATAGAAATCGGTGTAATGATAAATTTAACCCTCAACGTCTACATCTTTTACCAATTTGGCCCTTATTCTATTTTTAATTAAATTTGGCCATTAAGTAAAAAAAGAGTCAAATCACTTTTTTTAACGGAAATGCTGACTAAAACATTAATTTTTTAACAATGTTGGCATGGCAATCCATGTGTACTTTATGTTGACATGACATTATTTGTCTTATATGTCACATTAACAAATAATTTAAAAATGATAAAAATTCAAAAATTCAAAAATTCAAAATTCAAAAAAATAGCATGAAGTATAGGTGGGTTGCCATGCGGGCTTCTATGTTTAAAAATTTAACGTTTTAGTCAGTATTTCCGATAAAAAAACAATTTGACTCTTTTTGCAAGGTGATGGTAAAATTCGACTTTTTTAAAAAAGTAAAAGGCTAAATTTAGCTCAAAAAAAGAATGGCTAAATTGACAAAAGATTTAAATGTTATATTTATCATTATACGTCATTTGTAACAGCAGCAAGAACAAGTCTTAGGACAACCTTAAAAACAAGAATAGCACAAAGCAATCCGGGTTTTAGTTACCAATGGAACATAGGTACTATTACTTACTGAGTAGACTGCTGCCGATTGAGCTGAGACAGAAGCGACTGTTGTAAAGTTAGCATTTGCTGCAAGAGACAAAAAAAAAAGGCAAAGGGAAGGTGAACGGGGTGAGTTTACTGCCAAAACAAAACTAGGGTAAAAATATCATAGAGGTCCTTGTACTGGGTGTCATATTGCATTCTGCCCTCTCTACTCAAAAAATGGGCAAATTAATCCCTGCACATTAGATTAAAGAGCAAGCTGGCCATTTCTGTTAAAAATTTCATCCATATCTACCATTAAAAAATGGCATGACTAACAAAATAATCAAATAGTGACAAGTGGTGTGCCACATGTACCTTATGCTGACATATAGGGACCAGTTTTTAACAATAGAAGTGAATGAAACAGAAGAACCAATTTACTCCTTGATCTAACAACAGAGACTCATTTGCCAATTTTTTAAGTTGAGGGGGCAAAATGCAATTGGAATCTGGCTCCTAGTACAAAGGCCTCCATGATACTTTTACCACAAAACTTGGTAATAAAATAATCTTGATATTATCCACTGGGGTAGCCTTAAAATGCCTAAAAGACCGTATCAGCTAAGGTGAGATTACATAAAGAACAAAAGATTCAAAACCATAGAATCATGTAATAATCATTTATCACGTACTCAAAGAGAAATCAGAGATGCAAGCGGCTTAGGATATACCTGCATTGTCTCAGGGGAAAACATCTGACGAAGTACTTCAGGGTTTTGCATCATTTCTCTCAATTGAGGGTTCGAGTCAAACATTCCACGTAGTTGGGGGTTGAGATTCATAATCTAAAAAAGTACACAAATTCTTAACATAACGAAAACGAACAGATAACAAGCTCTCGATTGAAGTGATTCTTCAAAGTACCTGATTCATATACTGGGGATTAGATGCTACACTACGCATCATCTCTGATATAGCTGGGTTTTGCAACAATTGTGTCAACTGAGAAGCATCTGGCATTCCATTCAGCATGGGCGGCATGTCTGGTAGCCCAAGCCCTCCTAGACCACCAATACCGGGTGTCCTAGCATCCGTAGCAGGATTTGACCTTGCAGCAGTATTGGTCTGGGCTGCCCCTGACAATTTGCAGCACACAGATATGAAACAATAGTTGGCATCTAAAGAAAAAAAGGTTTAGATAATTCTAGTTCGCCGTATATTAACTTTTCATACTAAAACTGCAGTAACATAGTGTAGAACATATTGTATTGAAAAACGCCATCGCTTTAGTAATTCATGATCATGAAAAACTAAACATGGCAACAAGCAGTCTCAGACAAAATATTGTAAAAGCCGTCGCTCTACTTCACCATGCAAAATTTCTAAATAAGAACAAATTCTTCACTCAATGGCTAAAAAGAAAGAATCCCTCATTCATATTGCAAAATGTCAAAAGAAAATATATAATTACTAATCACGCAACATTAAACACGGGCAGCAACCTATACTTAAATTAATTCTTAATCAAAACATTCATCACACAACTGAATAAGCTCAGTATAATGTCATTATAGTTTAAGCATTGATCAATATTCAAGTGCATGTTACCGAAATTACTTAAGACCGACAGCTTTTGGGATCATGCTTCAATGAAGTAAAGAAGGCTGAACCTTACCACCACCAGCATTGTTGCTCCAAGGGTTAGGAAGAGGATTCGTATTTGGGGTAGTTTCGGAATCAGTAGTAGAAGTGTTGTTTGGTGAATCTCGAGCTTGAGAATTACCTTGATTGCCCAATAGGGCTGCGAAAGGGTTCAAACCTGGACTATCTACATTACTTCCAGCCATAGTCGTAGCATTCAAAAACGGCTCCTGAACGTTTTCATACATACGCCTAAGCATGTTAAATCCCTCAGGAGAGGATTCAATATTACTCATGGCCCTATCAGTATTTCGCATCATTTCACGCATGAGTTCAGGATTCCTTGCAGTTTCCAACATTTGCCGAAGAGTGCTAGGATCGTTAAGTATATGCCCAAGTTCAGGGTTCCGATCAATTATTTCACGCATTTGGGGATTGCTCATAATCAAAGTGCGCATTAACTCCGGGTTATTCATCAAACTTTGAATAGCAGGTGTATTCATTATTTCCCTCATCGCTTGAGGATTTTGAGTTAGCTGTTGCTGTACTTGTTCAAATTCAGGAAGTCCGGATTCAAACAAACCGAAACCTCCATTGCTACCGAGTGGATTGAGTCCAGTGAATAACGATGCTCCCAGGCCAGCATTGTCGTTAGAACCAACACCAAGCGTGACCCCAGGTGTTGTATTAGGAGTTGCAACATTTGTGGTAGCTGCAGAAGGAGGTGTAGACGAAGACGGGGCGGAACCACGGACCATGTGGACCGTATGATCAGCTTGCAAACCTTCAATAAGGATTAAAAAAAGTGAAATACTTCAGCATAAATTTAGGTTCACATATTACAAATTTACTTAACCCTCCCATGGGTAAAAGCACCATAAAGGCCTTTGTACTAAAAGTCAAATTGCATTTTGCCCCCCTTTACTTAAAAAATAAGCAAATTAGTAATTGTACATTAAACCAAAGAGCAAACTAATCCTTTCAGTTAAAATTTTCATCAATTTCTACTGAATAACCGGAGTTACACTTGGTGTGCCAATTTTTAACAGTAAAAATGGATGAAATTTTTAACAAAAAGACTATTTTGCTCTTTGATTGAACCTACGAGGACTAATAAGAAAAATATAATCAGACTCTTAGTACAGGAGACGCTGTGGTACTTTTACCCCCTCCTATGAAATAGATTTATCTTCTAAAGTAAGCATCACATACATAACATTTATATCCAAATGCCTTAATCAAAAACAGTCTAATTCCTAAATACTCTAATTAAGAAAATCAAGCATTTTATTAATACAATCAAAACTTTTTACCAGTACCCTTTTTAATTTTTTAAGAAATTTCACCGTTTTCAATATTTCTCTAAATACCAAAGATTAAAAAATAAACCCAAAAAAAAATCATCAAGAAAAAAACAAACAAAATTCTAAAATCAATTAAAACTTATTACCATAACTTTGAAGGGTTTGGTCATCTTTCAATATTCGCCCTTTATAAATCAATCGTTGCTGATCAGCTGGGATATCACAATTCTGAGCCAAAAGAGCTTTGAAAGATCCAACGGTTGATTCAAGGTTGGTCCTCACCGTAAATTTTGTACCGTTCGAGCAGCGGATATTAACCGTCACTGCCTCTTCTTTTTCTCCTACATTGCCAATGGGTCGTGACTCACTCGAATCCCCTTCCGCACCCATATCTTCCCTCTTTCAGATCAATCAAAAACCCTAACCCTAGAAAAATTTTGATGAATACGAAAATAAAAATAATTTCCCTTCCTTTCTTTTCCTTCTCTATAAGTAAAGAATCCTGGGAAATGAAAATTGGGGATTCTAATTTCTTACTGAACAGAGCGCTTTTTTGTCTTGTGAAACAAGAGAGAGACGGAGAGACAGACCGTAAAGAAAAAGTGGAAATTTGGGATATTCTATTTTCTTTCTCTCCAAACAACAATTTTTGTCATGTAACTAATAGTAGTGTGCCACGTTTCGTTAGAAAATGGTATCTTTTTCTTGGGCTTCTTTCTTGAAATGGGCTTAAACTTTGTTTGGATTCAGTCCAGTTTTATAGTTTAGGACTCTGACCCGAATTTAGAAATTCGATCCAAATTTTATTTATTCGTAAAAAAATTGACAATCTTAACCATTCAAGCTAAATTCGAAATGATTTGATCTCGGAATTATTTGAAATTGAAATGATTTAAATTTGAAGTGATCGGAAGTTACAATAATTCGATTCGTAATGATTTGACTTGAAAAAATTGAGTCTCAGACTTAAATAACCGAATGAATTTAAAATACTTTAAACTCGAAATAATCTAAACCTAAAATAACTTAAATCCATAATTAATTGGAATCAAAATAATTCAAATTTTTTAAAATTTTGTGAATCGAAAAAATAACATTAAAAGAGTTAATTTTGTGAATGGAAAAAATAACATTAAAAGAGTTTTGTCTAAAGGTGTTCATGGGCCAAACTTGAGTTTATATATTTTTTCAATTTTGAGTCAGCCCGACCCATTTTACATAAAAATAATAAAAAGTATAAAAATAATTTTATATTAAAATTTATATTTTTATAATTAAATTTAATGAAATTTTTATTTTTAATAGTAAAACGAGTCATTCGGTCGGGTAGGCTCGGGATAGAGACTAAAACTTTTGAAATTGAGTAGAGATATTTATGAGCCGAGCCAGGCTTAAAACATTATATTAACACATTCACGCTCCCTCAAGCTTGACTCAACCTGAAATATAAGCTTAAAATTTTCCTCAAACTCACCCATATTTGTGAATGAGTAATTCAAACTTATTTTAAACCCGCTCATATTATTTTTTAAATTTAAAAAATATATATTTATATTATTTTTAATTTAATATTTAATAATTTTATCCATTTTTTCGTTTATTAAAATTTCATATATAGGTATTAACAATTTTTTTAATGTTTACATTATAATACAATGTATTTGATTTAATTTTTAAATGTGTTATAAATTATATAATATAAAAATATATATAATATAATATAATATGTTATAAACTTTGAAACAGGCTGAGCCGGGTCAAGCTTAGACCTTAAATGTTCAAGCCAACTCATATTTTAAGCGGGCCTATTTTTTTGTTTAAACCCATTTTTCGTCTAAATACTCTCAAATTTCAAGCAAACCTTTGGACTTAGCCTAATATTTAATTGGGTCTCGATTTAGCGCATGAACACTTCTAATTTTGTGTCCAAACCAAGTCAACTCGAGAATTATTCAAATCCCAATATGACTAGCAAAGTGACCGGTTAAAAAAATACTGCAATGGAGCTTGTTTTACACAGGGAATAACATTTACTTGGGCGTAAACTTACAGTTTGCAGAGACAATTTAGGAACCATTTGAAGAAAGTTTCAAGGAATATGTTCACACTTACTCATATGCTGCAACAATGAATTAGCTTTCCTTTGAGCTCGATTTGTCCCATTAATGGCGATCTCTCTCAACGGTTCATAAACACCGAACTGAAGTGCAGCCAATGTAAGCGACGAATTATTCAACCCGAGTTCCAAGAGTACTGAAACGGCACATTCTTTGTTCTTCGGTGTCCCGCTCCTAATAATTCCCACCAATGTCTCAACAAACGACAACCGTCCGATCTCATTCCGTCCTTCAGGATGTGACACGAGAAGCAACAAGATTGAGAGCGCCTCATCGACCATGTCCAAGTTCTTATCGTCGAGCAAACGAAGCAATGGTGGGATAATGCCGGCTTTAATGGCTTTGGACTTGTTGGCTTGGTTTAAAGACAAGTTAAAGAGTGCAGTGGCAGCATCTTTTTTGCCTCTGATGGTACCATTTTGAAGAAGGCTTACTAATGGTGGGATCCCATTGAAGTTTCCCACATGAATTTTGTTTTCGTTAAGCATCGATAAGCTGAATAAAGCCGCTGCGGAGTTTTCTCGAGCTTCATCGGTGCCGTTTTGAAGGATCTCGATGATGGCTTTAATGGCACCTTCTCTAGCAATGAGCCTTTTGTTTGTTTCATCAATTGATAAGTTCAATAGTGCAGTGACTGCGTGTTCTTGGATCTTGGAGTCTGGATAGTACAATAGCTGAACTAAACCCGGGATTCCTCCTGTGTTGGCGATGGAAATTCGGTTCTCCGGGTTTTCTTTCGATAGCATTCGGATTTTCATGACCGCGTCTCGTCTCACGTTTGGGTGGCTTGAAGATAGATCTTTAACCAACAAGGAGATTTCTTCCATGAGGTCGGCTGAATAGGTATCGGAAGACGGGTAGGTATCCTTCTTTGGCAGCTCAAAGTTGTTCTTCTCACACCATTGGAGAATAAGGTTACGGAGTGCGAAATTTGGTGCTAGAGACAAGTGATCCAAGGTCTGTCCAGTCTTTGGACAGGTTCGATGGTTCGAGTTTAGCCACTTTGTAATACTTTCTCTTTCGTAGGTCTTCAAAAACAACAACAACAATCATATCAGTTTTCTTGCAACATGTAAGAAGGTTTAACCAAATTTACGAGCAAATTGTAATAGCTTCAGGCCTAAGGAAACTTTAACTTTACGGGTTTAGGGTTTACGACTTTTATCTCATATATTTATAGTCCCTACATCTTTACCGCATTGAACTAGCTCGAGCTCTTATATCATCTACTTAAGCATCGAAACTTGTTTTGGAGCACAAACTCCCTCTTATGCCCCGAATCTTACGTGTATATTGCAAACACACCCGAACTCCGAACCCGGTCAAGTCCACAACCAAAAACACATCAACAATATCCAACAATATTATCTTACCTGTCCAGTTGCCACAATAACAGGATCTGTCATAATCTCCAATGTAATGGGGCAAAGAAATTCATTAGGTATCAATGAAGATTGACACCTCCGAAGAGTTCTCGTCGAAATCGGACCATCGAGCGAAACGGTCTCATCGATCCCCACGATTAGTTTGAACTTTCCCAAAAGGTCTAAGATTTGCTGTACGGTTTCATTGTGTCCACCTCTATGTTTCACAAGTTTTCGGATAGCTGCAGTTTCGGCTTTCAAATCCGCAATTGTATGCAACTCGAGCTTGTTTGCTAGTCTTTCGAGTATAGCAATGTCTGCATTTCGATCATCAGTTTTCGAGAAAACGACCATCATATCCATTGCTAATTCCATATCTTGTGTATCTGTTCGCCTCTTTGCCCTTTTAAGTTGCATTCTCATTAGCTCAACCTAAAAGCCAAAAAGTACAATATGTAAAGGGTAAAAAGTGGGAATATTTGGATACTTTCATGAACATATATGCTTGCTTTTGGAAAACACTAAGCAAGAGAGACCTCAAAGTGAAACAAAGAACAAGAATTAGCAACTCTTAAACCCATATATAGAACTAAATCCAAGAGGACGAGTTAGTTTTAGATCGTTCGAATTTTAAAGTTTTCAAATCTTTTCAGTTCGGGTTGTTTTAGGCTCGAGCCAAATCAAATTTGAGACTCTCGCTTCTCGAGCCACGTCCATTTTAAGTTCTTAACTTCAAGTTCAACTCATTTTTTTTAAGGTTACAATACAATTACAGACAAGATAGATTAAGTTCCGGTGACTTTAAGTTCAGTTAACAGATTCCGCGCATAATTTGCATATCATGTGACTCATACTCGTTAACAGACTTGTATTTTCTTAGTACAATTTCTAAACTATTCGTAAACTGTCTCACCTTTAAATCAAAAGATAATACACATTTAAACTCTCGTCCTCTTATAATAACTGTGCTTTCATCTATTATTTCGAGGTCATTTTAGATCTGGTTTAGGTCATTTCGGGTTTGGATTCTTGTTAGATGGATTGATTTAGAGTTTTCAGTTAAAATTCACAAGTAAACCCAGAAATTATCAGTTATTCCATACTTACAAAGTTAATTTCTAAAGCAATTTATGAAACCAGATAGAAGCAAAAGAAGATGAAGAAAAAAAAGAACAAAGACAGCAGATTCTGGGTTGAAAGGAATAAAAACAAAAGAAAAGGGTGAAAAATTACTTGCTCTTTCACTTCAACTGAAACTCCAAGTTCATCATAAGGCATCCCATCAAGCGCTTGGTTTAATTTATCATAAACACCATGAAATCTAGACAGCACTGCTTCACTTTCCATTGCCTAATAATTTCCACAAACAAAACACGCAAAATTCCTCAATCAAATCAACACAAAATATATTAAAAAATTGAAAAAAAAATTGGAACCAAGTGATTTACCAAATATATCTTGCTTCCATGGTTACAATTCTTCAACAATTTCTTTGCTCCAAGCAATGCTTTCTTCAAACTAACCAGAGAATCCATACCCGAAACACCCAATGGGTTACCGACCTGATCTTTAATCTCCTCCAACAATGGAACCAAAAGCTTCAATCTCCTCACTAAATTCAAGCAATCCTTCCTTTGAGTCTTCCTAAATCCAGCGTAAGATCCAACGGTCTCTATCACTTCCATCAATTCCCTAACCACCGCCGCCGCCGCCGCCACTTCACAGTCTCCCAAAACTTCCGATGAACTCAAATCCGTCGGAATCGGGCTCTCCATAGGTAACCGACACAAGCTTAGCTTTCAAAAAGGTACTTACAAATCCTTCTATACTCTCACTTCAAAAAAAAAATAGTGAATTATGACCAAAAAGGCAAAAAAAATGGAGGGGTCAGCCACTAATGAGCATTTATAGATTCTAATTCTTTTAATAGTTTGGCGGTTTATTGAGGAATATGTGTTTAATAACGGTTAGTTGGCGGGGTTTAGTGGTTGACTATAAGTAGAAAGTTTTTTCTTTTTTTTTTTGGGGGGCGGGGGTGGAGTGGGCAAAATAGAAAAAGTGAAAAGTAATTTTTGAAAAACAGTTATGGGTTCCACGCAGTTTTTGGTTAAATTTTACTATTAGTCCCTGTATTTTTCGAAAGTGATGGATTCGGTATTATACTTTAATTTGATCAAAATTAGTCCCTATATTTTTAAAATTTTCCAATTTTAGTCCTTTCATTTTTCAAATTTTATAATTTTAGTTCTGACCCAAATAATAGCCAAAGACGAAGCCAGAAGTTTATCTTTAGTGGGTCAAAACTAAATTATAAAATTTTAAAGGTGTCAAAGTATAATTTTATCTTTGTATATGCTTGTTATTTTATAACTTTAAAGGAAAGAAACTGATATTTTTTTTCATTTTGGGGGGAAAAGAGTATTTTTACCGTTAAACCTACTTATAATTTCAAAAACTTCAAGAGACTAAAATGATAATTTTCCATTTTGGGGCAGGGTCCCTCATTTCTTCATTGGGATTGTAGCAGTTAATTCTGTTTGGTTAAATTCTTTTACTAGACTTGTACTATATGTATAGTTGCAAATTTGGTCCATATTCTCTAATTGGATCAATCTAAGTACCTATACTTTTCAAATTTTGAAATTTTAATTTTAACTCAAATGAGAATTATTAATCCATTAACTGGATTTTTAGTGAGTAATATGTGGAAGTAATAAGCTTATATGACATTACATATATGATAATATGATTGACGCATCAGATTTCGGAAATAGAAAAACTTAACTTAATGAAGTTATTGTTTGGTGAGGATTAAAATTTTAAAATTTAAAAAGTATAAGGACTAAAATTGTTTAAATTAAAGTACAGAGATTAAATCCAGAACTTTCATAGAATACAGGGACTTATACCAGAATTTAACTTTTTTGACACTACTACGCGTGATCACGTGCGGTATTTGTTTGTATTTTGGAAAATTAGGACCACTTCATTTTTGGATTTTGTCTTTAGGTAAGGGGACAAGAAAATCTATTGCTTTTTGTAGGCTTTGAGTTTCAACCAGAAATTCAGGGGGTTGTTGATGATATAATGAATTTTTTATTGAAGAAAATTTAATTTGGGAACAAGTGAAAATCAATGATTAAGATATAAAGTGGATTGAACTATTGGTGGAGTAAACATAACATTTGGTAATTTTTTCAATTTGATATTCTGTTAAAATAAGATGATATAATATTTTAAGAATGTGTCATATCTATTATATTAATTATAAACAATGTAAAAATAAATAAATTTTAAAATTTTTCAATTGATAATTTACCATAATCTCATGGTGTCATGGTTTAAATTTTTTTAAGAAAATCAAATTTCAAGATTAATGTGGACAAAAAAAAATTCAAAGCTCGAGTTAATGAAAGTTGTCAAAGTTAGAGATTAAATGTTTCATTACCCCATTTTGACAATTGATTATTGAACCGATTAAATCAATTTTATAATGTATTATTATTAAATTATTTGTTAAATTATTAATAATTCAAACTAATTGAATTAAAAATTAAAGATTTAACCGATTTAAATATAAATCTGATTATTAAAATATTGATTTTTGTTTTTGCAACAAAGTAAAACAAAGTAGTAACATTAGTCTAAATCAGATTGCATCTGTATTAATTGTCGGCATGCAAAAAGCATATGATAATGGCTCTTAAGCAAAGTTGGACCTCAAATAATGTTTGCCAGCTCAAGTTGCCTGTATGCTACTGCTCTAAAAATAGTGGATTTGGATTTAACCTAATTTCTTCTTCTTTTTTTTTTTTGGATGCGGTCATCTAAATAGTTAAAAGGCATTAACGGGTTGCTGAAGAAGTAGAACTGCTTAATCCCATTTTCGATGAACTTTGTTCCGATTAAAATTTCGATTTTTCCATAAATCAGATACTTGTCAGGATGCTGATGTTGTGCGAGGTCTTGCAAGTTGCCATACTCGACGTAATTTCCACCGCTGATCATGGATAATGTCTTGATTTGAAAAAAACAAAGCTCAAGTTACCTGAACCAAAAATAATTTAAACCCGCAATAATCTAAAAATCTTAAACGGAAAATATGACAAGAAAATATATGCATAAAGAATATCTAATATGAATTAGTAACGTTTCAAATATTGTGCTTATATCTATAAGTATGTATATACATATATCCAGAGCAAGAATACAGTAGCAGTATCAGTCCAAAACTTTCTGGGCAACGATTTCTAGACATTAGTGAAAGCTTGGCTCGGCCTTAAGACATTCAGACATCAGCTCATAAAAACATGAGCAAAAATGTCCCAATCATGTATGAGATAGCCAAGCCATAGTAAAAATTATATAACACATCTATTACACTAAATCTCCCGTTTCCATAAATCCCCTGCATAAATGATCGGCTCGGTTGACGGATATTATACCGACAGCAGCAAATTCAAATGAAATTTTCAGTCACCTCGTGCAGAAACAATGCTCTTGAGTGTTTCAACCATGCTAGCCGGCCCACAAGCTATGGATGGAAGGGTGATGTCTGCCTGAATCTCTCACGTGTCTTGTATGTCCGGATAGCTACTTATTCATCTAAGTTTTAATCCTTTGTAACCCATCTATGGCCCCTAATCTGATATCTACCATAGCTCGGATCGCTACGGCTTTCTCCTCCGCTTTCCCCGCTTGTATGTCCTGATTTTTCCTTGGTATATCCGGATTTTCCATGATGTTTCTTTCCCCTTGCAACCGCGCTATCACTCATACTACCATTTAAGAAGGGATCATCTATACCACGAATTACCGTCCGTGCGGATGGGGTAATGAAACTATCATCCTTCGTCTTTTTCTTGTCTTTGCCATGCTTCTTTATGTTTTCAGAGATTTTATGTAGTTTCTCATTGAACTTGTTGATCCCCTTCTCAACAGGCTCAACTGCTTGGTTTACCGTAAATTTTACATCGTTTACAATCTGAACAAGCAAAAAGAGCAGACTCAGCACTAGCAACATCAACATGCCGTTATGAAAGATCGAAAAGCCCCATGAAAAAACATAGTGAGATACTTAATGAATCCTATCCATTCAAGGATATAACAGAACTTTCAGGTAAGTTACTAACATCCAAACATGCATCGAAATTGCACTATTAGCATAAAACCGAATACTTACATATTCACCACCACCAATGAATACATCCTTCATACTTTCTTTGATGGTCATTCCACCTCGAGCCTCTATGTCGGGCTGAGGCAGGCGTAGCTTTGTGGGTCTTTCACTGTCCCTAACCTCATCAGGATCCAGAGGGGAATCAACAGATGCATAGTCTCCAAGGACTGAAACACTTCCAGGAACACGATCTCCCATTAGTTTATAAGGTTCAGATGGGAAAACGTATATGTGAACAACAGAAGCAATGGCCATCTGCGCTGGAGGAATACCATGACATGTCAAACTTTCATATCAGTAAAAGACTAGTAGAATTTACAAGCATTTTGAATTTACCGATAGATAAATCGGTAGCTTAATTAATACGCAGATGCATAACTACAGTGAATACAGTACAACCTAGAAGAAATACATTGGTGATTCAAGACATCTACCTCTATACAAATTATGAAGTCTTGGACGCTTGACTTAAGCTGCAAGCTTTCGGCAATTGGACTTCTAAACAGACCAAGAGCAGAAAAAAGGGCGATCGCCACGCCTTGCCACCAAGTTAAGAACACGATTGATTTAAATGTCAAAAACTTGGCCAAAGGCTTTATGTATGCCAGTTCATCCTTTGTGACAGTATAAAATTGAATTAAACAGTACAAAGCCCATGATTGACTGAAATTAAGAACCACAGCCATATAAGGATACCTGAAAAACAGGAACAAAGACAGATAATGAGAACAAAATTTTGTTGATTAAATTCTGTCATTAGTCCCTCTACTATGTGTAGTCTTTGTACTATAATTTGGTTATTTTTAGTCCCTGTACTTTATGAACTTTAAAATTTCAGTCCTAACCAAAAAATAACTGTTAAATTCATTAGGTTCTGTAATTGCCAAAATCCAATATGGCACGCATATTATAACATATATAATGCCATGTCAACTTACTATTTTCACATATTACTCACAAAAAAGTTAGTTATAGATTTCAAGACGGTTGTTTGCGTAAAGATTGAAATTTTAAAATTCGTAAAATATAGGGACTAATAAATGATCTAATTGAAGAAAATAGACTAAATCTACAACTTTAAGCATAGTACAGGGCTAATAGCAAAATTCAACCAATCAGATTTAACTACTACCATTTGGTCAAAAAACTAAAAGAATTTGAAAAGTACAAGGACTAAAATTGACCAATTCGAAAAGTACAAGGATTAAAATTGACCAAATTAAAGTACAAAGACTAAATCCACAAATTATTTAGAGTACAGGGGCTTATAGCAGAATTTGACCAAATTTTGCTTCACTAATTAGTATTTAAAACAAGCACTTGAGCTAACAAGTGAAATCATAGATCATCTTACCCACATCCCCATTTGAATTCTCCTTCACAATATACACCAAAAGCTTCAAAAATTACCGCTAAAAGTGCAGTCAATAACTTGATTATCATCTGCCAACAAAGCATATAAACTTTGTTAAAACAGGAACCAATGACAGAAGCAAAATTTATGATTCATTTCAAAAAGTTAAAGAGCACTTACATATTGGACAATGCCGAACTTGATAACCTGGTAAAACCATTGACCAAGTTTCCATGGTTTTAGGAAATAATTCATAGGAAAAGGGTGCTTAACAGTTCCCTTATCACAATCGAGGTCCAATAGTGGAGTTAAAGAACTTGCATACCCTAGTCTTTCCATGAATTGAATAGTCCTCTCTTCGCCACCTTAAAATAAACAGCAGCTCAATTTTGAAAATTGATGACCATTATAGAATAGAGAAGAAAAATGCAAAATGAAACATATAACAAGGGTTGTCAAAACACAAAAAACTAGTCAAATGCATAAACACTAGCATGTATTGTCAGTTTGACAGAATTGTCCAATCTTCTTTAGTACCTTTTTTATGTGTCATCAATTGATCATACAAATTTAGTTATTCTTAAACCGTAAGAAGATAAAAAGGTAAAGCGTTGAAATGTCTCCTGGAGACATTGAAATAATATATGGACATTCAGAATTCAGATTCAAGGGTATAAGCAAATCAAACAACAAAGAAGATGCCACTACAGTAACCGTAATCTCAATGAAATAACATGCGAATCAAGAAATAAAAATCTTTATTTGAACTATAAGGCTGTTGAAGCAGACATACCTAAGCAAGCAACAAGGTATCTTCCAAAGCAATACATGGCAAACGATTCATAGCAATCACGTAGTATTGAACAATCAACACTGATTGATGGATTCACCAGTGATACAAACTGTTAAAAGTAATCTGGGTTAGCAAGACAGGTAATAGCATACCATTGCATGCTGCAAAGAAAATACCATGTACAAGTACTGTGCCAAAATTATATACCTAAAGTGTTACACCAAACTTAAATATTAACTGAAGGTGAATAAAAAATAATATTTCATATAAACGCATAACTAACTACTACACCTTTAATGTGAAGTCCTGTTAACAATATCAGACTACACCATTCAAGATTCATAACAATAATTTTACATTATTTGATCAGGTATAGTGATCTCAAACGCCAACCATTCTACTTGAAATTTCAAAAAGTCAATCATGATGCTTCGATTTCAGAAATTTCCTACAGCAAGCCCCTTTAGAAGCAAACTTTTCCAGCAATCATCATAAATTTCACTTCAGACTTGTATTCCATGATCATCAGACAACAGTTTCGACTTTCGAGCAATGTTCAGTCTTACGGTATCAAAAAACACTTAATTATCATCAAATACAACTTAAAAATTAATGAAAAACACCACATTTTGCAAGATCTGAACTACACAACATCTAGCTTTACGATTCAAAGTTTTCAACCTAAGAAAAAAAAAAGTCAAA